>NC_141756.1:46554461-46907461 GCF_982258835.1 Parasteatoda tepidariorum
TTATTTTTCTGATTTTCTTCTCTTTCTTGTAATACACAATATTTATTGTTCTCAAATGAAACTTAACCTTTGAATACAAGAAAGATTTCCTTCAGCATAGGATTATTTTTTTATTAGCAACTGGAAATTGAATCTTATGTTTACATTTAAAAAAAAAAAAACATAACAGATTTTTAGAGGATTGTGGATTTTTAAGATTCTGCGTGAATTTTGAGTCTAATATAGCTTAAGGACACTAAAACTGAAACAATTATTTGAAATTGTGAGTGGGACTTAAGTTGGAGTGCAAGTAACATAAATCACCAAAAAGAATGAATATAAATATTTTAATAACATGTAATAATGTACAGAATATAGAATGCATAATTTAACTATCAAAAAATGTCAGTTTTTATCAGTATAATCTTCCAAAATGTCACTCATGTGTTGATTAAGCTTTTTAAAGTTTCTGTTTCTATTAGATTGCTTCTTTCTTTTTTGAACAGGAGTCTGAAACAAAGAAGTTCATAATTTAAAACAAGTCTAATATGACTGTATAAAAATGATAAAATCAACAGAATAGATAAATAATAAAATATAATTTTGTAATAATAGTCACATTATGAACTAGATTGAAATTTTTTATATACAATTTGATAATATTTGGTATCAGGATTCATGTGATGTCAAACTGTTCTAATATAAATCACTTAAAGTAATGATGATTGCGTAAAAGAGACTGCTTAGCAAGTCTATAATTGAAAGTGTAATTAATAAAACCTATTTATAAACATAACTTAGATATATGACATATCTAAAAAGTAAATAATCTAAGTTTGAAAAATTCACATAAAAATATAAACATACATTTCATTATTTTGTAAAAATAATGTTAAATGGTGCATTTTTTAATTTAAAGGATTAAAGTGACATAAGAGTATAAAAAATTAACTTAATACGTAAAATATTTTACTTACAACTTTCTTAACACCCATATCTTGCATGGATGTAATTCCTTGTTTTTGTAGATATTCTTCTATTTTTTCATCATCCAGACCATCAACAGCAACACTCCGCCAAAGTTTTTGAAATTCTAACATATATATAAATATATTCTTAAATATAGGATATAGGAAAAAAATAGAAACTTTTTTTTTATTGTAAACAGAAAATTACCTTCATGTAAAATTTAAAATCAATTTTTAAGTTATCAATTTTTATAACAAAGCAAAATAAAAACTATTTTTAGAAAAGATCTAAATGCAATTTATATGGCACACTTTAAAGACTGACAGAAGTATAAACTACTTATGTCTTAAAAACAAAAATTTCATTATGGTACTTATAACATAATTTTTCTTATGTGATTATTGCATCATTACACTTCTGGTCATTTTCTTTAGCAAAAGAAAAAAAAAAATGTTTAGACTGCCATTTTGAGGGAAAAAAATTCAACTTAAAAGCAAAATGTATTATACCATCTTAATAATTGACATAATTAAAAACCACTTATCTTAAATAAATCTGAAATAAATTTATAAAGTTTCTTGATATCATTACATTTTAAATTATTTTTTTCACTTAAATAAAAACAACCAACAGCCATTTCTTAGAAACAAATAGCAATCCAAATGCAAAGTGAATGGTATTATTATTTGAAAGATTGACATGAGTACAGTAAAAAGTATTTAGTTCATAAAAATAAGGGTTATGTTTTTAAAATGAATTTTACTAAGCATCCATTAACTAATTATAATTTCTGTCACTTTTTCAACAAAGCAAAAAACCCATTTTTGCCATTTGAAGCAAGTGCATAGCACCATTTTAAACTGTGACACAAATAGAAACTTATCTTACAAATGGTTTCTATATTGATTACTGTTATTCATTCAAACAAGAAATACATCATACATTTTAAACACATTATTCAACAAATTATTAGCGTTGAGGAACTGCTTAATAATAGTAATAGTTTATAAGTAAAAGATTTAAAAATTAATGTTTGGAAAAATTTAGCCATGTGTCTTCTCATATATCTTTTTTTTAAAAAAAATACACATAGATTGCTGATCAAAATTTATTTTTTTTATTATGTGTTTTAAACTATCTCTGACATAAAAATTTATGTTTGGAAAAATTTAGCATTGTGTCCCCTCCTAAATTAAAAAAAAAAAAAAAAACTAAACAGTCTCCTCATACTAAAATTTATTTTTTAGTATGGTCTTTTAATTCTCTCATACAAAAATTTGATTGAAACTGAAAAGGGTGCATTTCAGGAAATCAGCTATTGAAATTATTCAATTATGCTTATCAAAAATTGTACAATAGACATTTTTTACTAAATTTACAATGAACTTATTCAAGAGAAATTAAGTTTAAATGGCAGCTTTTTTTTTGTATCATGAAGAAAAGATAAAAAATATCAAGGCCCTAGGTCAAAATTATAACTTTACTTGTGAAAATTAGACAGACAGCATAAAAGCTGTTTCGGCTGTAACCTTTAACTTGTTTATTAATCTCAATAATATTAATCTTTTTGAAATTAACATAATAAATCTATAAGTTTACTAATTATTTAAATCTGAGAAGATGGATGCCAGTTCTCAAAAACTGTGTAAGATTTGAAACTAGAATGACTTTAGTAATATTATTTTCTCATCAAAATAAAAACTATTGACTGCTACTTTCACTTAAGTTCCACAATGGAAATTTGTGAATTTTTTTTTAAAGTGTCTATTGTATCATTAATACAAATTTTGGTCCCATGCCATTTTTAAAAACATTTACAACTCAGATAGAAAGGGCATGGTACTCTTTTGAAAATTGAGGCATATAAACTATATAATAAAAACATAGCCTCCATGATAATAAATTTGTGAAATAAATTTTTTAAGTATCTATTGTCTCATTAATACAATTTTTGGTCACTTGCCTTCTTAAAAACATTTACGACTAAGAAAGTAAGTGATACTAATATATAGGTTCCTTGATAATGAATTTGTGAAATAAATTTTTTAAGGCCAATTGTATTAATACATTTTTTTGTTGCTTTTTTATGAAATAAAAAACTACCTTTTTAATGCAACTTTTAGAAAAATTTACAATTTAAATGCAACATGTTTAACACCATCTAAAAGATTTCAGAGTCAATAACAATTTTAAATGCTGATACAGATTTCATGATATTGGATACAATAAATAATAAAAATTAATTTCTGTTAGTTTAAAAAACAATAACCACAAAATAATTATATTTACCTTCATCCACAGTAAACTGTGTTGATTTATCATTGTAAAATAAGACTTTTTTCTTATTCATAGGCTGAGTTATCTGAATAATATTATCACCTAAGCTCTGGTGGGAAAAAAAAAGATTGCAGTCATTATATTAAATTAACATTTTCATGCAGTTTAAAATGGTCTGTACACATCAGCAAAAATCAGTGTTGAAGAAGATATTTAAGTTTAATCATCAATTCATTAAAAGAAATTCTAAGCAAATTCATTACATCTTAATATGAGAAAATTAATCTTTTTGCATATTATTATGCAACGCATATTATTATATTCTAATTTTTTTAATTAAAAGGTAAAACAATTAAAAATAAAGAATTGTTTAAGAATTAATGCAATTTCAACCAATAGAGAATGTTGCTACAACATTAACTTTTTTCCTTTGTTAACTCAAGCTAACAAGAGTTCTACAGAGTGAAGAAACAATTTCTCAACAGGCAAGTTCATTACTTGGAAATCACAGGAAGAGTTCTCATGACAATAAGGAAATCATATAAAAAATATTCTCTACAGATAAAGAATTGGATACAACTTTTCTTTAACATAAAATCCCTGTGGCAGAATTTTTTCGGACTGCGACATGCCTCTCTAATGTCTCTAGAGTATCTTTCTGCAAGATACTTTAAAAAATAACAAATATGCATGTTACTAATTCAAAGTAACAGAAATGTCAACTTCAAAAAAAAAAAAAAAAAAAAAAATTGGTTGGCATAACATATAATTTTTTTAATTGAATATGTAATCGAATAATTTTCTAATATTGTGGCCGATATTCTCGCATTTTGTAAGAGGAAAATACACTAATAATTTCAGTTTTCACATTTTGTAAATCAGCACATTAAAAAAATATATAATAGCAACGAATCAAAAAAAGATTGAAGGCAAAATCATGTGAATCGGATTCTTCGAAAAGGGGTTACTAAATGCGTGTTTTCATTTCGAAATTCAGTTGTTGTAATAAATAATATAAAATTAAAGATATAGGATTTTAAAAACTATGTGGACATTAATAGCAATAACTAAATAAAATACATAGAACAAAAATTTCTGCAGGAAAGAAAACCAATATTTTTTACTTCCCTAAGGGAAAATCTTTCTGCAAGAACTCGGTAACATTCTGCGCCAATGTCGCCACGATTCTGCCACGGGGTATAGAATAATGTTCAGCCATATTAAAATATTTTAAGTAGATATGCAGACTCAGAAAAAAAAGTTATTAATAAATTTTTTAATAACATTTATAAGGAATTTTTGCAGTGTATTTTTTTTGGGGGGGGGGGGGGTAAACATAACTTAAAATAAAGTTTATTAGTTGAACATACAATTATTATTAATAAAAGAAGGATATAAAACCAATTCAAATTTAATGTTAATGCAAAAGATAAAGTTTAATAATTTACCACATTTTTAGCAACAATTACATTCTTGTCACTGAAAACTAATGAAGCAGAAAAATATTTATGTATTTGTGAAACTAAAAGATGGTTCATTAGGAATAAAGCTATAATGGTATTAATAAAATTTTTCTACGTTTCCTCAGTAAAAGTACTCTTAGTTTTTAAGTGAGTATTAATACATACTCAGTTGTAATATTCTTAGTGGTATATCGTACTAAATTTTAATAAAATTCATAAATGCAGAATGAAGCAATTTTCAATAATTAATGAATATTTAAAATTTATTAAGCAGAATTCAATAATTAAAAGTGAAAATAGGTGACAAAATTCAACGAATCTACAATATACAACGTGTTAAAAAAAGTAATAATTTTTTTTATGATTTTACCTTTAATGCTTTTTCAACATTAGGAATTGATTCTTCAATATCATCTAAGGAAATGCCTCCCAATCCTCTTTGATCATGCTTATCCAGAAGTTTCAAAAGTCCTCGTTTATCTTTAATATTATAAGGTGGCTTGAAAAGGTATTTACCTTCAGCATTAACTTGCAGCTTAGGATTGTTTTGTAAGGCCTTAAAGAAATTACAAAAAAGTCTTAAAAATAATTTTGCAATACATGCTCCTTAAAAGAATGAACTAAAGAAATTATTGAACTAAAAATCAATGGAAGTTTTAAATCATTAAGTTGTATAAATGAACAATGAAAGGAATTGAAATAATTTCACAATTTTCAGCATTTTATTGGTCATTTGTGCACAGGTAAGAACACACAAAATACCAAAAAGAGAAAAATATTTAATAGATAATTGCAAATACAGAATTCTAACTCTTTCTCCTTTTGTCTAAAATAAGTTCAAAATATCATTTAAAATGAAATTCATTCCAGCAACTTTGATAAATAAAAGTCAAAGTTGAAATAATTTTTTGTTGGTTAAAAACATAACACTCACAGTTCTTGCTAAATAATCGTTTGTACAGGACTATTGGATAAGAAATTCTTAAAATTAATAGATTTTTTTCCAAATTAAAACCAATTTAGTGTAAAAAAATCTGAATGAATAAAAGCTAGTCATAATTAATCACTAATTATTTATTACCTCTCTAAATATTTAGCTATTAATATTATAATATTTACTCTACAAAACCACATACTTTTTATTTTATTATATAGGATAAACACTCGTTTTCGGTACAGGGTAAAAAAAAAGATAAAATAATAATCAATGAACCAGTATTAATCATGACCATGAAAATATGTGCAAAATTGAAACACATGTATCAACACTGTTCATAAAGATTAAAATTCCTAATTTTTAAAAATTTATTATTATTATCATTTGTTGCCTTTCCCTGTGACTTTATGTTATTGCAAAAAGCAAAACACCTTTACACATGTTCATCCCATCAAAATACAGATTACCTACATAATACTATTATTCAATAAATAATATTATATTTAAAAATTTATACTTCATTCATCAACCAATTTTTCTGACGAATTCCTATATCTAGCTGATTAGTTTCATCGAGAATTTCTTCAAGGCTGAGAGGGTAAGTATCACCACTTAAATGTCTTGTCTAAAAAAAGAGAATGAAAAATATAAAAATTTAAAAGCAGACTTTTAACTGACTAAAGAGTGAAAAATGCAAGATAAAAATAAAATTTCAAGATACAACAAACGTTACAAGCCAGAAACTTATCAGAAGCTATTAAATATAAAAAATAAGAAAAATTTAAAAATTAGAATATACAATTGAAATGAAAAATAAAGCAAAATCACCTTTGAGAAATAATAAAATGTTGAGCAGTTTAAGAGTAGAATAAAATAGCTTACTTTCATATGCTTCACAATCTTAGCAAGTATTCCAAAATTGTTTTGTGAACTTCCACCATAGGTTTTATAGTTAAAATCTGAAAAAGAAGGAGAGAGAAAAAAGGAAACATTAGTAAAATAAAAATCCAAAATAGTAACAAAATATTCAAAAAAGCAAATTAAAACAAAAATATTATTTAAAAAAAAATTTGAATTTTTTGTATGCTTAATTCTTTGTATGATAGAAAACTTAGATACCTTTTTGCTGTCGAGGTTGAGGAGCTGACTTCTGCTTTTTCTTTGGTGGTGGATCACCAGTATCTTTCTTTTTGTTTTCAACAACTGGATTGGAGAGAGCTCGTTTCTTAAAAGCTTCTCTCTCTCTTAACAAGGCAGGGTCCATTTTTACAACAAAAATAGTTTTCAAAATCCTAAAATTTAAAAGTCATATAATATTACTTTTAACATTGCTTCCTAATTTATAATTTTTGCCATTTTATGCATCAACACTGAATAGAAATAAACTTAAATAAAATATTCCATATATTTCCTTTCACTTAAACATTAGTTAAAATAAGTTAATTAGTTTCACTTATACATTAGTTATTAAACATAAATTTACATAAGGCTGGCAAAATTTTCTTTTAACTGTGAATCATATATAAGCATTTTAAATTTCTTTTCTGTGCATTCTGATAAATGGTAAGTTACAGGCCATTCTAATAACTTGAAATATTACATTTTTTAAAGCCATTAAAATTAGATAGTTTAAACAGATATGTTAACATTATTGTAAACTGTGCAAGAACTCAAGAAGAGGATACTTTTTAAATTAAATGAAAAAAAAAAAAAAAAAAAAAAACATACTTCAGTCTTTGGAAAAATAAACTTTGACAGAACTTTTAAGCGACTTGTTTTTACACATAATTTGTTTTATTTGATTAATTTTTAAAAATATATCTTCACTTGTTTTGTTAAATAAAAATCAAAACTGGTAAATTTGATCTGAATCCTAAAGTTTCTACATTTTTTTTTAAAGAAAATTAATTATTTTTAAGAATAGCAACTTTAAGTGGAAAACAAATTATATATCTTTTTATTAACGAAAAATTCAGAAGTTGAAAAAAACATAAAATGGAATATAAGTAACAATAATAAATAAATTAGACAAAAAAAAAAAAAAAAACAGGAAAAAGATGTAGATGTTGAAAGAAAATCATTTTACCAGCAGAGTACTATGAAGAAATAAAATTCTTTCATTTGAATTATTAATTCGAAATATTAATATTCAAAATATTAATATTCAAAATATTAATTAATAATATTTTGAATAATTAATTTGAAAATTAGTTGAGAACATAGAGTTTCATTTTCAATGCTTTCATAGAAGATCATTGAACAAAAAATGTATTAGAAAAAAAAAATAATCCAGGAACAGCTAAATTGTGAGAAGCACACAATAATCAGTGCAAATATTCCTTTTGATTAAACTCAAACTGCAAAAAAGTGAAGCAGTTGTCAAGTTCTGATAGTGAGGCAACTTGTAATTTGCCAATCCTAAAAAAAGGAATTTTTTCAAAAACTGTGTAAAATAAAATAAAGGATGCTCCCCCAAACAGTTTAAATACTGTAATGTATAAAAAATAAAACAAAGAAAGAATAAAAGCAAGTGTACTTTAGCAGAGCTGAAGCATTTTAGCTTTATAGCAATTACATTGATCTGGAATCAACAACCTTAAAAAATATCGACAAAGTAGAACTTTTAAGAACTGAAAAAAAGCACTACATTGGTGATTAAAAAATGAATGGAAAAATGATATTTTTTTATTTGATCTAGGAAGTACGAGCATTAGTGCAAATAAAATTATTATTTAAAAATACTATTACAATAGATCACGCGCAGTGCCATTACTCAATATATTTTTAAAACAGCAAGGGGGACAAAAATACATATAATATTTAGTAAAATATTTACAAATAAAATACATTTAATCGACAGTAATAAGGACAAAATAATTAATGATAATAATGTTGCCTTACACAATATTTCAGCTTTAAAAAAAGCTTAAAAGGATAAGTCTTGCAGATAATCTTTTTTTCTACACCCTAAGTCTATTTTTCAGGTATTTTTGGCTTCATTTAAACAAAAAATTGTAAAAACATACAACAACGTCGATGAAAATTGGAAAATAAACAAAACATTGTCATTTTGTACGGTTACAGTTTACTAACAAAAAAGGTGAGGTGGCCGAGAGGCGCTAAAATGTTAACTTAAATCAGATGGTTCAAAAGCATGCTTGAAATGTTCTAAAACACAGAAAGAAGTACACAGAATTTTTCTTATTTTTATTTTTCAATTTCTTCATCCGGAATCGAATTTTGCTCTTGCTCTTCCTTAGTCCACTGCATTGCAGATAAAAATGCATCGCATGAAGAGGAGAAAATATAAATTAATTATTTGTATGAAAGATGTGACAAAATAAATAAAGTTGAAATGCCATGTAGGTCGAGAGATTGTTTCGTTTTCCTTTTTATTTTAATAAATCGTGAATTGTTTTCCGTATATTAATAGTTCACACTCTCTTTTATTTAGAGATGTCAAATACAATAATATCTGAAAATGGGAACTAGAGCTGCGGCATGTAAGTGATTTTATATTATTTTATGAATTAAAGAATTAATTTCATATTATCTTATGAATTAAAGAGAAGTTGGACTTTTTTGATTTTTATAATAAATGATGTTGAATACTGTTTAATCTTTTTTTGTTCAAATGAGGTTTATGATGTTCCATATGTTTTTAATCTTTTCAAAATATTATAAAAATCATTGTTAGTATTCCTAATTTTAAAATAAGATGCATCTTATCTGATAGTTACATGATCCACATAATCAGCTGTTTTTAGATACAGGAAGCATGGAAAAGTTAAAAACATGTACCTTATCTTGCAGATATGCACTGGGGCCCTCTTATTCATTGAAAATTATTCTTGCGGCTTATTGTTGTTATAATTATTCATAACTCATACTTATGGTTTTAAGAAAATCTTACATGGTGTACATGTTATGGAATATTATTATATACATATTTTAACTAACATTGATTTTTAATGTTGCAATATTTTGTTCAAAAATTTCTGCTCAGATGCATTTTAACTGACGTAAAATCTTTCCCATGTATTATTCAACCGACAAAATACATCCCTTTGCGTACAATTATTTCTTGTTTTTGCGGATGATAAATTTTTCTTATGATTATTTATTTTTGAAAAACAGCAACTTCAAATAAAAAGTTTTCTAACATAGGGCAGAACAGACAAAAAAGTTTAATCGGTTTTAATCATAAAAGAAGAATAGAGATATTCCCTCCTTTTTTTTCTTCTTAAGTTTGTTTGATGCGAAATCTACGAATTGAATTATTTGAAAAGTCAATCGTCAAAGGATTATTTACTTTTCAAAAGTTGAATGGATTCAGAGGGAGCCCTATGTTGCAGAATCGACCTAATATTAATTTTTATTGCTGCAATATCTTGCTCAATAGATATCTGCTCAGATGTATTTGACTGAGATAGAATCTCTCTAATGATGTTACAATAGGCAAAGTATCCTTTTGTTAATACCTTCCTTCGCTTGCAGAAAAAATAATTCATCGTAGTAATAACTGTTAAAAATAATTCTTACCACAACAAATAAAAAATTTTCCACCATAGATAAAAAAGACTCTCTTGTTTGATCATTTTGTTGACTCTTCGGATAGTGTCCTAATTTAAGTTTTCTTCGCAATCTAACTATGTTTAATAATTCATTTTAAAATTTTATATTAAATCATTTTTAAAGTTTCTCTTATAAAAAAATCTAAATTTTTTTTTGTAATTAGTCATAAAAATATTTTAACTTCGTATTATGAAGAAAAATTTCCTATTTAACTCTAGATTTATATTTAGAAAATAATTTTTACACACTTATATATGAATAGTTAAAAACTTTTATTAAAATGACATTCATTATACTCTATTTTAGTAGGGTTTTAAAATTAATTACAAAAATATTTCTGTAAAATTAATATTTTGAATAAAAATTTTACACATTTAAATCTAAGATCAAATTTAGAAAGTTGGTTTCCTGATTAAATTTCATAGTTAAAAATTTTAATAGTAAAATAAAATTCCTTATTTTACTTTTATAATTTTTGTTATATTATTACGAACAGGAAATAGTTATCTTAATTACAAGTTTATTGCATTGATTAAATTAGTTTATTAATTGATTAGTTTATTGATTGATTGTAGTGTCTTGTTCAAAATAAGCTTTTTTAATGTATTTTTTAATTTTTAAAATTTATTTCCCTAGTCACTGCAAAGATCCACAACTTGCAGCATTACAGTGGGAGAATCAAGCATAACTTACTTCCTCTGCCGTCTGGGGATGATGTTGCTAACACTCTGAAGTATTTCTCCCAGACGCTTCTGAGGTTATTTTATTTATTTATTTTTTTCAGATTTATAAAACGAGCCTTTAATATAAATTTGAACTACTTAAACTTAATATTTGCATTCGATTGTTATTGTTAAGTTAATCCAAGGAACTTAACAATATTAAAAAAAGTTGAAGTGCTACTTACTATGACATAAATAACATAGTTTAACAACATTATATTTTTATTATTTAATTACATTGTTCTTCTGCTTTCTGTACCCAACAAAGCGCTTTGTATTTAGACTGGTTTGCGTGAAATTTTCTCTTCAGTAGAGAAGTTCCTTCTTGAGTAACAAGGGAAAAAATTTGCTCTTTGGGATAAGAAAAGAATGGGTAAAAGGATGATATTAGTAGCTTAGAATGATATTATTAGAGTTAAAGGCCTTGAAGCTTAATTTTTATAAATTTCTTGGGGAGTTCATCTGTGTAATTTTTTTTTTCCTTATTAATACTTACTTAATTTGTACTAACTTAAATATGCTGTATGTTTTTAATATGTATCCAGGAAACAGATAAAGTATAAAACCTAATTTGTGATAAATTTTATAATAAATTTTTAAATGATACAATTTTAAATACATTCTCAGACATCACAAGTTCAGCTCCTTCGTTAAATAAATCAGGGAATTTTAAATGGAGTGGCGTTCTTCCTAAATGTAATACAGGTCATCTAATTATCTCAGTAATTTCTTAAAGTATCAATTCATTTATGATTTTAGTTTAATAAATTTTTCCAATTTTCTTTAGCACAGGAGTTTGCAAAGTTTACTTGCCAATCAATGTTAGGAATAATTATGAAGAATTTTTAATTTTAAATCTTTTTGTTAAAATTTAATAATTTTAAAGTGTATTTAATTTTATTAAATTTTAAATTTATTTAATTTTAAAATGTTGTTTTTAATGGTAATTTCTTGAATTGAAATACCTTGAGTTAAACTAATTCCCTGATTAAACTAATGTTTATCCAAACTTGCCAAATTAAGTATAATTTTTTTTTTTTCATTTCTTGAGATATGAGATAATTGCAAATATTAGGAAAATAATTTATTGTAGTAATTATATTGGGAATAATAGACCTACTGTAAGACGTTGGTTTTTAAGTAAATACAGCTTTTAGGACAGTTAAGTAGATTTAATCATCCTGTTTTGTTATTAATTTTTGTTACATCCTTTTTCTTTTAGTTTACACACAAGACATAATTTTTAACCTTTGGTTTTGCATTATTTTGAGTAAAAAAATATGTTTAGGTGATTAACAGTATAGATTTTTTTTGGCTCTGTGTTATAAAAATTTAGATTCAGCTCCAGAAATAAAACTTAACTTATCTTAGCATTTAATTTCTAAACAATTTGTTTTATATACATTACTGATTTCAAAGTAATTTGTATACAAACTTTAATGTAGTGTAAAATGCGTTTTTAAAATGCAACTTACAAAAAATAAAAATTGTCAGAAAAGAGGGGAACTTCAGTTCTAAATTAAATGAACTATAAATTAAACTAATGGGTTGAAATTTGAGACAGTGTTAAATGTTGCTTTATCTACCACTACTTTAAATGCTATAAGCAAATTAGTTAGTGGTATATGTTTTTTTTTAACTAATCTATTTTTTCAATTTTAGTGTTTTAAAAGATGTGCCAAGCATATCTTTTGACCTGCTGCGGTCCCCAGAGAAAGATGCATATCGTACTTCCCTTTTCCCTAGCTTAGATTACAAAACTCTTCATCATGCCCTTGTTGAGCTAGTCGACGCTGTGCCTCTGGTCCAACATGGGGCACATGGTACTTTTTTTTAACCTTATTTCACTTTAATTTTGACTAATATGTTAATTATTTGCGTTACGTGTAAATTAACCTTTGTTAAATTAATTCCTTTGAGTTATGTGTGCAAAGAAAAAAAAAAGATATTGAAATGTAGTTTCTATAATTAAATTGCTAAATTGTAGTAATTGACTTATAATCTCAATATGCTCTAGTATCTATAGAGTATAGGGCAAAATTAAGAAATTTTGCTACTGGCCAATGAATAGTTGTGGCATTTTTAAAGCATGTGGCCATTTTTTCAAAAATTGAAAATTTTATAGATAAAAAAAATTTGATATTATTAATGTGAGATGTTTCTTTTTAACTATTTCTTAAATTATAGTTTAAATTACAAGGTTTATTTATGAAAAAAAAGAAAAATTTTATAAAAAAAGCATTAAAAAAGAATTTTCAGACTATCATAAAATATTCATAAAAATTTCATATTTATTAAAAAAAATTTAATGAGGAAAAGCACATAGGGTACATTTTCAACAAAAATTTTTAATTGCTATTTGTTTTATTTAATCGCATTGTGGTAACTGTTAATTTAGCCTTATACTGTACTGTTTTTTTTTTGTGCTCTCAAATTAATTTTTTAAACTGTTATATTAATGGACAATTTCATTTCTTAAAATCCCATTGTACTCAAATGAGTGCAAATGCAGCTGTATAAAATTTGTAAAACAATATTCTTGTAGTAGATGTAAAATAAATTATATTTTATATATGAAACAATTGTAAAACTGATTTTATATAACAATCATCTTTCCTGAGAATTATAAATTATTTCTTATGAAATCAAAAATTATAAATAGATTAACTCAAACTATATACATATGATATGTGAATGTAAAATTATCCCTTTATTGTGTTTGTGTCCAACAATATTTCTGCAAACAAATATATACCTTCAATTAAATGAAGTTTTTGTTATGTTTACTATTGCTATAATAAACATATAAAAATCTTTATTTAACAGATAAAAGTCTTTATTTATCTTTTTAAATTCAGAATCAAGTTTCATTCTGTCAGTTGATTATTAGCAATTTTTGTCTTTCTCAGAATAATAAATCTTTTTTTTTTTCAATATCCAGTTAAAATATTTCTGTTTACAAAGTTCGGTTAAATAGAAATCAACTATTATTAGTTAGCTTTTTTAATTTTATTAGAAATTTCGTATTTATCCCCTTTCTATTTTTTACTATTTAATTTATTAATACCCTTAAAATTTTTTGTAGCCCTTGGATATACCATTCTTCATACCTTAGCCTGTTTAGTACCATTTCTTGAACATGAACTCATGGATACACTTCCATACCTAGTTGCTTCAACCATGACCACTTTTCCATGTTCTCTCCATAAAGATATTATTGATGTTCTCTGCAACCATCTCCTCCCATTCACTTTCAGTAAGAAATCTGATAATTGAGAGATCTTATTATATTTATATTAAAATTTATTCTTACATTTTGTTTTCATGTAGGAGCAGATCCAAAAGAAAACAGTGAAAGTTATGCTAGTATGTCCACTGCTGCTGTATTAATGGTTATCTTTCAATATACGGATTGTAATGGTAAAAGTTATTTCTTTGATTTTAACGCAGTTTTAATTTAAGGTTTTTTAATTTGTAGGATATTTAAGCAATATATTTCGAAATCTTTAGTTTTATTTTACATTAAAAAAATTTCACAGTCCTAATAGTTATTTTTTTAAATTGATTTTTATACAACTAGTTGCCTTAGGTGGCCACTTTGGTCACTGAATGCAACTTTAACTAATAATATTGAGCAAACTCTTAATAATTATGAAAAGTTTAAATGCATTACCCTGAGACAAAACTCCTTTCTTGGAGCATGCAAGAGAGAGAGTCAGAATTCATAAAAGGAGAATCCATGCATGCAGAATTCATGCATATCATCACCATCATAGTTGGTCAGACTGCCAAATGAAGTCCAATGGCTTCCTTTGAAGATTTCTCCATAAAAATTTCATATTAAATCCACTCATATATTCATACTTTATATTGACTTGAAATTTTGGATTTGAAGAAAAAAAGTTTTCTATGATTCACTTTATACATTCATATGGCTACATTTTTGGCCATTTAGTTAAGAAAATCTCTCTACATGTATTTTTGTTGCAGCACATCAGCTTTACACACTCGATTTAGAGTGTGTTCACTTCATTTTAAGGAAAATTCATTTCTTTCAAGCAAGCATAAGCTATTAACAAAAGATGCTTACCACGTGCCAAAGGAAAAAAATGAAATTCTAACACTATTTTGAAAGCTCTGAAGGCAGTATGGAAGCAGGCTGCTCTTTGTAAGAAGAAAGTGCCTTGTCCGTAAGGCAGCAAAGAACTTATCAGTATCAAATTAAGAAGTATCAAATTACATGCTCTAGCTGAAAAAAATTTTATTTTTATTTCTGTGTTTTAGTTTGAATGATTTTTTTGTGCGTCTTTTTTTATGTTTTGATTTTTGTGCTTGGAAAGTAAACTAATAAATTTTGACTGAAAGAAATTTTGTTAAAATAATTCAATCCAGTAACTTTTATGGTTTAGTCTTTTATTAAGATTTTAAATGTAGACAAAAATAAGATAAACAATTGACCTTTAGTTTTTTTGAAAGCTGTATTGTATTTTTTATTTCTGAATAAGTAATCTTTTTGGTATTACATCACATATTTCACTAGAAAGTTTTAGACTTTATCCAAAACTATATCCTTTTATTTTTTAAAAAATTAAATTGTTATAAGTATATATTTATTATATATATTTATTATTTTTTCTAGCTTTTATTAATTTTCATTATTAGGTTTAGGATAATTTAAATTAAAAATTTAATTGAAAATTTCATTTTGCTAAAATTATAAATATTTATACTATACTTTTGATTCTTTACTCTTACTATACTTTTGATTCTTTACTCTTATAAATAATTTTTACCTTTTTATTTTGTGATAGCTTTTCATTGTCAAGTTTTGGAATGCCTCATGAGTTTAAAAAAAGATATTGTTAAGGTAAGTATTTTGATTGATATATCTTGTATTACATCATATCTTGTAATTATATATCTTGTATTAATTTCATCTTTTAGGTTTCCTTTTTAAAAAAACTCTACTTTTTAATTATTCACCCTACATTTCTAAAATTTGAAACATATTTATTAGATTCTTTTTTTTATTCTTTTTTTCCCTATGCACGTCATTATTGAGTTTTTAAAGCTGGAAATATATCTTATTTTTAAAAAAGTATAATGTATTTTTCTGTCAACATATTACTATTTTTTTAAATTATTAATTTTGCTAATCTTAAATATTTAATCGCTAATACCAAGCTGAGAAGTGGAAATCTCACACCCTGTTATAAAGAATCATAAATTTTTTTTTCAGAAATAGTACTCTTCATATCTACGTAAAATTCTGTTTTAATAATTATTCATTATTCTGTGTTTAATAATAATCAGTCATTCTGTTTTAATAATTATCATATCAATTCTCAAAGTATTTAAAATTAAATATATTCTTCAAATCTAAAAATATTTTTCTTCAAATATTATTTTTTCAAATAACACACATCTCCAGTTAAAAAGTTAAATTTTTATTATTTATAAAAGTTTTTTTTAAAAATATTATAAATGACTAAGTTATTTATTAAATGAATGTTTTTTTCAAGGAGGTAAAATGACTTCTATAATGACAACTATAAATTTATATCTGTACAAAGTTTTCACTGTCTTAAATTTAAAAATTTTTGAATTAACTAAAAAAAATTTTTATAGTTTAAAACTTCCCGAGAATCGCTGCAACAAAAGGAAAGGATATTTTACTGCGTATTGGAATATTTGCACAGTGAAAATGTATTTGGAATGTTTTTAATCAGTTTCAATATTAACATTGTAATCAGTATGAAACATGAGAATAATACTTTACCAGGTAATAAATAATATCATGATATGTAATATATATGCAGTATTATCATGAAAGGCCTTCTGTAGTTTCAAGACTTTTTTTTAAAATGGTGCATTGTTTATGCAACATTGTTTTAAACTTGAATTTAGGAGAAAATTTCTTTTACATTTAAAATATAATTATGAAATCATAAAAAAATAAGTAAAACATAATTTTTAAATGAATCTTGATTTATGATAAGCTTTAGCTGGATGTTATCCAACGGTAAAAGAACACTTTAGAAGACTGCATCAATAAAAGGATGCTAGATGATTTTGTTACTTTCTTTAACATTACTGGAAAATGGTTTTGTCTATGATATTTATCTTTATGTACTTTTATGACTTTATTATAGTTTAAAAATTCTTTATTTTTTATGTTATAATATTTAAATTCTCTTTATAATTTTAAGGATCTTCTTTGTGTCATTGCTCACGGGACAGCCAAGGCACGGTGCCATGCAGTAGAGCTACTCTTTCAGTACCTCCCAACTCTTAATCCAGCGCTTTTGGACCGGAAAGGAATTGGTAATAAGCTTAATGGTTGGTTCATTTGAATTCTGAATGTCGTGGTGTGGTGTTTGTGTATGTGAAACTCCACGAAAAGGCTTCTCTTTAAAACTCTCTCCTTTTATCTATGTCTATTTATTTATCTTTAAAATTAAGAACAATTAATAAAAGAAATTTATAATGTGTCTATTATGGACTAATTGAGCTAACATGTTTTTTGATGTAACAAATATTACTTTATGTAGGTATTATGTATTTGTCTTTTTAAAATTTCATAATCCAAGTATAACCTAGATTTCATTTCTCTTATATCTAAAAGGAATTACTTGATACACATCTTTTGAACTATTAAATAATCAGCAATGTATCTTGTAAATTCAAAATGCTATTCATTCAGTAAAACTAATTTTTTTAAAATCTTATATTGAATTTCTTGCTTTAATGTAACAGATTGTTTGTTAAAACTACTGATTAAGGATATTTTGCAACAATAATTTCTTGCAATATTTATTGAAATAAAATACTTTTAAGATTTAATTTTATTTGACAATTACAATAAATATAATAAATTTATATTCATTATATTTAGACTGGGATTCCATCTTTTTACTATTGCATTTACTTCTTGAGAACGTCATTCTTTCTAAAGGACTTAGGTGTTCTTTTTTTCCGACAGTTTATTATTTAAGGTATGAATTCTTGCGCCACAGGGATAATCATTAACAGCAAATGAGCTGAAATTTTTTAAATGTTTACAATATGCAGTTAACTTCTGCTTTGGGGGTTAAACTGTAATTGTAATTTAACGATTTTGTGCAACTTTTTAATTTACAAATGTTTCTTTTCTTGCAAATGTTTCTGAATAATATGCTTCTTTATTTCTCCAAGATACTCTTGTTGAGTTTTAATCGCCTTACACTAGGATTTTTAAAAACAAATGTTAGGCAAAGTTAGGAAACGAGTTAGGATAATTTTTAAAAACAAAGAAAATAAAGTTTAGAAATTTTCCTACATATTTATGTAGTTATTATTTTAGATTTGCCATTATTAATGGTATTAATACGTCTTTTAATATTTAATTTCACTAGTTGCTTCATAACTTTCAACGTAAGTATTAAATAATGTCCAAGAAACTAGAAGAGCTTTATTTCTTACAAACTGATTAAAAATAGCATATTGATGTATAAAAATACATGATATTAAAAAGTTTTTTTACTTTTTGTATTTTTTTTTAAATATAATTTTGTTTTATGAAATATTTCTATTGATCACACCCAATTCTATTTTTACAAGATTTTTGTTTTGAAAATTTTGATGTTAATTAATATTTTCTGTTTTGGAAATTCTATTTGAAATTGATATTAAGGCATATAAAAACTTTTAATCTTAATTATTCAAAATATTTTTTCACCAATTCTCATTTTTGTCTTATTAAATATTATGAATATTTTTGCAATAAGATTTGATATTTATAACATAATGATATTGTTCAAATTTTTTATAGTTGATTTTTTCGGATTTAACATCTTGTGATTTCTCTTAGATTGAGACTTGTTTTTAATAATTTTTATTTTGAAATCAGCTCGTAGATATCTGAGTGAAATATTTTGCAGTTCAAGCTTAATTGTTTTTATTTTTTAAAGTAGCCTTATAATTTTTGAATTTTAGTTTTGTATGATCTGCCATTTTTTTGGATTTTCTTGTATAGTATGACATAGCATACAAGAGTGCATCAGTATGCATATTCTGAGCTTTTTGTGATAGCAGTCGTGCTCCCCTATATGAATTGTGCTAAATTATTTTGCTATTGTTATGCATTTCCCTGACGCAAATTGTAGAATTATAGTGTTGTGAATTGTTCAGTGTTTCTTTTGCATCAAGTTGTGATGTGTTGTGTATTGTGCACTTTATTTTCATGCCCTCTTTCAGTAAAAATATATTGAATAAATGAAGCATTAGATTCAGAAGGTTCAGCAAACTTCAGTTTATCATTATTTTCATCTCCAAATTAAAAACTGCTGGAATTTTTTCTTTTATTTAATAAAATGTTTATATAATCAATATTTGCATATTCTTTCACAGAAATATAATTTTTCTCTTTTAGTCAGTAAGGTCACTATGGATCAACAAATTTTATTAACACTTGTCTGGCTTTTGTTTTCTCTGTTATCTATCTTATTTTAACGAAAATCTTCTATTCTGTTTTATCAATATATATTATCTATATCTATAATTGTTCTTCGTAAAAATATTTCAAGCTCATTTTCATTCTATTACAAAGTTAGAACTATTTTCAGTTTTTTAATGTATTCTTAAATGAAAATAATTGTTTCAAATCAAACAACTAATTATTTGCATTTTGTGAAGTTTAATGATTTCTTTAAAACACAAAGGTATCGTTTTATGCACAAAATATTGGAATTTATATCTTAATATTTTCTTTGTGAAGATCAGTGATTTCTTTTTTAAAAATATCAAAATATTAATATCTGAAACATCCAAGTTTTTTTAGAATACATTTTTATTTAATTATTGTTTGAAAAGAACCTGAGTGTTAAAAATAATTTCATTCTCTTGTAATTAAACTATCAAAATTATCTTTATTATGATTTTTTTTAAATATACCTTTTTCCCCCACCATATTGATTTATTTCACTTCTTTGTTATTGCTTTATAAATTTAAAATAGTTTTTTGTTTGTTGTATATTATCATAGTTAGCCAAAAATAGAAAGCACTAGTTTTATTAAGCTAATCTATCATGGTTAATTTTATGCTATGAAAGAGACTTAAATGTCATGTTTTAACTATGGTACATTAAGAAAAACTATTATTTTTAAAAAAAATTTTCATCGTCTATATCATACAACTTTGAAATAATTAGAAAAACAAGTGCAGTTTTGCCGAATTTCTTGTTTTAAAGTTTAATTATTTTCATTTTTGTACAGAAGATAAAATTTTTCATTAATCTAAAATACAATGTTTTACAAAAGCTTATTTGTAATATTTATTTGTATTATAGTTAGAAATGTTTTTCAACGTTATATATTTAATTACATTTCATTAATAAAATTTGTAACTTGTAATTCATAAATTTTTTTTAACATTAATTATAATAAATAAATTTTAAAATTAAAAACTAAAAATTCAAATAATCAAAGATAAATTTTTGCATTTTAGTTTTTTTATGTGCTCATTAAATCATCGTAATGCCACTTATGTGTGTTTTTGACACTTGTCATGAGCATAAAATGCAATGAACTTCCATAAAATCTAGATTATTTTGCTATGTTGAGTCTCATAGCAAAATTATTTATTTTAACAAGTGCAGTTTTGTTAAAATTGCAGTTTTGTTCTCAATTTATTTATTTTAACATTAATTATAATAAATAAATTTTAAAATTAAATACTAAAAATTCAAATAATCAAAGATAAATTTTTGCATTTTAGTTTTTTTATGTGCTCATTAAATCATGGTAATGCCACTTATGTGTGTTTTTGACACTTGTCATGAGCATAAAATGCAATGAACTTCCATAAAATCTAGATTATTTTGCTATGTTGAGTCTCATAAATGCAATTTCAATATAAAAAGATTTACTTCATTCTTTTCTTAGTTAATAAAAATAATTTTCATTTTTTAACTTTTCCTTTTTAAGTATGTGAATTTTATTTTTAAAATATTCCATTTCAAGACATTCTAAGTTATATATATATTTTGTGTAATACTGTATAGTGATTCTGATATCATAAAATGAATTATCTTAAACTGTTTAAAAAATGCCTAAAAATTAAAGTATTAGTCATTATAGTCTCATATCATTATAGTCATAGTCTTATTAGTCATATTTAATTCTTTTTTTTTATTTATTTTGGACTTCATAGGTGAATTTTTTTATACAACGTTCACTGAAATATGGTATTTTAATTTAAAGTTTAAATATTTAAAAAAAAATTATGTGTCTAAATTATATTAGAAGGAAAAGAGATCAAATTTATCTGAAAGTATAAGTGCCACAAATAAATTTATTGCAAAAATATTTCAGAACTATGAATTCATTCATAGTTGCATTTTAAAAAATTATGAAATTTTTTTAAATCTACATTTTTTTTATTAAATTGTTATGAATGCATTAAAACTTATGTAACCTCATTAGGATTAGATGGATAGTTTTAAAATTAAGTTGTACGCATTTAAAAGCTTTCTAAAAAATGTAATGTTACTTGACCAGAAACTTTTTAATAACTCTAGTCATCTGTCTTTTTGTGATCTCTTTATAGATCTAACTTTTGAATATGATTCTTTTTTAAAATTCTGTGTAAATGGATTCTCTATTACAATGATTAAATTCAATGATTCCTTATTAAGCATGCATAATGCAAGTATTTTGTATATTTATTTCATAGTATATATTTCTTTTTGGTGAAAAAAAATTATTTGAGCCTATAAGATATTGTTAAAAATTAGTTTATCTTATTGTACCATAATATTTCTTTTAACCAAGTTGTTCTTTCATAACTAGCTTCCTTGTAAAAAAATTTTACTCTTGCCATTTTCTCTTTTTTTATATATATATATTTTATAGAATGTTCATGGATGCTTTTAAGACATGTGTGGTGTTCATTGTAATTCAAAACATAATTTTGGACATTTTAGTTCAGAGTATATTTAGAAATTTTGTGTTTTTTTTTTTTACGACATGATCTAAGCTGACAGTTTCCCCCTTCTTTCATTTCCATCTCAGTTAGTTTACACTTTCTGGAATGTAAAGATTTGAGGCTCTGGTGCATATTTCTTCTTTAGTGATAAGTTTTCTTACAGTGATGTTTACCCTTTGATTCAAAGTACATTGGTAACATAATTATTTTGTTTAGGTCTTTTATACTTCTATTTATGGTTATATTTTCACTGCCCGTTATCATTAAAAATTTATATGTAGTTCTGTTAATATCTGCATTCATCATTTTAAAATGTATCAAAGTGATGAAATCATTCTAATTGATTGAAATTTACTACATATATAACTATATACTACATGATAACTATTTACTACATATATAACTATAATATATATTTATGACTAAATTTATCTAGTGATAAAATTTCAATAAGTATTTGTGAAACGTTAGCCCATAGAGAGCTTTACATATTTCATTGTCTAGATTACAAAATATTTGGGAAGCATTACATTAAAACAGAATTAAAAGTAATACATAGAAAATCATTTCAGAAATACAATTCTGAACTGCTATCAAGCTACTATCAACTAATTTAGTGAGTAGTTCAATTAAGTTGTTTATTAATAAGTATTATTCTTAAATTCCATTTTTGCTTGGTTATAGGAAAATAGAAATTCAACCTAGCTTTCCATTGAAAAGAGATATAACTATTTCTAAGGGTGATCAAAACTCTTTGTTTTTGCACTATCCGAAATTCCAGATTTCCAAGATTCTCCGAGCTATCTAAATGGCATTCCAAAACATTATTATAATTTGTAATTTTATTTTTGCAGTATGTTCAATGCATTTTGGAGAAGCCATTTTCCTTCTTTTCTGCATACCTGGCCATATTTAACCTCATATATTTACCCATAAATTTCAATTAGTTGCATGATTCCATCATACTACTGCGATTTTTTCAACTATGTATATTATTTAAACTTAATTGTAGTTTGATTAAAGTTGTGGGAAATCTATTTTAATTTTTAAAAAAAAGAGCCAATTATCATATATTTAAACTTTTAACTCACATATTTTATTTTGAATGATCTATAATTTTTTAGTGATAATATAAATCATTTCAAGCTAATGAAATAAGTTTTAATTTTTTATTGTGTGAATGTAAACCTTACTTTTCATTTATAACATCATAAATGTTAATATAATATTCTTTCATACACAGTATCACATTATGATGAAACAAGATTCCCTTTTTCCCAAGAGTTGTGGGTGGTTCCTCCCCTTTTTCTTTGGCTACTGTGACATTTGTATACTTAGCTGTATTTGTTTGTTATGATGTAATCAATATTGTTGTGAGCTGAAGCTTGTTGAATCTCTGCATAACTTGACTTGAGGCACTGAACTGTGTATGTCTCTCCTTTTTTCATGTTGTTCCCGGTAGGGTGGCTCCTAGACTCTCTCTGCACCCTCACCTGTCTTGTTCTCTTTCCCACTTTCTCTCCATCTTCTGTATCACCTTCCCTTATGCCTCAAGGATCAGGCCATGCTGGTAAGGACTTCTTCTGTCTTTCTCTCTTTTCTTTCTTTCTTCTTCTTCTCTCTCTGTTTCTTTCTCCACTCTTTCTTTCTTTCTTTCTTTCTGGCTGTCTGTTGTTTTTTTCTTTACCTGCTTTTTGCTTGCACTTCACTTTCTGGTACACAAACTTTTCTCACTACGGCCATTTTAATTATTTCTTCCAAACACATACAATTATGAGCACAAATGTCTGAACAAAGTTGTAATTTAACAGTTAAGTTAATGATAGCATTTAAAAATTTAAATCAAATTCAACTACATGTGCAGTTCTGGCTAGCATTTGATCTAAGTAGTTAAACCTTTTTTTAAAAAAAGCATAATGTAGAGGAGGGAGGAGCAAAGAATAATTGTTTATGATTTCTGTAGTAAATGTAAATATTAAATTTAATCTTGACTATAGGCATATATATATATATATATATATATATATATATATATATATATATATATATATATATATATATATATATATATATTTATATATATGTCACATCCGCTAAATCTTTATATTGCAAAATTGTGATTTGTAATTTTGTATACAATTCTGGGCTGCTTAACAGATTTACAAATAAAAATCGTTTTATTTTTTGGATATGTATTACTATATTTTTTATTAATATAAAATAAAATTTATTCAATTATAAGAAATTTAAAAAATTTTTAACTGATAATGGCAGGATGATCTGATAGAGAATCTCACCAGGCTTTTATTTACAAGTTACATGCAAATTAGCAATAATAATAATGATGATAATTATAATTCTTTCTTAAAGATCAAGATGATTACATGTTTGAACTATTTACTGTAGCCTTGATTTAAAGTCTTTTAAATATGCAATTGTGAGATCTAATTTTTTGATTTTTTTTATACATTTAAACTATTTTGTAAATTTTTTTTTAAAAATTAGCCTAATATTTCTTTTTTTTAATATCTTACTCAGTTTTGAAATGTTTGAGCATTTCTTATAAAATATACATATAATTATTTTGTGTTCAGATCAAATATTTTGATACAAACTTCATTATAGATATTCATATTTTTTTAATCAAGTTGTGGTTTTTTCTAAAAAGGAAAAGAATTAACAAGTAAGATTTTTGTGCAAGGCATAACTTAGCCATTTTCTTGCTATTGATAGTCTTATTTATAAAGTAGAGTCCTGATAATTTCAATTAATAGGGGCCATAGCCAACTCAGGTTAACAAAAACTAGAGTTATGGGATTTTTCTTATACTAACAGCACATACAAGTAAATTCAATAGCTTTCTGATGTACCTGTTGGAAGAAGTTAGGAAGTGTGATATAACATAATAAAGTTAGTAAAATTTTGGATTTTTTCTATTTGTTGCCATATAGTCTGTCAAGTAACCTTTTACAGGTTCTTAAATTCTTAATTTGCTATTAATTTTTACTTCTTTTCTATTTCTTTCTTTTTGTTTTTCTGTTAGACTTAGTCTATAACGCCATTTGATTACCTTACATTCAGTATGTGTTATCATTTAAATCTGGCACAGTGTAGCCATTTTCAGCTGTTGGACCATCATACTCTACATTATTTTAATCCAATGACATTACCATCACATGAATTGTAGACTTAATAGCTGTTTCGTCATTTCTTTGGCCCCCTATTACATGATCATTATACACAACAAAACATTGTATATTTATGATTCATGTGATTCTTAAACAATCTTTTTTGAATGAAATATTTTATGTTCATGTAATTTACAAATAATACTTTTGAGCAATGGCATTTTTTACTCTTATGTATTCTTACAAATTAAATTGTATAATATTGGATGATTGATTGTTATCAAACATTTGAATCACAAATCTGGTATAAACGTTCTAGCTGTTTCTTTTAGAACATTCAAAAGTAACAATACTAATTAAAAAGAACTTGGATTATTGGGACTCTACTCTAAATCTGATTAATCTTTACAATTAGCTTCTCAAAAAATATTCTCTAGAATGATTTAGTTTTCTGCTGCTTGTTTTAATGCCATAAATAAAACATTTATCTTAGAAAATTTATTAAGTATAATTTTTTGGATTATTTTGTAATTTATATATAATTTCTTAAGATTCTCTATCAGAAAGTTGTTTAAAAATTATAAAAACTTATTGTTTTCTGAACTGCTTTAATTTTAAATTTCTAAATGTCTGTGTTATCAGTCTGTATGATTCTCATTAGGTAGTATTTGTTATCGTTTTTAAATAATAAATGGAGTGTGATGGCTGATTGAACTATGTTATTAAATGCATTTTGGTTTATAATAAATATAATGAAAAGTAGCAAGCTGATAGGAACCACATCAATATTATAAGAGTTTTTGTTTGTATAGTTGCTATTGAAGAAAGTTCCATGACATATGCAGCTGTCAAAAATATTTTTTGCATTATTGTTGATAAACATTTATAGCATAAATAGTTTCTATTAAATTATACTTTAAAAATTGCATCTTCATATCTAATTGCTAGGTTATTTTAGAGAAAGTAAACTGTTTTATTTAATTTCAGAAAGCCAATAAACGTTGTGTTTTCACCGAAAATTGCTTTTTGATTATTTCTTCTTAATGTGTCAAATTGAGTATTTTTTCAATAAGTTTGTAAAATTTTTATATTTGTTTAATATCAATAATTTTGTTAACAAAACTAGTTTTTGTTTACGTAACATCATTTTTAATTTTGATCATAAAACCCATGCTATTTTACATATTGGAAGTTATCAGTCTCATTTTGTGTTTTAAATTTTATATTTTTCCTTTTAGCAGTTCCACCAATTTCCTCGGAATTCCTTGCTTAAATATAACTTGCAATGCCTAATCTGTATACCTTTTTTTAAACTTTATTTTTAACAAAGATTCTAAAATATGTACGATGGCAGTTATTAAAGAACACTTTGTTTTTATATCTTTTTAAAACTGAAGCATATTTCTAAACATATTCAGGCATGTTTAATGAATATAAATTCCTTGAATCATTTAGAATGTACTATAAAAAAATCTCACCTTATTTTTAAATAGTTTGAACTATTATTATGATATTGAAGATTATTTAATTTAATTTTTATCTTCAGCCTTCATACTCCATTTAATATTATTCATATGTTTCAGCAATTGCTGTAATCCTTTTGAAAACCAGTTAAAATATTTTTAAAAAAACCCATATAAGATGATTTTTGAACTGCTAAAAAGAAATAAATTTGATTTCAAATTATTAGGAAATAAATAAATAAATAATAAAATTTGTGGCAAGCTTGTTAACCTAAATATAAAATCTTGGCTTCAATTTAGAAAAGAAGGGGGAAAAAAAGATAAAATAATTGCTTTGCGTTTTAAGTCAATAACTAAACCATTGAACTTTAGCTTTCTCACTATTTTAACATTATAATCACTTTGTAAAATTTAATCTTAATTTAATTTCATATTTGAACATTTGTAATCAGATAAGGACTTTATAAACATGCACACATTTGATTTTTAATATTTACGTTTTGAAGTTTCGAGAAACGTGTTTTAAGGAAAAACATGCAAAAATTATACAATTAAAATCTGTTATTGAACGTATTGCATATGTAAATCTGGAAAAAACCTTGATTACATATTTTTATGACAATAAATTCTTACAAGAACTGTAACTAAAACAATTTTGGCATTTTATTATTTCTACATTTTATAAAAAAGATTTTCTGATTCATTATATACAATTATCGCTTGCACCCAAATAATTTATGCATCTTATTGTTTGTATGTATTGCTAATTTTTTATAGCTTTTTACATATTAAGTGCTTTTTGCTTTCAGTTTTATGTGCTGTGGATTGCAGCTATTTATATATTGTTTTGCTTTAGTGACAATGGTGCATGGATTTTTAGAATAGTTGGGCTGTTTTACTTATTAAAATTGCATAACTTTCCATTTTTCTGTATTTTAACGACTAAGCATTTTGCATTTCGGCAAGTTGGTGCAGAAATTTCTTTTTAATACCCAAATTTTAAGTTGAATAACAAGGAGACATCAGCTTTTTTGGCAAGAAAAAAAACTGGGAATAGGATTTATTTAGGCATTGCAAATGCTCAGTCAGTTGAAATATTTTATATATTGTATGAAATTGTGATATTATTGTTTGTTTGCTGCTCATATTCTAATAATGATCATACATTATTGTTATCTTGATTTTTTATATGAAAATATATGGCATTTTAGCACTTTAATTGTTAAGTCTGAAGACACTGTACTGTAAAACGTATATGCTTTTCTGCTACATAAACTGGTTGCAATTTAAAAATAATTTACTCAGTCTTTCCCACTAAGGTGTAAGGTTTTAACTCTAAAAAACCCTGCATTTGATTGCACCTCTGCTATACTAATTCTTAACAATTAAAGGGTTAAATATAAAATAACTCTTTTTTGCCTCTTTATAAATTTTAGGCAGATATTTTTTTTAATTCTTTTAAATTTTAACATCATTTTAAAGCTTAGTTTTTATAAAAATTTCTTTTAGGAACTTTTAAGATATTTCATAAATCAAATAATTTTTTTTTTATAATTTCTTTTTTTATCGAAATATAATTTCAATATGTTCTTTAAATATTTTGTTAATTCATATTATAGAACAAATTATTATCTTTTTATGATTACAATGTGTTCTTCAAATTTTTATTTTATCTTAACAAGAGAACAAATCATATAGCAAATAGGGGTAGGCTAAGGAATTTCTAAAAATTAAAGTTAAATATATGTTGATAATTTTTTGTTCTGTTTTTATTTGACGAAATCCTTAAAAAAGGAGTTATTTTATTCTATATATGATTGCTAGTGTATATTTTTACTATAAGAGGTTCCCTTTCATTTATTTATATTTTATAATTTTAATTAAACATAAAGTTTTATTAGTCTAAGACTGTATCTAAATATTTTATAAATGCTGCAACTTTTTTTGTAAGGATGGAAGGCACAGCTATGCCAAAAAGAAGGTTGTTGTGGGAATGAAGCTGTAAAGGTATTAATTAAATTGATCAATGGCTTTAATAATTTGATATTAATTCAATTGCATATTTTTGTTACATGTTAATTTCTTTTGTTTATGTATATAATTTTAAAGCTCAAGTATGTTTGCTTTTAAGCTGTCCCTTAGTGTTTTTTAAAGAGCTCTGTACATATTATTGTTAAAAGAATATTTGATTTCAAACATATATTAATTTTTTTAATTGTATACAAAATATATTGTGAATAATTTTAATATTTATATAAAGGTTTCTCCTTTTTTTGTTTAGCAAATGTACTAGTTTAACATTGATAAAATTGCATTATCTAAAATTGGAATATAACACAAAAGTATATATTTTTTTAATATTATCTATGAATGTGGTTTGTATATAACATCATGGAAAGAAATGTTAATCAAATATTGTACTGCAGAACCCATACTTAAATCTAAATGGTTTCAAATGTATGATCAAGGTAATATAAATCACGTAATAAATTTATAAACTATTCAAAATTAAATTTTTCAATTTTCTTTATTTGAGGAAATAAATAAAAGGATAAAGCAAAAAGGTTAAACTCACTAGTAAATTTTTTTTGGACTAAATTATGCAAAATTAAAACTTATTTTATTTTTGTTTGAGAAATTACTAAAAATTTTAATACTTAATGTTCAGGAAACTGAAAAAAGTCATTTAAAGTAATTCACATCAATTGAAGAAACAATCATGAAATTGAAGTGAAAACAATGTGAAAAAAGCACAAATATAGTACAGAAATTGGCATACTATAGTTTGGGCTCTCTAAATAAGAACCATACTCTCTTATCAAGATGCTGAGGTAGATTCCTTTTTAGAGATCTCAAGCTATTATATGTCCATTTCTGTACTTTATTTGTGCTTTTTTCAAGTTTTGGTTCTTTTTATTCTCCGTAGCACAAAGTATACCCTATCCATTCAATTTTTTTGAAATTCTCAAATTATTGGATAAATTATTATAGACTTTAATAATAATTTTAAAAATCTTAAAGATTTTATCACACATAAAATGTATTTTGCATAAATTAAAGCTTCACTATAGAAAGAAACCTTCAGTTCTTCAAAACACCACATAAGTAACATATAAGTAAATTTTTCTCTATTTTTGTTTAATTAGGCATTAGGAAACTAAGAGGTGACTAAATTACACATGGAAAACATGGGAACAAGCTTCATAAAAGTCAGTGATATGTTTTCAAATAAAAATAATTTCATAATGCATGGTATCTTTTATGCTCACATTACTTTTTTTCCTTCATAAAATTCACTTAAATGTGAAATGAATCTTATCGAATCTAGCTCATATGACTTTGAAAGAAGCTTTCAAAGACTATAGTAATAGATGTTTACTTCACACTTTATGTATACCATCATAATAATAGCTTTTATTGTTATGATGGTACACATAAAAAAATTATTTTGATTATAATTTTATTATGTTCTCTTTTGGGGTTGCAATAAAAATTATAATAAGTTTGTGGACAACTAAGATATTTTCCATACTTTATTCTGGAATGTGTAATTATAAAAGCAATTTAGGTTACTTTATGAATTTCAATGAGAGATTCTTTATTTTACAGACAGCACAAAATAGACTTTTACCTGATTTTCATAAAAATCATTTTGGCTCTGATTAATCTTATAATTAGTTGTATAATCTTATGAGAAAAAACTTGTGTAGCAAAATAAGTTGTACTTATCCGTTAGCGGTAGTAAAAACCTATTACCATAGCACCAATATTATGTACCTATATTATCGTAAAATTAAGTACCTATTACTACAACACATAATTAATAACTATTTACTCTATGCCATTAGTACCTATAACCACAATTAATTAAGCAGAACAGGCATCAATAATTGTATGAATTTTGTTGAACTTTCACTGCCCCTTTTAATGGATAAGTATCAACTAAATTTATTTGTTAAAATATTAATTATGAACTGTGAAAATTATTTAGAATGTGTTGAGTTAATGAATGAATTTTGCAAATAAATTGTTCAATTTCAAAATATGTACAATTAAACTATTTATAGATGTGCTTTGAGCATTCAGTTGCTATTGCCTCAGGCGAGCACCCTCCACCTCTTTATTTGTGTGAAGAATGTGCCAAAGAAGTTGAATCATTACATGGATCTGAGAATTTAGTTGATATTCTTTTGCCAATGGATAAAGTGTCAGTTACCTGTGAAGATCCAGTGAGTTTATTATGGTGTAAAAGATAAATATTCTGTTTGTTGCTTTGAGTTGTTTTAATCAAATTGTTTAGTATCATTCTGTTAAAATCAAAACTGCTTTTTTTTTTGTTTTTGAGGAATTCAGTTTAAGCAGTAAATAGAACCATTTAATTATCTTTGTTTTTTACTTTCAAATTTCAATCACACTTATTTTAGAAAGTGTAATTCACACTTATTTCAGAAAGTAAACGAAGGCTGGCAGTTAATATTGTCTCTCCCCCCCCCCCCCCAAAAAAAAAACTATTTTTGAAAATGAATTTTACTGTAATTAAATAAATAAATTGTTTGTAATTAGTTAACATTATTTTGTTTGTAATTAGTTAAAATCAAGTTTTTTTTCACATGTAAGTCATTTACAAATGTAAATGATCCCACCTGTCTAATTTTTTTTACTATCAGTGATACATTTAAAATAAAAGTTTAAAAAAGGATTGAAGCTACTAATCATAAATTATCAATTATAATTGCTCTTTTATTAGTTTTTCTTTTAGTATATTGGTCTTAATTTCTAAATATTTAGATATAATTTTATAAATTAAAAATGCTCAATGAAAATGTAAACAAATAAAGAATTTTTAAATCGAAAAAAATTCTAATGTCTGTAAAGCTTCTGGTATCCAGTTTTGGAAATTTCATTGAATCAATTGTATTAGCATTGAAAATTATATAAGTCTCCAACATGTATTTACCTGATGTATCTCCCTTGTTTGTATCTCACACAAATTCTTCCAATTAGAAATAGCAATGCATCTAACTTAGTTGTATCTTCTCTATCATTTCTTAAATTTATTAATTTTATATGTTTTATAAAAATACAGTATTTAATAAAGAAATACTTTATCAAGTTGAAGAAGTTTCCTGGGAAAAGTAGAATTTCAAGATAGGAAGGGTGAAAAAACTTCATTTCATTGAAATATATCAAGCCTATAAAGCACATTAGAATTTTAGTTATTAGAACTACATAAGATTCAGTTATAAGTATCTGTATAATTGAAAATTAAAGAAATAAGTTATTTCTTAAAGTAGAAGGAGCAAAAATGTCTTATTACCTAATAATGTAACGAATTCTGGAAGAAAAAAAATTTTTTTTAGCATTTTTTTTTTTTTTTTTGTATTGCTACAATCAATTTCTGAATCTAAATTACTAGCACTGTGCGATGTTTCAAAATTCTATAGTTACGCTTTATTAAATTTTTCAAAGTGATTACAGAAAATTTAGACAATTGACGCTTTACTGCAACATTGAAGCATTGGACATTAAGTACATTTCAAGTGAAAATTAAAAAAGTCTATCTGTGATTTATTCTTATTCAAGCATGTTATATTTTTACTTGACTGTATTTTTTTTAATGATTAGAATTTTTAGTTGGATGATAATAATTTTTTTGAACAATAGAAAAAAGGAGATGTATTAGAAATAAAGTGGAAATGTTTTACTTACTTATTTAAATGATTATGTACATGTTCGATTTGATGAAACAAGAGATTTCTTTGTATTGGATATAAAATCATAATCAACGTAAATCACATTTTGCGCCTATTGATTAAATAAATCACCAAATCAGGCACAAATGTGATGTAACTATTATATTAGCTGATTTAACTATTATATTAACAAATCAAGCACAATTTGAACTAATATATTAGAAATAAATATAATAATAATTGAAATATATAAGCTGGTTGCTGTTATAAATAATAATAAGAAACATTATGACATAAAATGTTTCTTATTTAGGACTGCAGTGCAACTGAAAAATCTGCTGTTGCTACTTGTTTTTCAATCGAATGTGCAAACAGAAATGGTCACCGTCCAATTAGATACTGTGCAGAGTGTATCATTGGCCATGAACAGCAATGGGGAGATGAACATATGCTTCACACAACCATACCATCACCTTGGAGTATGGATCTTGAAACTCAATCATACATGGTTGAAGCCATCGTGAGGTAATATCTGAGAAATATCTCTCTAGCAATTATATAATGTCCAACTATTATATTTTATTAAATGTCCAATGTTTTATACTTCTTTTAAACTCAATGTTTTTCTTTTACGAATATTTGGTCGTTTGAGGTTCAAATCATTGATTTCTTCAATCCTGAAATTAGACAAAGGAGATAAATAAAATTTTGCATTGAATTTATATGATACTTGAACTGCTCTGTAGCAAAATATTCCTAGAAGTGAAAGCCTTTGCACCTTGTTGCACAATTAGGTTGTTCAGACTGCATAAAGAATGAACTGCTTTGCTTTATTAGAATGCGTGTAAAGGCCTAAACAAGAAAAAGTTATGCCAAATAACCATCTTACAATCCAGTTCCTTGGATTATAAAGTTGATTTTTACACTAGATATTAATAAATGAGTTAAAGCCATTTTTCTTTGACATATTTTATGAAAAAAATTAGCTAATATGCAAATCAGTTCATTCACTTCATCATTTCATTCACCAGTTTCACAGCAAATCAGTTCATTCATGTTAGTGAATATACAAATTAGTTCATTCTTAAAAATAAACTTACGATGGATGAAAACCTCCTAGTATCTCAAAAATATAAATACAGTGGAGCATCGTTTATATGACGCCGAAGGGACAACTGAAAAACGTCGTCTAAACGATAACGTCGTATAATCGATTTTTCCTTTCAAAACTAGTAACTAACTCTGTTTTCAGTTAATTTTAATGTTTAACGTGTTGATTTACATAAATTTCTAAATTAGACAAAGCAAAACAAACAAATAACCATAAAAAAAAAGAAAATTACACTAGATATTAATAAATGAGTTAAAGCCATTTTTCTTTGACATATTTTATGAAAAAAATTAGCTAATATGCAAATCAGTTCATTCACTTCATCATTTCATTCACCAGTTTCACAGCAAATCAGTTCATTCATATTAGTGAATATACAAATTAGTTCATTCTTAAAAATAAACTTACGATGGATGAAAACCTCCTAGTATCTCAAAAATATAAATACAGTGGAGCATCGTTTATATGACGCCGAAGGGACAACTGAAAAACGTCGTCTAAACGATAACGTCGTATAATCGATTTTTCCTTTCAAAACTAGTAACTAACTCTGTTTTCAGTTAATTTTAATGTTTAACGTGTTGATTTACATAAATTTCTAAATTAGAAAAAGCAAAACAAACAAATAACCATAAAAAAAAGAAAAATTACAGTAAGCAATTTGAATGTACGTTACATTTATTTTATTTATTAATTATTATTTAATTTATTTTTTTTGAATACTCCAAATTTGTTTTTTTTTCACTTTAATCATTTCACGTTACGTTTACAGAAAAAATTATTTACGGTTGTTTGATGTGAGGATTGACGTTGAGCTTTATTGTTGTCTTTGTTACCTGAGACCATGCCAACGAAATCATATTCATTGTTTGGAGAACACTTATTTCCTTGCGATTAGGCATTGCAATGCTTCGAATAGTGAGGATATATGGAGAGTAGTTCAACTAACTGCTCTCCATACTGCAATTTTAGATTCCTAATCACGGTCAAATCTAATGGCTGAAGCACACTTGTGCAGTTTGCAGGAAAAAGTGAACTTTTACATTTTCCAAAAAATTAGTATCCGGTGGGACATTGGTCGATAAATAGCAAAATTTTTAGTTTTTGCCTCAGCATAGCATTCTCTAGTTTTTTCAGATAGCTAGTAAAAATTTTGGTCGTCTTCCACGCATTCTTATTGGCGTCATAATTCAGCGGAAGCATTTTTATATGCTTTAGACATCTGGGATGTTTTGATTTTCCTACCACTAAAGGAGTGTTCTTTTCACTTCCATCAGAGTTTACAGAAAGCAGCACAGTAAGGCGATCTTTTCTTTTATGCCTCCTTTACATTTTTTGCCTTTATAAGCTAATGTCCGATCCGGCATTAAATCATAGAAAAGACCCGTGTTTAGTGTGAAGAATAAAAGTAAAATAAACATAAACAAAATCTAAAAGCCGACATATAACCGATTCTGTGCGTCGCATAAACGATATATTTTTACATTAAAATGAATAGGAATGAATTGGGACCACACTAAAACGTTGTATAAATGTAAACGTCGTATAAATGATGCTCCACTGTATTTAACTTTTATCAAAGATACAAACAAAAGTGTTTAATATTATTTTTGAAACTTTTGCGATAAGTATTGTCAATCTTTCATAGCTATATCAATCTTCCCCAAAAGTAATGTATAAATGGAACAATTACCTGGGTATTAAATTTTGTTTAAATAAATCAATTAATTATAAACTTTGTAATTTCTAAAAAAATGCCTTTTTTCAGTTTATTGCATGAAGCCGAACCTCTAAATGATAAGCATGTGCAAGAATCCTCAAATGGTTCTGATGATAGAGAAGAAAACAGTGAAATGTCTGTCGTTCGAGAGAAACAACTGTTGAGTCGTTACGGAATCTGGTTAATGGTTGGTTTATGTTCCCCGACTGAAAATACCCCAGATGTAAGTACCAATGCTCTTTTATTTTCATTTTCTTTTATTCTTTCTATACTTTTTCTTATAAACTAATCTAAAAGGAACTCTGAAAGTATAATAAGATTCTCTAAAATGGTAAATATTTTAAATATAAAGAAAATTACTAAATATATTTATTTATTGTATTTATCAGAATTTTTATTTATTTTGACTAGGCTTTGTTTATCTTTAGAACTTCCTTAGAAAATATTGTTCAATTTTATGTAAAAATACCTTTATGAAATTTTTTTTTAAAATTTATGCATTTTAAATATTAGGTCAGACCTGTTTTATTTGGTCTTAAAATATAGTAATATGATTTTTGTGTAAAATTAATATTTTATTTGTTGGTATGTGTTCAATGTTAATCTATAATATAAGCTTTTGATTTATCATTTAGTTTCGTAATTTATTTGATACTTACAAATGTGATAATTTCTATTGTACTCTATTAATCAGAAATTTGGTTGTTGTCAATAATAACTATATGTTTGAACCTATATGATTAAAAGTTACAGTTTCAGATGAAACTAGTAATGAATAAGGGAAATACCTTTTGATTTTTAATTGTAGGCATTTAAAATTCCCTCAGAGCTTTTTTAAAAGTAAACAAACTAGTACAGTGCACTCCCGATTATCCCAGATAATCTGAAAACTCCTTTTTATTAAAGAAAAAGTCAACATCAGTAAAAAAAATATAAAAATTACTTATATTTGCATGCTGTATAACATCAAACTAGGAATTTTCCTTTTAACATTTACTGCTTAAAAAAATGTGTAATGCGTCTTTGCTTCTGTTGTTTATTCATCTCTTGCCGTATATTGACACATATTTTACGAACTGCAGTAATGTCACCATAATCAAATCCTCGTTCTCCCATATAATCTAATAAAGTTTCCACAGATTGTAGAGCAGCAGAATGAGAAATTGTATTTCCTTAATTTACTACAGCTTCTGCATCAGTACTATCATCACTATTTGATTTAACAACACAGTTAGTAACAATGTCTTCATCTGTCAAATCCTGGAAGCCCGACTCACATGCATCACTTTGAAACCAATCTTCTAAATTTTCTTCATCATGAATTTCGAAACCTTCGATTTCTTTTGCTTGTTCAAGAATACTGTTATCATATTCTTTTTGAATATCTTAAGAAGATTGTTCATCAAGCGTTCTTCATCTTTCTTCATGATCGTGATAACGTAGACGATTTTACCTTTGACCATGCTGCTGATATTCCTTATACTGCATCCAATAACGAATATTGCTTCCAAAAATTTGGTAGTGTTATGTCTTCATGAATCAAATTTTTTAAAAGTTCAGATCTGTAGTGCTGTTTCATTGCTGAAATTACACCTTGATCCATAGGCTGTATCGTAGCTTTTACATTTGGAGGGAGAAATTTACCAGTAATCAATCCGTCTTTAGATGCTAGCAAATCTATTATCAGTGTTATCAATAATTGCATAACTTAGAAACAGTCTTTTACATTTATTATATTAATAGTTTAAATTTTTTAATTGTAATTTATATTTTGACTTTCAGGAATCCTTAGGTCGGCTGCTTAGTATACTCTTTCAGTGGTTTCATTACACAGCCTGCTTACCAGATGGTAATAATTGTTTTAATTGTTTTGTAATATTTGTTTTACACAGCCTTATTTTGCCTAACTTTATAATTATTTTTTGTAGAACTATTGCTTAGTTGAATAAATAATTATTAGAAATCATTTGGTGCAATATAATTTTGTATATGAGATAATGAAAAATTGCTATATCAAATCTCTAATTCATCACTGTTTTCAAACTGCTAATAGAAACTAAATCTTATTGGTATAATTTGTGAATATTTACACTATCTTTTTGTCACAAAGTTGTATGGAATATGTCTTATATTTTATAATATTATCTAATCTTAGGTTTTTCTTTTTTATCTAAAACTCTTATTTTAGGTCAAGCAGGAAATGCTTTAGAACATTTGAAAGGCGAGGTAATATTAATTTACTACTCATGCATACATTTTTAGTATAATTTGTTTTAATTATAGGCACTGTATTTATGAAGAAATAAAAACTTCCTCATTGAGTTAATATGCATGCTATTATTTTATGGATTTTATTTTAGACATTTTATGGATTTTATTATTTACATTTGATACAGAATGATTGGATAGAATTGAATATTGGAGTATTTGGCTGCCAAATAGTGAATTTCTTTTTACTTCATTGCTAGGTGTCTAAGTTAACGTCTTTTATCGAAATCCGAATTTGTCCTACGTAATAAAATAGTGCAAAATATTTGTTCTCTGACCACCTGTCTATCTTATATGCCTGATGAAATAAGTCAAAATTGTTATGATTGTTATTTAAGAGTGTATTATGCGAGTTGATATTATGAGTGTAATTTTTGTTATGAGCGCTTTTCTAAACCTTTGATAAGTTGACAAAAAAAGAAAGTTTTTATGCTAGTATGTTATGTATTAGAATTTCATGGAATTGGAAAAAAAGCATTAAAAACTTACCTGGACTCCTTTGTGAATAGACCAATATGGGAAAACTATTGAGAGCTTCTGCAAGAAATAAATTGATAATATTTAGCAAAATAAATTTTAAAGTATTAAAATGGATATAGTGGTAAGTTTACTAATTGCATAGATGCTCTTGTGATATTTTAGTTTAAAAAAATTGTTTATAGTAAATATGTCACTAATAAAATATACAGATTTTATTTTCTCAACCAATCAGCATGACATTAAATTTCGGTAAAATTGTAATTAATTTAAAATTTAATTCCATTCTTGAGGGTACATTTTATATTTGATAAATAAAATTTTAAAGTCATATTAAAACATTTATTGCATTTATTTTAATTTACAACTTGTAAGAAGTATATTTAATTGTCATATGATATCAGGGTGCGTAGCGTTTGTAAAAAGTACTTAAAGGTGCTTTCTTGGGGATTTCGTTTTTAAAAGCTTTTAAAGGTGCTTTTTTCAGCTGGTGTTTTTAAAAAGTGCTTTTTTTCACAAATAATTTTTTTTTCTTCTTCAGTGATATCTGGTGAATCCCATGTATTTCACGTAAAATGGGGTGTTTGCTACATAATCCTTCACGCGGACTTCATGTCGTACCCACACGTTATGACTTGCGCATGCGCGTACACTTAAAACCGAAACCCGAGTGCTTCAATTCGGATAGAGAATATCAGATCCTTATGAAATGTTTTTCTTTTTAATTTAATTTAATTTTATTCTTGTTTATTTTATTTTACTTCTAACACTTTTTAGACGTAGGGGGTAAGGGTACTTTTGTTCTGAGTTCAGGGTCAAGTTGAATTCCCTCGGTGATGTGGGAAAGTACTGATTGTTTTGATTTACGTCCGTTTCTTTTTGGGTTTTTTTTTAACGCTAAAACTCGTTATTTTTCAATAATATTATTGAGTGAATATGAATTTTTTGAGTGCTTGAAAATTTTTGTAAAGTGCTTGAAAAGTTTTTAAAAAGTGCTTATTTTTGATTCAAAGATTTGGCTACGCACCCTGGATATAGGAAGTGAAACAAACATCCTCTTATAAGTAATCCAACTTATCTCAAGTGGTTAACTCACTCAGGTTTTGCTATGTGTATGTAAAAATAATCTTAGGGGAAAATTTTAATAAACCTGAATAATGTTTTAAGTATAAGTATATATCTTAAAAATTACCAAAAGGAAGAAAACTTAAACCTAAATGTTTTATAAAGTTTTAGTCTTTTAAAACATCGTTACATTTGATGTATCTTCTGAAATAAATTATGAAAAAATAATAATTTACTTGCAAAAATACAGAACTTTTTAATTACATGTTTGATGAATAAACTTTTATTTAAACAAACTCTTGTTCTAATTTTTGAAAGGGGAAGTTGACTCCCTTTGTTATATAGTCTGTCATGACATTTTTAAAGTTTTGTTTACAAAACAGCACCTCAAATACATAATTCATTAAGAACCAAAAATAAAATATCTATAGTAGAAGTACTTGTACACTATAAAAATGTAATCAGTAAGATTTGTAATTGTTATATACTTTTCAATGGTAAAAAATAGTATATTTGTAATATAAGAAAATTATTGATGCCAAGAATAATTATTGCTACTCTCTGAAGTGGTATAACTATTTTCTAAGCTTTTTTTATATTATTAGTCAACAAAATGTTAACTTGTAAGCAAGCCTAGTTTTTTTTTTTTTTTTTTTTTTTTTTTTTTTTTTGCTGTTTTGAAAGGGGTTATATTTTTAAAAATCTGTGCAAGACAAAACAAATTGGATAATATAAACACTAAAATATTTTAGTTAACCATTTAAAATTATGCATTGTTATGCATTTTAATAAGTAAAAGCAGGTTATTGTAAAATTTAAAAAATTGCCAAGTTTTTTTTTTTTTTTGCATTATGTATTTTACGTTCCCAATGAACAAGTTTCATAGATTGAGTAGTCAAATAATTTTTTTCAATTTGAATTTTAAATTTATGTTTGCTGTATTCTTCATTATTTTAAAATAGCTGAATATCGTTGACAAAATTTTTTATTATTTTAAGAAAGAGTCGGATTTTTTATTTCATTTTGAATAATATTTAAAAACATTGTGACTCAATTTTGTTTAGTAAATGTTGTATTTATTTTTATGAACTATAAATATTTTAATAATTAAATATATTTTAGAGATTGCATTTGTATTTTTAGTGTGTTACACATATTTACAATTTGTATCAAATCATGAAAACAATGTATTGTCCTATTGTTAAAAAAATTGACATTTTCATTTGAGCTATTGTTTTAAGAAACTAATTCATGTAAAATAAAGCTCATTTTGTAATTCAATTTTTTTGAACAGTATATTCATGGATGGCTAATGGAAGTTGTAAAAACACATTTCGATGTCTTTGTATCCTGCTTACTACCTAATCCTGTAGACTATGCAAAAGTTGGTGGACCTTGGTAAAAGCTTTTTATAATAATATTTTCCTCCTTAAAGCTCCATATTTAAAGCATTCGGAAAAAGCTTTTTCTTTGCTTTTCAGTGTTTTGTTTATATTTAAAATAAAACATAGTGTACTGATATGATCAAAGATAATTTCTTTAAAAAAAATTAACCACTTGACATGGTGCAGTGAATTATAGACTGTAGATAAGCTTTTAGTTATTGCATCGTTTCATATAAACATGTCCTTAGTGAATAAAAAATAAGGAAAATAATGAAGGCCTACCTTTGTCTTGTGTGTGTTCATCTAATTTGTCTTCACTTTATATTCTTCAATTCTGCATGAATAGCTCTTCACTTACTGATAGGGTTGCAGCATTAATAATTTAGTAAATGTTCAGATTGCCTTTTAAAATATGAGTTCATCCTTAAATAATCAGTAACATGATGAATAATTATTAGTTAATAAGCGCGCAAGCTGGAGGATGTATAAGTAGTGCAAAAAAGTGAACTTATTCAAATCTATGCATTACAATATTACATCCAGTGACTAAAGTTATAAATATTTTAGAAGATTGCAGAGGAAACTTATATTTTATAGCAAAATTTCTATTCAAAATCATTTACTGTTTTTATTTTAATTGTAATGCTTTTTATTGAAATGGTTTTTATTAATTTATGAAATAAATTAATGCATAAAAATTTAAGTATATGTTATCAAAAAATCAAAACCACTTAACGTTACCATATTTTTAACGTGATATTTAAATAAATAAATTGAATTGTTTAAAAGGAAAAAGATGCACAACTAATAGTATTACGACAAGTAATTTAAATTTCATTGAAGAAAAGTGTATTTAAAGCTTCTAAACCTTATTAGAAGAGTTTAATGGCGAAAAAAACTTTGAAGTGATGTTTTTATAAATTTAGCAAGATCTGCTTTGTAAAATACAGCAATAGCAAGAAGCTCTCTAGAAAACACAGCTTTTAGATTTGACATTTTCATATTTTCTTAGAATGTTATTTGTCTATCTCTTCAACATAGCTCTTAAATTAATTTTTGAATTTAAGTGGTTTAATTTTTTTACATCAAATTTGAAAATAAATAATTTTGTTTTGCTTTTGAGTTTTGTTTAGAACTTTTCAAATAATGTTTTTTACCCCTCTTAATTTTAATGATAGGGAGACATGGCCTTGTTATCCTGTTCAAATTAAAGAAGGATTGAAAAGACTACTGTGTTTAGCACCATATGATGTACTAACTGCAGAAGTAAGTTTTACATTTTTTCCTATTTCTTATTTTTTTATAATAATTGATATTTTTAATTTTTGTAATTTGTATAATTATAAATGCAATTGGAAACTTATAGTCACTGTTCTAACTTTCAGAAGTTTCATGGGTTTTGTTGTATGTAATGCATGACAGATTTTTCTTTGAATGAAGTATGTCTCAATATTTGACTTAAATATTCTCTTGTAATTTGAGTTTAATATAAAATTACAAGATTAAAAAGGTGAAATCTACGCCTGTTAAATGAATCAGCAGTTTCTTAATATGAAAGCATAAAGTGAAACATGCTTTTCAGGAGACTTCATGTAGTTACTAACTGTAGCATTGATGTAATGAATTTTACATTTCAGGTATGGAAATACATAATGCCATACTGGATGGATGCATTTAGACATGAAGCAGTTGAAGCTGAATTTGCAGAGTTAAAAATTCTTTTAAGGTAATTAATTTCATCTTATACCTTCATTCAACTCATTTTTCTTCTACTAATGTAAGGGATCTGTTTAGAAGAAATTTGGGTCCGTTGTGAATGATTATTCTGCATTCAGCAGTGTAGGCTAAATACCAAATATTTGTATGTTGCATCTCTAATTTAGAAGCAGCAATTGCTGTTTATTTTTGAAAATGTAATTTTTTTTTTAATTATAATTTTACAGTGCTGAGCATAATCTTGTATCTATTTACAATTTAAAAACTCCTTGAAAAAGTTTTTTGCAATAACCCGACCCTATTTGCACAAATTCATAAAAGCGAACCCTGGTTGAAAGAATGTGAGTATAATTTTTTCACAATTTCACGAAAACCGGACCTTTCACAAAATGTCTGGACAGACCCCTGAATGTAATTAAAAGCATTTATTGATAGTAGAACAGGGTATACATTGTAAATAATTTTCATCATTTAAAATTTCTTATGTGACACTTCCTGTTCTAAATTATTAAATTATGTACTATTTTTATTGCTTTTATTTTTAATAGAATATACTGTTCTGATTATAGGTATTATTTATATGCTCCTTAATATAAATTTGCATTTAACCAAAAATTTAGAATATACTAGGTTAATTCAAGTTCACCATTACTTTACACTTTTAAAAATTTGTGTGTATCATAGTAAGAGTTTTTTTTTTTTTTTTTTTTTTTTTTTTTTTTGCAAATTACAAATAATTTATGCCAAAATCTTACTACTTATTTGTTATAAATTTTATTACATGCTTATTTGTAGTTAATAATGAACACATTGAATGAAAGAACTCTAATTATCTGAACTGTAATGATAAGGATCGTCTTTAGTTTATAAAATCCTTTTCAAGGTAATGATTCATGAGTCCTTTATTATGTGAAATATGTATTTCTATCCTATCTATTATATCTTATCCTATATATAACAATTAGCTTCTTATACTGTTATTTGGATGTTTGATTTTCTGGATTGTATTTGATCACAAAACTGGATAAGAATTTTACTATATTTCTTTTTTAACTTTTACTTTAAAGCATTGAAATTACAATTTAATAATGAAATATTATATAAGTACTAAATTTTTTCATCATCAATATTTTTATATCTGCAGTCAATGCTTCATACTGCAGTGCCTGCTGTCCAAATGAAAATTATCATTATTATAGCATGAAATTTCAGAAAGTGTACAGAAGCATTAATTAAGTTTTACATTTAACAATTGCTTTAATTTTTGAGAAATTGCTTTATCATTTTCTTTTCTTTAAGGAAAATAGATTCTTCTGATTTTTGAAATTCAGAAGTGCAAAAATAAATTTTAAGTGATAAATTTAAAAAAAAGAATATATGTTTCAAGGTGTGGTATAAAAAGTTGCTACTGTATTTTAACTTATTAAAATGCTTAATTATATATTTCATTCTAATATCACTGACTGAATTTTTCATTATTATTGCAGTAGTGTTTTAGATCCAACTTTAAGTCCTCTTGCATTTAGTGCAGAGCAGATGTTCAATTTTCTAATTGAACGATTTAAAACTCCAGCCGCTCCAGTTCAAGAACAGGCCTTATATTGGTTGCAGGTAAACTATCTGAATATTTTTTTATAAATATTTGAAAAGTAAAGACATGTCTATTATTCTAAGTTTTTAGATGACTTCTAAATTTATTGAAACTCTCTGAAAAATAAGTCACTTAATACTGACATATAATGGTTTTCAAATTCTGTTTCATTGTAACATATTTATTTTTAAAACTGTTATTTCAAATTATGCATTTTGATCTATGTAAATAATAAATATAGCATGGTATGAAACTTTAAAATGTTTTTACAATCAGTTTGTGTATTTGTTTTTGATAATAATATTTTTTAAAAGTTATACGCTTTGCAAAGTTCTTAATCTCGCTAACCAACTAAGTAATTGCAACACCTAAAGACGTTCACACACTTGCTATTTTTTTTTACTGATAAACCATTTTTCAAACCATCTCATTCAATGAAGAGTTTGAGCATATTGGAAAATTTTTTACGCTTATTAATATGAAACAATCAGTTTGCTAAGCTCTTACAATTTCATTATCTAACAGGATGGCTCAAAAATATATTTCACAAGATTTTAAAAGCATATTGATATTTTTAGAAATAAATTAACAATTAAAAGTTGATTGAATTAAACACTTTTTAACTTTTATATTTTGCAGATACATAAACTATAAGAAAATAAATGAAATGGAATAATTATATAAATATACAATTAATTTAGAAATTTAAAATCATTCTTTTTAATTTAAAATAAAATGATTATATTAAATGCAGTTATTCATTTTCAACAATTAAACCCTATTGTTCATTTCTTCTGTATTAATGGACTACAAAGTTTGAAAATGGTTTATACCTTTTTAAATGCATATGGAATAGAAATAATTAAAAATAATTTATGTTAATATAATAAGGTCATATCTTTCAATAATTTTTCTTGTTAATTATAGCTTTAATTTTTCATATCTATAATTTAGCTGTACACAAAACAAATAGAATTTGTTAATAATGTTTTAAAGGCTATTTCAGAATAAATATAAGAATTAGATTCAGTCTGTACAATATTAAATAGGGTTAAAATTTACTTTCTGAAAAATAAATTTTATTTTTGCAGACTCTTAGTATGCTGGAAGTTCCTGTTCCTCTTGAATTACTGTATGATATGTTCATGAATGGAGTTAAAAATATGAATTTAAGTGACGAAGAAAAAGAAACCTCAGCGGCATGTAAACTCATTCCTCCCCCAACTCATGAAACTAGGGGATCTTTGCGATTTCTAAGGAACCACATGAGTCTTGTCAATGTTCCAGAAGAAGAAAACCCATTACTAGATGTTGAGTGTAAATCAGATGATGAAATCCATTTACCGTGCTACATATTGATGTTAGATATACTAATTAAACAGGTATTGTTTTATTAGTTTTCAAAATAACTGAAGCACATTGATATTATTTTTCTTGTCATAGGTAACTTTATAAAAGAATGTTCTTTTTTTCCACCATATTTTGAAACAGTATTGAAATTTGTAATTTGCTGTAAAATACTAACCAAACTTCCTCTCTTCAGATTTGGTTAAGCTCATACCGATATTGAGCAGAGGCCAATGCTCTATAAGCTCATATCTAATACCTCTAAGAGAGAGATTTTCTATCTCCATTGTCAAAATTTAGATGGAATTTAATCATTCTTATAACTATTAATAAATGTATATTATTTTGCTGTTATTACTTCAGTTTTAATGAATAAATAAACAAATGTACTGTTTCATTTCATATTAATGAATACTGTTACAAAGTTAATAAAAATAATTCTATTGTTACATCGTTCCATCTCCCATATCAAGCAATGCCTTTCTATATTTAAACTTAATATGTTACATAAAGTATGTATGATTCTTATATATATATTTCTTCTAAAACACAAAAAGATATAATGGGGGAAAATAAATAAACAAAAAATATTTCAGTGTATATTCTATCCTGACATTGCCAGCTTAGACTATATGCCAAGGAGGAACTTTTGCAGTTGGAAAGGCGTCAAAAAAAAAATAAATGGGAGAGAGAGTAAAGTGGAAATATTGTTAATTTTTTTGAGAACCCCTTGAAAAAGAAAAGAAAACTGGAAAAAGCTTGGATGCCTATCACTGAACTTGAACACTGAATCTCTTAGAGGCAATATGATAATCGGAGCCTCTCTTTAACTTGAGTCAGTCTTCAGTTCTGCATATTTTTTAATCTCTGTAAATAATTTTTTACTTTAATGCTAATTTGCATTTGACCTGATCCTAGTTATAAAAAAAAAAGATTATGGAAATATATTTTAGTTATTTAAAAATATAATTTATTTATTTAATTAAATTTATCAATGTTTACACCTTATAAAATTTTCTCATAAATGGTATTTGCATTTTTTTTCTTTGTTACCATTTACTCCACCCCAACGTTGAAGTAATTTTTGTCAAAATTTTGGTGGGGGTTTAATCATTTTTATAACTATTAATAAATGTATACTACTTTGCTGTTATTACTTCAGTTTTAATGAATACATAAGCAAATGTACTGTTTCATTTTATATTAATGAATACTATTACAAAGTTAATAAAACTAACATTCATCTCTAACAATATTTACAGTTTAAACCCCGTTTGGAGTCTAAAATTGCAGACTGTCATTAAAATTTGGCATAATATTGACGTTATCTTCCTGGGATTTGTAAATTTTATGCAACATCACATATTTTATGTGAGATAAGAAAATATGTTGTATATTTTGGCTATAATCAGATGAGGCTTTATTTTTTCAAGACACTTTTTTATTTATTCGATTTTTTTTAGTCAGGTCCACCAAGGGATTACTCCTTGTAAATATGTATTGTGATATAGACTTTCATAATATATATGTTTGGTTCTCATTGGTTTTCTTTGCGTTCAGTTATTGCAGAAAATCGGTGTGCTATTACTTAGTTGAGACACACTATACACGTTATGATAAGGACATGCCTAATTTAATTTTGTTATTTGAGCAGAAAAGAAACCTTGAGTTAGTAATATCTTGTAGTAATCAGTATGTCAGATTTCTTCTTGGAACATATTAGATATTTTTCATGCTCTATTACGTTGATTATTCTAATGTTATTTTGTCCTTTACAGTTAGAACTTCATGAAATAAACATGCACAAGGGTCTTGAGCAAAATCATGCTCAAAGTATACTATCATTGATTAGAAGCTTAGTAGATGCTCCTTGGGAAGGTAGACATACTTGTTCTGAGCCAAGTGATGGAAATCAGTGCATATTTTGTGAAATATGTGCCATATTTTTTCAATTGAGTGTTACCTTAATTGAATATTTTTCCCCTGTAATGGAAGTAACCATGGCTGATGTAAGATTTTCCTTCATATATCTCTTTTTCATTTTAATATTCAAGGATTAAATTTTTTTAATATGGTTACTTTACATAATTTTTGCATTTGATTTTTAAATCTAAAACGTTTTTACTCTTCAGTGGATAAACCCTATGTCTTTTTAAGGAAAGATTTTAATAGAAGTGTATGTACTGTGTGCAAAGAAAAAAAAACACATTAAATAAATTTTGATCTAATAATTGGATCTTCATGTTCTAAAACTCAATTTCAATGGTTTGAAGGGTAACCTCAAATATGCTAATTAATTAGAGGAGAAGATATTTTAATTTACGAAATCAGACACAAATTTTTCTTTCTCTGAATTAAAATACCTTTTCCCTCCGACGGAACTGGATATCTGTCCACCGAATTGAGGAACTTAGTGCCTTGATACCCTGTATTTTAACTTAAAGTATCATCTACACTAATTAATTATCATATTTGAGGTCACCCACTCAAACCATTAAGATTGAGTTCGAGAATATGAAGATCCGAACATTGGACCAAAAATTATTCAGGATGGCTCATTTTTTGGTCTGCTGTAACATGTACATTTATTAGTGATAAATTGTTTTCAAATCTAAGAATTTTTACTTAATTGAAAATGAAATAATATTTTATGAATTGTTACTCATTCATTTATTTAATAAGATTTATCAGATCTTGAAATAATATTTTTTTAAAAATATTTTTGGAGATTAAGTATTTTTGTAAAAAATCTTTTGTTGTTGTTACCTAATAAAATTTTATATTTATTTATTATCCAAGAATAGACTGCTTTGTATTATATCAAAAAATTAATAATCAAAATTATAGTTTGAAATATTCACAGAAATTTTAATGCCTTCTTCATAATATTTACATTTTCTAATGTTTATGTTTATTGTTTACTGAAAGTATAAAAATTTTAGTGTTTTAATAATAAAAATTTAAAAAGACTAATGCTTTGCTGTTAAAATAAATGTTAAAAATACACGACAAAGTAGTTGTATTAATTTAACTGCTATATTTTAGATTCCTGCTAAAGTGTTTCAGTTTGAGGATGGAGAGTCTGTGAATCAACCAGAGAGCACTCCTGAGAAAACAAAAGCCAAAGTTGAATCTGATGTCCCCTCAAGTTCTCCTCTCAAAGAAGATAATGCATCACACCACAGTGTTGTGAACTTCTTTTCCGATGTAACAGAGGACAGTATCTTTGTTGGGCATTCATCTCCTATCCATACTGCAACAGTGCAAGAATGTACTGCTGAATTGGATACTGTGGCTGTCATACCTACAGAGACAGTTGTCGCTGCTGTTGCAAGAGAAGTTACATTAACCGATGATGATGTTGGTGAGTAAAATGCATATTTTAATTATCAAGGAAATTTTATTGTAATCTAAGCTTCAAAGCTGTGCTTATTCATAGTTGTGAAAGAATTAATTCTTAATTTTTTTCTTCCATTATTACACGAAATAAAAGGAAAAACCTTTGAAGTGCTCTATATCAAGAAACAATTATGATACATAAAACCTTTTTAAGTAACGTGATTATAATAATTACCAATTCTTTGCTTGAGTGTGGAGTGGTAGTTTTAAAAGTAATGTTATTACAGTAGGGAACCGATTATCCGGAACGATCGGGACCATCGCTATTCCGGATAACTGATTTTTCCGGTTTTCTGAATCGCTACAAAAAGCCGTTTTTTTATTGTTAAACACAACTAAAAAAATTTTTTTTTGGAAATAATCTTAAAAAGAAGAAAAAACGATGGAGCAATACACTAATGATTATTTCCAAAATGATGGTGGTAAGGTAAACATCTTTCAAAAAAGAACGAAAAATCCTAAAATTTCATAAGGAAAAAAAATTTTTTTTTTATAATGGTGGGAAAATTTATCGAATTTTGTTCCGGTTATTTGGTTTTCCGGTTTTCTGATTTCCGGATAACGGGTTCTGTACTGTATATATTTATTTATATAGGCAGATTACTTAGTGGTGAAATTCAGAGGCACTGAAGTAGGAGATTCCTGAGACCTCTTAAAATTTTTCACTATTTAGGAATTTATTAATTTTTTCTGGAATTCAACATATTATAGTCATTGTTCAGTTTACAAAGCATCCTTTAAACAAAAATAAGCAACTAAAAAGAGAAAACATCAGCTTAAATTAAGTATTCAAATTATCAGAAAATTACAAATGCTCACTTTTAGTAAGCAAATATAAAACTGTAAAAAAAGAAGTATTTTTTATTCAATTGTGGATAGCTAAATTAAATGTAATTTGAAAATTGTAATTAATTTGATTTTTCAAACTAAACATCTCCCCTCTAAAAAATGCAAGCTTTTGGAGCTTGGGAATTGATTTTTTATGCACCTAAACTTAATGTTTGCAATTTTTTATCGCCAGCCTTAACCTTTAAAAAAAAAAAAAAAAGAAACATTGCAGCGAATTCGGGACAAATTTATACTTGGCAATTGCACTTAAAATGAATCGGATGAAGATTTTGCACAGGCGCACGCTTCAAAGTTAATATGAAAATTTACTATTAAACAAAATAACCGGGCAATTCCTTAGCCTTAAGAAAATCAGTGTTGTGAGTTCTAGGCAAATTTATACTAGGCAATCACACTTAAAATTTAAATAACAAACACGTTAAAGTTATAAAGTCAACCTTTGCTCATACCACTCTTCCAATCATTTCATCAAACATATCTGCGCACACAAGAGCAATCTGAACATTTCCAGTTATTACCTCTGATGTTGGCGAGGAAAAAAATCTGAAAAGCAAGCGCATATGTGCATAACAAATCTATTCCAGGGTGATGATTAAAATTATACATGAAATCTAATTTTAACATCAGCCAAATGTAAAGCTGTAATAATAAAGTTTTTAATGAGTTTAATTGCACTAAGAATGTCATAAGTAATTTTTAAAATTTTTGCGTGCATGATTTGGCACAGGTTTTCAAAAGTTCGTTAAAACTTTTGTATTTTTTTAAAATTAGGATGATTGTCATGTTTTACTTATAAAGAGGATAAAGAATTTTTAAAATATTACGATAGTGTTAATCAAAGTGATGTAACTTAACCATTTAGAAATACCTAATCAAAATCTTCAGAAGTGATAAATTAGTAATAAAAAATTAGAAATATGTTTAAAATTAGAAATGGATTTAATATGCTAACAATTTTTTTGTGATAACTTTTCTTTACGCTCTTCTACTTTTGCATTGTTTTCTTGTTAGCAATATTTTATTATATTGTATTGTAATAATCAATTTTAGCTGGAGCTAAATGCACTGTTTCTACTCCTCTTCTTTTGGATGAAAATGAGGAGGCTGTTCCTCAAACTACAGATGATGCTTCATTTTGGCATACTACTGAAGGGAAGTTTAAATTTACAATTGAAGAACTACCACCACAGCTACAGCTGTTCTATGCTTTATTGAAAGTAAGTTTGATATTTCTATTTCAGTATAATATTTACCATTTCTCTGTCCCTTAGAACTAAAATTGTTAAAATGATACTAAGAAACGAAATTCTTACATTTTCATTAGAATATGACTATTGTCATAATGATAATAAACTTAAAAGCAAATGTCAGAAATCACAAATATTATATTAAGGTAGTTTAAAATAGCATGGGAAAAATGGTTTCACAGAAGAGTCATTTACTTAATATGCATTGCTCTTGATGATATAGTATGTTTCCCATAAATCTAAATCTACAAAAGAAAAACATCTTGGAATAATAGTAGATGAATTAAATTGGAATTTATGATTCTCAGAACAGCAATGTTGTGCAGTAGATATAAATTGGGAAAGTTGTGATTTACGATGTAATTAATATGTTCTTTTATTCTAAACCTTTAATTTTTGACTATCTGAATATTTGTAAGTTTAAGCATAGTTAAATTATTTTTTAGGATCTTGCAGTCTTTGAAGATGCTGATGTACTTTATCACATACTAACATGCCTAAAAATTATGTGTCTACATTCAGAAGTACTGAATAAGGCTGCACACAATCATCGTGGTTTTCTGATCTGGTGCCAAGAGAACCTTTTAGTGATGAAGTATGTTAATGCGTAAAATCCAAACAATGTTATTCTTTAGAATTTATTTTTCTTTTTGGTTCAATTTTTATGCGTCTAATTTTTTATACTTCTTATTAATGATTATTAAAATTTTTACTTTTTTTTTGTTTGCAGTTTATGGAAATTACTTCAGATGGAATTTTCTCACATTGCCCAATTAGCAACATCATTGCTGTTGCATGCTATAACTCTTCCATCTGGCTTTGATATGTTTTGGAAAATTATTGAACAAGAATTTCATAGTACTGAGTGGAGGACCAGATTTGCTGCTGGTTAGTGTTAGTGTTCCTTTTTCCATTTTTTAAAAAAAATTTTAACCATCCATATTTGTTTTACAATAAGGCTTGACTTAATAGCAAAATTTGCTTGAGAACAAATCAAGTATGTGATAAAAAAAAACAGCTTTTAATTCATTATCTTATTTATTCCCTTTCCCTTCTAAGGAATACTTTTTAGACAAACCTCCTAATCATGTACTCAAAAGAAAAGGCTAAAAATTTCGTGATTTCATAAATTTAGAATAGGGCAGATCATTATTTTTTACATTTTAGTCAAAATAATAAATATGTTCGTATTTTACAAGTTATACGGCATGTATTTAGTTCTCAAGCAGAAAAACTATAATTTGTAACATATAGGGTTATATTACAAATGTTAGCAAATTCAAATTTTTTGCTACTGTTACCACAATGCGCAGGATCCTTATTCGTGTAAGTATTTCTTGACATATATTGAAAAAACATTTTTGTTCTACCACAGAAAAATATTTTATGAAAGCATGGGGTGGTGATAAATGAATTTGTTAAAAATAAGTTTTTCTTTCTCTACTATCAGAATGGCAAATTTGAAAGAGAATTCGAAATTCTTTTCTTAATATTGTAAAAGTTATGAATGTGAGGTTGGCCTAGGTGAGGGTAGACTATATTAACTTGATATGTATTTTTCATGAATACTAACTGTGCATAAAAAGCATTCTTCCTTATCAAACTCGCAGGCATATGAAGTTAAGTAAACTGTTGTGATATTTACTCATTGCAGTTGTTTTTGTATCTCTGGACAAATAATAACTGGAAGACATATTGAGGTTGCCAAACAGCAATATAATTTCATTTTATAATTCACTTATTTATATAAGTTGATTTATTTCTATCTTTCTGAACCAATTATTAAAAATTTGATACTAAATTCAATTTACAGTTGAAAAAGTTACTGTGATTGCTCACTTTGTGGACTCCCTAACGGTGAAGAATAGCCCCTTAATGCAGTCTGCATTAGCTGGATCTTTCTGTTATTTGGTGCATAGTCTAGACGATGAACAGCCGACAATTTCTCAGAGGACACTTCTTAATTTAGACAGCATTAAAACACCCTCTTTGAAGGTACGTATATCTTAAGCTCATCTAATCTAGGTTTGAGAAAAATTATTTGTGGCAGATTTGATAATGAAAAGAGGCGTAGTAATTTTGCCGCTTAAAAAGCTTGGATATTTTATTTAACTACTTTGATGTAGTAAGATAAAGTTGTATTTTTAAGATTATTTGCATAGTATGACTTCTATATTGCATAGTATGAAATTACTGTTTCCTTTTGTATCAGAAATTTTGCGAAGTGAGTTCATATAAAATAAAATAAACAAAAAGCTTGTTACATAAATATAATTGCCCATAACAGAACAATTGATTTTTAAGAATTGTAGTTTTTATGAAATTGCAATCTTTCAGATTTAAATGTAAAATTAAAATTTCTGCTACTGATTCAAAAATGTTATTGAAAAAAATTTCATATAGTATTTTTTACTCGTTAAATATTTCAGAGCTTGAAGAGTGATTTTGCAGTTGATTTTTTTAAAATCTATTTTAACAAACAAAATTTCAATTATTTTTCAAATCAGGAAAAAAATTTAGTTTATTTATTACTTCCCAGAATTCATTTAGTTACATACTTCTACTTTATTTATTATGCTTCTGTGCTTCTGAAAATAAAATGGAATTGTTAACTTTAAAGAAATATTTTTTAATTAAAATGCTCTTTAAGATACTCACAAATATTTTTTCTGAACTTTGCTTAATAAAATTACCAAATAGTTAGAAAGTAAAAAATTTTATTGACCATTGTTTTATTGGAAAAAATACAGGTTAAAGAAATTCTGACTTTACCTATGTAATTATGAAAGTAACAATTGAATTTTCAGAAAATATTATAATGCCAAACAAATACCTGCAATAACCTATATACATAAATGATTGTAAGGCTAAAATAAGACAAACTATATGATAACAAGCAATTAACTTATATTTGCATTTATAATACAGAGCCGTAGAAGAACAAACTGTAAAGAAATAACAATTACCAGTATTAGTTATTTTAAAAACATATTTTCAACAATAAATATCCCCTGTTTTTTATTTATTTATTATTTTTTTTGATTAATGAATTTGAGATCATTGCATTAACATACTTAGGGCATAATATTTGGTCTTTAATTTTATTTAATTTAGGTTATCTTTTTATTCATTATGATTAGAACCAAAACTTTAACTTACAATTTTTTGACAATTTTATAATTATTACACATAAATAAGGCTTTGTATTGTCTTTCCTCTTTTTTTCTTTAAAAAAATTTAAAATCATAAATTTACTTTTATCTGTTAATATTTGCACGCAAAAATTATAAATATAATTTGGATATTAGAAATTTGTAAATCATTGCTGTCAAATGTAAATGTCTCAATAAAATACTTAACTATTGCTAGTTTCAAAATGATCCTTGGCAGTATTTCTTATCTGTTCATATCATAATTTTTAATTTTAAAATTAACCCCATGCTACTTATTAATTTGCTATAAAAGAGCTTGTTTTGAAATGTATAATTTTTATTTTTAGCTGTGTGTCTGGTGTTTAGAAGTGCAATTCGATAATAACATTACAGATCGACCTTTGATTCTTCAAACCATTTTTCAACTACATAATCAGCTTCAAAGTAAACGTTTTTTGACATGGGAAATTTTCCTTCATCGTTTTGATACACTTTTTCTTGAAGATCAAATTATTCTTGAAAAACTTGGAGAGGTAGCTTATGTTCGAGGTAAAAATTGGTTTCAATTTATAACTTTGAATTTTAATGTACCTTATTTATGTGTTGTTGAACACATAAGAATTATTAATTTTTGTATAATATTGATAGTTATTATTCAAATAAAATAAAATGGTATTCAACTTGGTAAATGATTAGCAGCTTATTAGGTTGCACTTGGAAAATGTTGGGTTTTCTTTTCGTCTAGCCACTGTCATTGCGAAGAACTAGGGTTCAATCCCAAATGGCAGCTTGAAACCCAACCAGCTTGTCTGGGAAATTAGACTGCCTGTGCGCACTGCTGACCACATTGCCACAATCATGTTGTTGGACACAAAATTGTGGAGCCTTGTCATCCATGCCCCCCTAGTTCACACAAGGCTGTTGCGGGAATGTATCTTTGCTATTTCTTTCTGTCTACATCAGTGGTTCCCAACCTTTTGTGGACCATCGCCCCCCTCTTGGGGTTGGCTGACACATATCGCCCCTTTCTCTTTTTGCTCAAAAAACCATTCATTGTAGCTTGTGAGCAACAAAACACTGAAAATATGCTATGTTATTTGATTTTAATTTAAATTGTAATGCAAATAAGGAGGCACATATATCCCGCCATTTTTATTAATTAAAAAAAATTGTGCATCTTTGTTTTCAAAAAGAAATGATATTTAAAACGGAATAATTAAAACAAAAGTACATTTTTTTAAATTTATATTTTAATGTAATCAAGAAAAAGTTAAAGCGTTAGCAACTAAAAGTTAAGAAAAAAAAATGAAGAGGGAGAAAGTACATTTTTACCACTTCAATGACTGCCCTGTGCTTGGTGTATTTCAAGTTAAAGCTTGGATATCAGGTTTTATGCTCGTCAAATTTAAACGCGGGTCTCCTTTGAAACAAATGTCCAACATATCTCTTTGCTTTGTGAGCAGCTGGAAGACAACTAAATCCTCTCTCCATTAAATATGTTGACGGGAACGAGATGAGAAACGGCTCAGTTTGTTTCCTCAATTGTGGATAAGTGTTCATAAGCTTTACCCAAGCTAATTTGTAACCGTATTTTTTAAAGACGACTTTAGCCTCACAGTCATACTTCAATTCTGAAATCTTAGTCTACAAAGAGGAAGTGAGCTTATCCACAACTTCAAAAGAGAAAGGATCGAAAATCCAATCCGGAATTTCTAATTTCATCAAATCTTCAAATCTTGATTCCATAACTGATCAAGGTGATCAGTAAAAATTAAGATTTCATTTTCGAGAATGTCGATATCTGCCATTGAAGACTTTTTAAGAGTTGGAAATTGCATTAGCTCTTTGCGACCATTGTTTGACTTGTAGATATCAAACTTGGCGATGAATGAAGATATGATTCCCTTAGCCTTGATGATGTTCATTTTATTTCCTTGAAGTTTACGTTGATTTCCTTCATTTTTTCAAAAATATCCGTGAGGTACGCAGTTTCCAACTTGCGTTGCTTCAAACTCTCACTTAAAACAGGATCAGTGGTGTCGAGAAACTCAGTAACCGAATCCAGCAATTGGAAGAAACGGCTCAGTTTCCTTTTGAAAGCCATCTCACAGCTGTATGTAGGAGCAGGAATTCGAAATCTTCATAATTTTCATGGCAAAGTTCTCGGAACAAACGGTTATTAGGAGAATTAGCTTTTATTTTATTGATGCCAGAAATAACCAATTTTTCGCAGCCAAAAGTTGACGATGAATGACATAATGAATGGTGAGATAACTTCCGGTACTTCTTTTTTAAGGTGACCCAGAAATCCAGTATGACAACCAGACATGATTGGAGCACCATCTGTTGCACAAGCACTTACATTTGTGAGGGGAATTTCTTTTACCTCAAAATAATCTTTGACCAATTTAAAAATCGACGATCCTTTTGTATCTGTGTTCAAAGTTCTTGTAAACAACCTTTCCTCGTTAATCTCCTTACTCTCATTTATGAATCTCACGTAAACTAAAACAGCTTTGTTATCTATCACAGTTGATTCATCAATCTGCAACGCAAATTTACCTTCTTTCAGAAATTTGAGTTTTGATTCAACACCGGTGGCCATCTCATCAATACGCCTGGAAACAGTATTATTGCTCTGCTCAGAGGAACAGAGTGACTTATCAGATTTCCGCCTGCGATACCAAAACGTATGACGAAAACGATCCTGCACTTGTTTTTTTTTTTTTTTTTTTAGCTATCATAATTCTTTGTTTACACCAGAACCATAGGTTTCATACATATTTTCAATTCCAATCTCAAATAGCTTTTATTATTGATATTATTAGCAATTTTTATCTTTTGAATACTCGTCGCCCCCTGATCGCCCCCCTAAGGATTATCGCCCCCTTGAGAAGCTCTATCGCCCCCTTGAGAAGCTCTATCGCCCCCAGGTTGGGAACCACTGGTCTACATAAATCCATATTCTAATGTTAAAGCTAACTGATGATAATGAAAAATAAATTATGGATAATTCATGTTTAATTTAATAACAGACAATCTTTTGTCCTGCCTGGCCAGCTTTTTTCCTCCACAGAATTAGAGATCTTTAGGTAAAAGCACAAACAAAAACAGAAAAAGTGCATAGCGTTGCAGTTTGTAAGATATTCATTACAAATACTTACACTTTCAATTTTAAACAGTTTTTGATTATGAATGTTTTTACATTTCTATTTTTTAATGTGTTTGTTATCATTCTTCGTTGACTAATTTTTTAAAAACTCAATTTGAATTTTTACAATTTCTGCTCTAAATTGTTTACGTACAGCATTCAATTTATTTTAATTTCTTGAATATTTATAGATTTGAAAAATACAAATGTAAATAGTGAAATGTTTCAAAAGAAACTGAAAAGAGCTCATGAGGCTTTAGGACATTTAAGCAGCGTTAAATCACTTACTACAAGTTTTGGGGAAAAAATGCCATACAAGAGAGTTATGGCACCAATGGTGATTCGCCAAGATAAAATGGGTAAGTCTGAGTGAACATTGTAAGAAATATTGGTTTTTTATAAATATTTTTTATCATACATATTATATAGACGGATTAATTTTTTTTAAAGTTTTTCATGCATAATATCTTTAATTTATTTTGAAAAAAATAAATAAAAATAAATTTATTTTGAATATTGTATCATTTTTAATATTTATGAATTGAAGAAATTATATTTACTCTTAATTATTAAAAATCAAATCTATGAAATTTCCTAAAATATTATTTGCACCAAAATACTAAAATAATATATTATTATATATATGGTAGAAAAAATTTGTTTATTTACTTCGCAGTAAATTATTTTAAGAATTTGGGATAAATATTGTTGACTAACAATGTTGTTACAGTAATCAATGAATAAAGGGTCAGACAACATTGTGGTTGTGGAATTATCGCGGATTGCATAAGGAAAATAAGACTCATTGAGATTCAACTTATTTTTGCAGTGATATTCAGTTAAAAATATTAAATTAATCCAGGTCTTACAGTACTGATTGATTTCACTACTATAGTTTTGTAGTATACAAAATAAAGTTTTTCTTTCTTATATTGTTCTTTATTTTTATGTCATTATAAATCTTTATTTTTACATCACAATAAATAAATTATAAAACCAGATAGTTTTTGAAAAGTTTGAAAAGATATTTATTCAAAATAACCAATTCATATTTTACAGTCCAATTTCCAGACGTCTGTTTATCAAATTTTCCAGACTTTTTTTTAAATCAAAATAAACAAAGCTCTTTTCCTTTTTTTAAAGGTATTAGGAAATTTTTTTTTTTCATTTCTTCTTGAGAGACTGCCTTCTATTCTGCCTCATAGTAAACACTTAACAGATAAGAATTTTATTGCTTTAAATTTTTGTTTTAATTTAAAAATCTATTCAATTCTGTTCCTTGTTTTAGATTATTTTCTTTATTAAAATGGATTAATTTACTTTTGGAATTTGAAACTCATTTTTTATGTTATCTTTATCTGATTCACTGTACTAATTCTTCACACGATAGTGGTAAAAATGGAGAAATATGTGTCTTTATTCATGAAAGAGAAAGTTCAAGGTAGTCATCTGCTCACTTTTATTATTTTTTTTATTTATATATATACATATAGAGAGAGACTTTCCATTGCATACAATAGAGAAGAGCAGAAAAGAAAAAGTTCAATCCTCAGCTTTTCTCTTCTGCACTTCTCTATTATTTGCATTTTAACAAAACCCACTTAGCGTCAGCATGACCACATTGCTGTAATCAAGTCATGAAATTATGGAACCTTAACTACCATGATCCTTTTAGACCACAAAAATAATGCCTTCATTGATTTGTATATTTACTTTAATTTATTTGATATTGTTTTTTAGATTTTAATGCAACTAGATAACTATAACAATTTTAATTTTAATAAGCTGTAACATTATGTATATATGTGTATATAAACCTGACAAAATTGATTGATATAATAAAATACTCTTTACTTTTTTGTCACAATTTTTTATTACTTTTTACAGATAGAGAAAAGTTTTATGAGCGACAGTCTTCTGCTCCAGTTTTAAAGCGTAAGAGCTCTCGGTTAGTAGGAAGCACAATAGGGGCTTTGGGTCCTTTACAACATTTACCAAATAGTTTTTTTACAGGTATATTTCAGAAATTATTTTTATGTATATCAATGCATTATATTTAATATAATATTAATTTCTTTAAAAATAGTTTTATTTTAATAATTTTCAAACATTAGGTGTAATTTTTAGTGATTATCAAAATCATACTTATTTGGTAAACTATCTACACATTTTTTTAAACATTTTATTGCTTGCAAATATATTCACAATAGTATACATGAAAAATAGAGCGAAATAAAGTACTATTAATATTTTTGTTCTACCAGTCAGATTCTCATTTAATAGTTTACAACTTAAACTAATTAGAGTAGATGATATTTTAAGTTTTAAAATCAGATAGAAAAACAAACTTTATCTGACTGAATAGATTGATATTTTTGACTTACCATATATTTGACATAACCACAATCTAGAATATATGAACTAATAGCAAAGTCTGAAGAATAATGTTAATTTTACTCTTTATTTAATCACTAGGAAACTGGTTTTTCTAAAGATTTAATGTTTATTTATAATTTTATATTATTTAATTTAATAATGAACAACAAAATTTCAATGATAAGGTAAAAAAAAAATTATTTTACATTTTAATTAATGTAATGTTAAACTACAAAATCCAAACATTAAACAAATTAGTCAAATAGTTAGAAAGAAATTAAAAAATTTAAAATCAAAGCATGTTTTAAAATTTTATTGGTCAGGTACTATTTGATTTTTTTTTCTGATTTTATAGTTTATGTGTAAGATTCAAGATTAAATTAACTGATGCATGAAGCCTCATCTCTTTAGATTGAGTTATTAAAAATTCTCAATTTTTTTCAGATGGGCATCTAAAGGATACCGTTCAGGATGAAACACTTTTCATGAATGTGCTTTACCGTGCCATGGAAGTAGAGGATCATGATAAAGAAACACTTCCTTTATTAATTTTTCTTTTAATGCAGGTAATATTTTAATTCAAAATTGTTATGAATTCTAACCGATATATTTACAGTGGGTTTATGATAAAATAATAATAACAATAGTAATTTACAACAAAAATTACTGTCTTTTTAAAAATGGTAATTTTTAATTATTATTTCACCCTTAGTTTTTATCACGCCCTGATCCTATTCATCGGACTGATGATAAAATTACAAGAAGTCAGGTGATATGCATTTTATTGTTTTATTGCTATATTTTACTATGAGTATTAAAATAGAAATAATCAACTTATTCAATAAATTTAATTATTTTTTACAATAAATTTAACTTAGATAATTGTTAAGTTAAAGGGTTAAGTAACTAAATTTGTTATAGTTACTTAAATTAATATCAATAACATAATTGACATCAGTAACACAATTGTATGTTTTTATAAATCTATTCAATAATCAACAATCATACCTTTTTTATATTAAAAAAATATCAGTTTGTATGAAAATTAACAAGCCAAAAAATGTATTTAAAAGAAACTTGTAAACTGTTCAACTAAACAGAAACAAACATTTTTTTTTGCAGCACATTGTTTTGCAACATTTAAATCTTTTGTTGGGTTACAGTCATAATCAAAAGGAAGGCAAATTCTTGCTTCCCCCTCATAAAGTCAGGTAATTATTTTTTATTTAAAAGTCCGAAATGCGTTTTTTTTTTATTATATGTTGCTTATCATAAATAACAATTTTATTTTCTCTTTTTAAATTAAGCTTAATATAATAAACCATTTCTTTGTAAGGAATTCTAATATTCATTTAGTGTAATAAAGTGAAATTTAATATGCATATCAAATCCTTAATGTTCTTGCATTTGTGTCGTCATATAACAGACTTTCCTTACTTTAAGCCTCACTTCTAACCAGAAATTCTTACTGATGTACAATTTAGACCATATTTTTGAGATTACGGCTTCCCCATTCTTTTAAGGGTCAAAAATTAGAATCCATAAAATAAAATTTTTCAGAGATAGTACATTTTTGAGATTTATTATGATACTTAATTTACACAAATCCCTTACAAATCAGTATATTTAAAGTAAAGTAAATTTGAACCATTAGCTAAGTAAAATTTGAACCATTAAGATTGAATCTCAGATATTAAAAAATCTGAGGTTGATATATTTTATTTTTTTACTACACCCACTTATACATTTATTTTTCAATTTCTGCTGAGAAAAAATAATCATGAAAAGAAAAAAAAACTTTTAAAATATACTGCTGGTTACAAATATACAAAAACCTAAATCATGTTAAAACGTATGATCAATGTTATAAAACGTAAGCTCATGAAACTTTTGCAAACTAATTCATTAAAAATACAGTGTTCAACCTAAAAAATATACTGCTGGTTACAAAAACCTAAATCATGTTAAAACATATAGTATTCAAGGTTATAAATCTTGAGCTCATGAGATTTTTGGCAAACTAATTCATTAAAAATACAGTGTTCAACCTAAAAATTTACAACAGTTGTATGTGATCTTAGTCTGCTATGATTTTTTTATATATAGTTAAGTAAATGCCAAGTTATTCTGAAATGAATTTTTACATTCTAAATAAGATAAACTTCCAATTGTATGACAATAATTTAACAAATACTTGTTTATACGTCAACTAGATAATTATTTCCTGTGCTATATAATATTAACTATGTATATAATATTAACAACTAATATAGCTCTTCTAGAATCCTAGATAGCTTAGCATTCATTGAATAGATTACTGATTTTTGCCAATTTTGTAAAATACAGATGCTTATTTCAACATCTTCAAGATTAGCACTTGTCAAATTTTATCACTATGTTTTTAAAAAATATTAAAAAACTTCGCATAGATACCTCTGATTTGTCTGACCTAAATGTAAGAAATATAGAAAGTTCAGCACATTATTGATTTTCTTTAATTTTTCAGAAACTCATTAACATTCAGCACATTTCTTTTATGCATGCCAAAGGTATGATCAACTTTTAATGCATTAAAATTTCATTCCGAAAGTAAAGTTTTGACAGAATATTTTGCAATACTATTTTATGTTTTTTTATAGGTTTTAGATTACAATTATGAAATGGGAAATTACCTGTTAACAACCTTTTTAACAATATTAGTCTGTTGTCCAGCACCTCAAAAGTATCCCAATGAAGGATCGCCACCAACATTTTCATTGTGGATGTTGGATTCCTTTAATCGTCATTCTTGGTTGCAGTCTGTATTAGTTATCATCTACAAGGTATATATAAATTTAAATAATTCTTGTTTCTTTTAACATTAATTTATATTGACATCTTTTTTTAATGTTGCATTGCAGTATCATTATGAGAACACACCATATAATCGCTACATCCATTACCTGCTTCTCATCATTCTGAATACTCTGAAATGCCAAAATCACCGTTGTAAACAAGTTCACGAACCACTGCTCAGTCCTTTACCCTCTAGATCTCGAGGTAAGCTATTTAATCGCTCTTTGTTATTTTATTAATTATTACATTCAGATTGCTAAAAAGGTTAATTTATAATATTTAGATTTAAGAAGAAGCTAATAGCTTCGTTATTTTAATAAATATATTTTTCAAACTTATTTTAGCTTTATTTTTATTTTATTTCTTACTTTATTTTTTCAACCCTCTGAGCATAATGCAGAAAATAAGTTGGTTCTCTGGCAAAAAGAATTATGTTTTTTACTATATAACCTTATTTTAAATACAATATAGACTTTTATAGTGAATTTGAAGTAGATACTAGACAGCTTTAACTTCTGAGGTTATCTCCCAAATTTGGAGGTTATCTCCCAAAATACAATATCATTCAAACCTTAGCTGTGATACTTGGGTTTGCATTCTGTTTTCAATCCACAATTGACCAAAACACTAATTTTGAAAAAATCATTGATGATTTCAATATCTCGCCTAAGTTCTTTGTTTTCTAAACTGTATTTTGTATTTTGCAAAATCGAAAGTTAAATATTAATAATAAAATAAACAAAAATAGTATTCGGTATAAAAAATTTTGCTTCCGTTTTGAAGAACGAAAGAATGCAGAGATAAATAAAAATTATAAAAAATTAAATCAATTAAACTCTAGCCATTATATTGTATGCAGCTTTTGTCATAAATTTATGCCACACATTATGGAAAAATTATTTTTTAATAACTCATCAAAATTACTAAAAAATATTGTGAAGTACTAAGATTTTTTTTTCATGATAAAGATTTTTATATTTATTCAAAGTGACATAATTATAATGTAAATCTGGTATAAAACCTGAGTAGAAAATCTGTCATATTATTATTTTCAGTTTCATAGATTTTGAAGAACAATTCTGTTTCTTAGTGCCCACTTCTAAAAATATTCATTTTGTGAAATATATGTGTACAAAATAAACACACGCATGCATGACTTGTTTGTTTTTTCATTTTTTTATACATTTTTATCTTTACCCTGTAGCACAATGAATTGATAGTTTGCTTAATTTTATTATTCTCATAATAAAAATTTCGGTATTTTTTCCGATTAAGAAATGATTTTTTATAATTTACTGTTTAAAAATCCGTATGTGTTAATTCTATCTTGTTTTTTTAATGCTAAAGAAGTCATTTCTAATTTTTAGTGATATCATTATTTAATTAAAAAAAATCATTGGAAATTTATTTTAGATTTCAGTACTCCATCTGCTGACATTGAACACCTGATTGATAGAGATGCAGCCTATGACAGCTCGTATCATGACGAAAGGAAAGGAAAAAAGTTCCCACTCTCTGACAAATCTGATGATCAAATGTTTGATATTAAACAAGCTGGGAAAGACAAGAGTCATCAATGGAAATCTTGGAAGTCTAGTGAGCGTAGTTGTTCAAGTGAAGGTGAAGATGCAGAACCAGAATTAGAAGCTATACCTGAAAGTCCGAAATCTGAGAGTTTTGAGTTGGAGCAGTTTACTACTGACCTTTACACTGAAACAATTGAACAAGCTTGTGCCAATATCGTCAGTGAGCCTTATTCTGGCAATGAAAGTGTAATTGAGATCAATCAATGGGCAAAAATTTCAGAAGTTACCACTTTGAAATTTGATTTACCTGAACCAGATACAGATGATAAATATGGTGCATTTTCTGACATTCCACAAAGCTCTGTCTCATCAGACATAGAAAATATAAATGTAATTGAGAAATCAGTTCATGAACCCATGGAAAAAAATATTGAAAAAGATTTTTTATCATATACAGATGAAGTAAAAAAACAGAATTCAGATGCTTCTAACAACAGCAAACAACCAAGCACAACAGAAGTCACTATAGATATCAACCTGCAGTTGGAAAATATTGAAATAAACCAACCATCTACTGATACCCCAATAGCTGGCCTTTTTCCTCATTATTTGAAAAATGAAAAAAAGCCCCCAAGTGATAAAAATTTTGCTTCAAAATATTCTAAAACTCCTGATGCTAAAGAAGATTTATCAAGAATGAAAAGTTTGCCATTTGAAACTAACCGTCACCAAAGTGTTTGTAGAAGTAAAACAGACAGTAATATTTTAAATTTACCTCGTAGTAATGATGCTAAAATGTCACACTCCAGATACCCTCACTCTAAGTTGTCCCAAAGTAAAAAAAGTCTTTCTAAATTTTCACGCAAAGCAGAGATGCTGAGTAGTGAAACTTTAACTGTTCCGATATTCAGACCACCACTCGAACGATTATTGCCTATTGGTATGTCAGATAAAGATAAAACTAGAAGAAGTGACACCATATCAAATATACCTTACAATGAACCATCTTTTTCCTTCACAGATACGACAAGAGATACATCGATGCAACGAGATTTATGTGAAGATAAGGGTGTCCAAACTGGAAATATAGGCTTGATTGATATCCCTGCCCCTGAAAGATTGCTACCTGTTGGACCTTTACCAGCAACAAAAAAAGATTGGTATCCCTTTGTATCCAAATCAGATTCTGAAACCACATCTGAATCACCTTTGAAAATAAGTATTACGCAAGCTGAAAATATCAATTTAAATAATGTAGTTTCAGAGAAAAAATCAGACCAAAATAAACTTGGTGAGCTACAGTCAATTAAATCCAAAGTTGAGCTTCCAATTTTAGACCTAACACCAGCGAAACTTGAAAGCCGAGATATGCCGGAAACAAAATTGTTACCTCAATCTGCTGTTCCCGAAAAAAAATCATTTGATCAACCTGAAACAAGTGCAGTTGCAGCACTAGCAAGTGGGAATTTCATGAATAAATTGTTTGATATTACACCGGAAATAGGTATACCTAGTTCTGCTTTTTCAGTATTTGATGTTTGTAAAAACGCAATGGATCTGAGGAATGAAGAAAATTCAAAATCTGAATCAAAATTACAGAAAGACAATGACTTGGAGAATTTTCAAAGCAGCACAGGTAGTGTTGATTTATTAACTAATGAAAAAACTGAAGCAACTAATTTGACTCAGGAAAGCACAGTCCATAAAGGTTCAGAAAGAGGTTAGTTTATGATTACTAAAAATGATTCACATAAAATTTTAATAAATATTTATATTTTCTTTTTTCCTAATAATGTAGCCAAGATTATTATACTCAGTTATATTTTAACTTTAATTCAAACATCCTAACTCTAATAATCTCTCTAGTTAACTCTCAATTACAATATCATTTATTTAATTACAATGTCGGAGTAAAAGCTTTTAATAACAATTTTTAATTATATCAATTTTAAGCAAAATACTAGAAAAATAAGTTTAACATAAAAGTATGAATTTCTAATTAAATTATTACTCTTGCTATATTTAACAATTATACTTTAAGTGCCCATTTTATTAATTTAATCATTTATTTATAAGCAAAACAGTTTTTAAATTTTATGATTGCATAAAAAATTTATTACTAATTTTTACTGATCTGACAAATTACTATAAAATAATTTTATATAAAAATTATTAAAATGATGTGCGTTTTACTAATGCTTTTTATTAATTTTTTACAAGTTACTTCTGCTTGAGTTGTATCTCACTGTTGATATTTTATACTGGAAGATTCCTTAATTGTTATTTTTACAAGTTAAAATTTGTCATAAATTATGAATGTGATACAAAAAATATTCATAGTTTAATTTTAATTCACGTTGTTCATTATTGTAAAATAATTTAATATAAAAATTATCAAGATGTTTTATTAATGCTTATACTATACAAAAACATTTTGCAAGTTACTTCTTATTGAGAAGAATGCATTTAAACTTGAGCATTCCTTAATTCCATCAATATTAAAACAACAGCTAAGAAAATTTTATCATGAAACTTATCACCTTTATGCTACAGCAACATTAATTTAAAAAGCTGGTCTTTATAATTTTTATATTATTTCTATATTTATACTACATTATTAGTATATACTGGAAAGACTATATCCAATCAAAGTATGAAATTGATTTAAACAAATTTTAAGATAAAAATTTTATTATAAAACTTTAGAATAATAAGTCAAAAGTGTAAGTCAATTCTAACTTTTTATTTAAATTGTTGACATAAGACAAATTTGATTTTAGCACTTTTCCATTTTGACTTATTTTAAAGTTTTTTCCTGAAATTTTTCTCTTAAAATTTATTTAAATCAATTTCATACTTTGATTTAATTTGCTTATTTTTGGTTTCTAAAGTCGTTTAAGACTATATTTATGTAATACATTAATATATAGAGAATGTATATTAGATGTTTAATTGCCTAAAACATATAAAAACCTAAACATTTTAATATCTTACTATAGCTTTCAGTTACATTCTTAGAAATTACTAAGTTTTCAAGTATTCAACTCATTTTTTCTGTTTACAGGCGATGTAACTTTTTCCTTGAGCAGTGTTTAAATATTTTTTAAACTTTTGTTGTTTTAAAAGAAAAAGTGGTTAAACTAACTTATATTTATTCGTTAATTTTTTTTATTTCTGAAAAGACTATTTTTTAATAACCTACATCGATTAGTATCTTTAAGATTTTCAAACTTTATTTAATATTAAATCAAAAGTTGCTTGCTGTCTTTTTAGATTGCACATGCACAAATTTATTTTAAAGCTTCTGTTAATTTTTAAGCATGATTAATTTTCTGTGTGAAATTAATTACTCAAGATTTAATTTATTATTATATGAAAAGAACTACAGCTTTCCCTCTACTTGATTCTTAAAATTTAACAATTCAATTATTTAAGAAGTAAATAATACCTTCAAGTCCAAGTCTCAATTGTATAGCATTTAGCTTTTTTTTAAGAATATCAAGTTGATATGTTTGCAATCAGTTAGTTTTAAAAGTTATATAAGCATTTAATAGTATCTGAAACTCTTAAGTTTGAAATATTTATTTAAAAGTTGTAAAAAATATTTTTTTATGTAATTTGCAACCTTAAAAGGAATTTCTTCTTTGAATGTTGTTGTAAATATAGGGTTTTAAAGCTTATTTGTAAAAATAGTTTGTTGCATAAAAATTTATTTTATTATATACGTTTTGTGTATTATAGCTTCAGATGATGAAGTTAAATGCAGACTCCCATATAGGCAGCGTAAACAGAGAAAATCTGGTTTAAGTACTCTAGAAGCTCAAAGAAGTTTTGACTATCAGAATGCGGGCGGAAGGTAATATGAAACTTAAAATTTCTGGTTTTACTATAATATTTAGAAATGAACAGTTCTGTTTATTAAATGTAAATGCATTATTGTCCATCTTTATAGTGATTTAAAATTAATAGGAAGAGACATTAAAAACTGTTTTAAGTAAGAGTCCTAAGCTATTGTTCCCATAAGTGCTTATTACTTGGACTTGGATTAATTTAGTTATGAGTCACATTTTTTTAAGTGTGACATTTTTACATCAATTTCTGAATATTGTTTTCAGATATTTGCATGGTTTCTGGAATTTCTACCTGATAACAGCTCAATCTTATTGCTAACTTAAAAATTGAGATATTTTTCACCAATAATCTCCTGAACGATTTGAGAATGTAACCTATCATTCTACTGTCTCAAGCCTTTAAGTTTGTAGTTGTAGCTGGCTGTGAGAAACAGAAATTAGATGTATGAGTGCAATAGGATATGATAATTGACTAAGACACATTACAAACTGTTCATTGATTGTTGATATTTGCCTGTTTATTCCTTCAAGTGATAAAAAATTTAATTTATAAGATGATTAAAAATCCTTTTAAAATATTTTAGACGTATGAGAAAAGTAGAAATGGGAAGTATTTCGAGTGGTGGACTAGCATCTAAACGATCCAGTACATGTCAAGGTTCATTTCCCCGTGGCGGAGATGATATGGTTATTGAAAGATGCACTGAGTGTGGAAGTGTCATTGAAGAATACAGTGATGAAGAAATTGGCCTTTGCATTGTAATACTTTCAACTTTTGTACACAGAGAGCCGTCTATGGCTGCACCATTATTGCCAAAAATTTTAAGAATTGTTTCAAGGTAAAAATCTATCGAATACTCTAAGGCTGTTCAAACATAGATTATGTCTAACTATTATCACTTTTGTACTAAACTTTTAATACAAATTTACGCTTAAACTTTGTAATGAGGGTTATTGAAATAAACATTATTCCCAGTCTGATTTAAAACTGATGTGAATTTTCTCATGAAGGAACCAGAATGCATGCTTAAGGTACTGTCGATTAAAATTAGTTAAATTTTAAATGTGAAGCTTTAAATAGCACCCATATGTGTTATCATAGCCCATGCTGAAATGGTTAATTTCATTGTTCCTTTTCTCAAAAAATATTGAACTAACTTTTAGTTATTTATTTTTCGTATTAATGTTAAAGTGCTAATTTTTACTCAGTTTCGTTTTTCTTTTTTTTTTTTCATTTGGAAAATATGTAATTAAATGAATTTGTCTTATCATTGATTTTTAAAGTTAAAAAAAAAAAACAATTTCCTTAAAGTGCAAAAAAAAATTTTGAAAATATACTTTATTATTTTTTGAAAACGGGCACTCTTTGTTGGACATTTTAACATTGAACTTCCCTAAAAACTCATTTATAACATTCTTATAAATCCTTTTAAAATTAATATATTTAAAATTAAAATATAATAAAAGAGTTAATATATAATAAAATTTTTTAAATTTATATATAATAATTTTAATGTATTATAATTTTACAGAATTGCAGCTACTCCTAAATACCCATGGCAAAGTGAAAGGTAATTATTATGTTTTTAACTAAGGAAAAGTTTTTGATTAGTTCTTTTTGTTATAAATAATAATAGTGGTAAAAATAATAAATAGTGGTAATAAATAATAATAGTTTAATTACAGTTCTGATAATAATTTTTATGATGTATATATGTGTATGTATATATATATATATATATATATATATATATATATATATATATATATATATATATATATATATATATATATATATATATATATATATATATATATATATATATATATATATATATATGTAGTGCTCCTCCTCTATTTTCCTCGTAAACTCTTTAGCAGTCGCTTTCATTCATGAATCATTATTTTGTTGATTCCAATTTTCGCAGTCATATTTTAATATTTTTAATATCCTTTATATAAGAATGACAACATAATGCATTTTCTATGAATTTATTGAATAAAGGATAAGGAAATCTATTTACAAATTATATACAAACGGAGCAGAGGCTCCGGGACACATCTTTACCATTTCATTTCCAAAATATAAGTGTACCTTCTTTAACGTAACATATGTTCATGTCCTTTTGAAATTAATTCTTCTCTTAAGGAAAAGGGGACTACAATTTTAATTAAACCCTTTTTACTAACAGTTAAAACATCATTAATTTTCTTAAAATTAGGATTATTTACATTATCAAGCCTTTGATGTTCAATTAATTTTTCTTTTTGAGTTTAGTCTTAAAAGATCCTTTTAATTTTATTAAGCTAGTATTTTAGATACTACAATATCCCCCCTCTCAAAGGTGTTGACCCGGAGGTGATCAGGCTCCACATCACATCTCATTGAGGAAAGATCAAAATCCTTACTTACCATCTTCTATTTAACTATTTAAAATCAATATTAATCTGGATGATTCAGATCACATGATCTGAATTACAAAAACAATCTAAAAATAAAAACAATATTCAAATATGATGTTAACAAAACATATGAAACTACCTCAATTGCAATGGTTTCGTACTAACTCTCAAAAATTTTTAAAATAGAATATATAAAACATTTATAAAAACACTCAATATTCTACTTCTTAAGATGCTAAAGTAACATCTACTTTAAAAATATAAATATAAAAATGTAGTTGCAACTAAACAATAGGCCTTAACATTTGCTACGTACGTTTAAATCCTTGTGACATTAGTCACTTGATTGAGGACCTATTAGCATGCTTATAAAACTTCATCATTATCCTAAATCTCTTACAAAAATCTCTTAAATATTCATCTCACAGAGCTTTGAAATACTCATAAATTTTCCCTCTTCTGTTACACTTTGAAATAGTTATTCAAAATATTCTCTTTAACTAACTCCTTAGAATACTTCAAGTAAAAAAAAAACTAACTTTCCTCTTCATTTCTATAAATCTCAAATACACTACTTAATCTCAGTAATCACTATTCTTTCTAGTACATACCTTACAACAACTTTTCTTATTTTCACAAAATAATCAATTTTAGTACTCATTCCACATCCAATATTCATTTTTTTGTACTCATTTCCACAAACAATATTCATTTTTAGAAATCATTTTCACTAACAATATTCATTTTTTAGGCCTAAAATTTAAAAACTCAATTTCTTAAACATTTTTGGCATCGTTGCCACTTCTCATTCTTTGTGACTGCATGTCACTGTATAAAGTATAAACACCTTCATAAAATACAAACATCAAAATATAAAGTAAAGAGAAATACAATTCCAAACATAATTTCCAGTTATGGAAGATCCTGGCAACCTTAAGTGTGTCATCATCAATTATATGCATTTATGGTTTAATATTTCCACAAAGACAAAAGAAAAGATAAAGCTTCGTCCACATAATCTGTTATCTCAGGTATGGGTAAACACTACACTGGTTTTCACTAATTAAGGGTCGGATCTTCCAGAAAAGGGGTAATATTTCTTCTCATCATCATCAATATATATGACAATTCAAACTTAGTCTTAATGTATAACAAAATTCATAATTTTTCCTTCAATAATTCTTCTTATTAATATTATTGATAACAGTTCAGTATCATTTTTAATAAATTACAAAATTCGAATTTTCCTTATAGCAAAATTACAAAAATATCATAACAGAAATTGACTAAAATTTACATAAAATGTACTCTTAATTTTCACCTTCTGGTGTTAAATGAAATTCTTCAACTGGATAAAAATATCTTAATTTGGAAGAGTGAACGATTTCAGTTTGATTATTATATTTATCTATCTCAAAGTTTACATTAGAAAGTTTCCTTAATATAGTGTAAGGGCCTGAATAAGGAGAAGTTAATTTTCTAGTGTTAGGGTATTTATATTCTTCCATTATTACCAAATCTCCTTCTTTAAAATCTGCATTTTTAAATTTTAAATCATATCTAAGTTTATTTTTTAAATGACGTTCCTTGGTTTTTTCGAAAGCTATTTCTCTGGCTTTTTCGACTGGGGGGTATAAAGGTTGATCAATAGGGGAATCAAAAGGCAAGGAGCCAAACAATAAATAAGCAGGTGGAAAAGTTGTAACAGCATGAGGAGTATTATTATATTCAGACACAACTTGATCAAGAAATTTAGTCCAAGGAATCTTTTTAGAAAAGTTATTTACTTTACATTTTAATCTAGTAACTATTGATTGTCCTACCCTTTCTGATTTTCCATTACATTGTGGATGGTGACTAGTTGTCAGCAACTGTTTTACATTATGATTTCTCAAAAATTTCTTAAATCGACTAGAAGTAAAGGCTGGGTTCCTATCAGTTAATAAAGCCTTTGGGGCATAGGATGTAAATAAAGGCTTCAACAAATTCGAGTACACTTCTGATGTAATATTTTTGCTACAAAAAGCCCAGATATATCTGGTACAATGTTCAATTACAATGTTCAAATATTTTTTAGAAGAGTTATAATAGTTAAAACCACCTACAGAATCCAGTGATATTAACTCAAAAGGTTCTTTGCAGGGTGGCATTGACTGTAACAAACCGTATTTTTTCAAGTGTGAGATCTTATTAAACTGACAAGTTTCACAGTGCTTAACATAATTACTAATGTCCTTAATAATATCTGACCAATAATAGTATGGGGAAATAATGCTTAACATTTTCTTTACACCTAGGTGACCATATTCTTCATGTACTTTTGATTTTATTTGTCAATTTACCGATACAAACATCTATTTCAATTAAATCAAAATCATTAATTGTGCCTTGTGTTTGTTGCAATGGCACCTTATATTTTTCTTCAATTTTTCTATAGTCAATATTTTTTAATAATTTTGGTGGAATAATTGATATTGTTCCTCCAGTATCACAAAGGGCCGGAATTTCAATTTTTGTGCCATCACTTCCCGACATAATCATATCACAAAAATATAAAGAATTTAATTGTCATTGATCATTTACCATTTTCAACACCATTTCCAACATTTTTGTTACATTTGTTTTGAGAAGACTTATCATTATAATTTTCACCCTTTTTGTCATATTTGTTTCTGGAAGATTTATCAGAAACAGTTCCATGGTGAGTTTTTTCAGTTGATCGTTTCATTTCGTTACTATTATATTTAGAATGATTACTATACTGATTGAAACCAGCTCTATATGGGTAATTATAATTTCGTCCCATATAATGCTGTTGATCAGTCTGGTATCTGAACTGTCCTGGACCACTCTGATAATTATTTGTAAAATTTCTTTTTACTTGTGGTGCATTATTTGCAGCGCGTCTCTGCAAAGTAGGAGAAAATTGTTTTGGTTTAGTACCTGTCTGTTTATTCATACCGATTCTTAAAGATTCAAATTCATCTAGTTTTTCTGCCAAATTTAAAGAACTATTCATAGAATTCCATGTATCAAGAAAATGTTGCTTTACTTCATTTGGTACTCTAGTTTTGATTTGGTTAGCAATAATTAATTCCTTCAATTCTTCAAATGATTCTATCTTAAGCTCAGCTAACCAATCATTAAAGTAAGCAGATATTTCGTTGCAAAAATCGCGCCAAGAGTCTTGAGATTTTTTATGAGTTGAAAAGAATTTAAATTTTAATTGCTCTGGATTAAGTTTATACCTTTTTAATAATAAGGTTTTTATATGTGAATAATCATGAGCCAATTCATCCCGTTCCCGTGTTAGTTGGTTAACAATATCATGGGGTAACATATTCAATAAATAAACAACATATTCGGTTTCGGGAATATTAGCCAATTTGGCCTTAGCTTCGAAAATTTTTAAATACAAAAATATCTCATCTTTATGGGGGTCAAACGGTTGTGACAATCTCATTAAGGAAATGTTTACATTAGATGAATTTACACTTGAACGTGTTTCCTTATCATTACTTTGAAAAGTTAATTTATAAAGTTCAAGTTCTTGATTTTTAGCCTTTAAGATTTTTAATTCTTGCATTTCTTTCTTTTCTTCTAGCATACGACTTACAATTTCTTTGGTTAACCCCTCATTGTAATTCTCATCTGATATTATTTTTTTCCTGATTTCGGAAACTGGTTCGGTATCACTTACTAATATTCCTAACTCATCTGCCAAAACAATTAAATCAGCTTTTACTAGTTTACCTAAATAGGATATATCTTTGTCATTATTTTCTAGACTTAAAACCTTTTCTCTTAAAAGTTGTAATTCTGATTTTTCCCGTTTTTCTTCTAAAATTCTATTAACTATTTCTTTAGTTATAGATTCGTCATAATTTTCTTGCATTACAATTTTATTTCTTATCTCTGGAACTGTGTTATTTTCATTTACATCTAATTCTAATTCATTCGCTAAAATTACCAGTTCCGATTTAACTAATTTCCATAGATATGCCATTTTTCACAACAATAATTATCAATAACTTAAAAATAAGATACTTATTTTTGCAATAAGAGAAATGAAAATCAAAATCAATTGAAATAAAATCAAAGTATTACATTTTTAAAATACCAACACGCTCTATATACTTTTTAAAATTGCAACACACACCATAATATAAAATATAATTTCCATTTATAACTATCTTCACTATTGTAATAAAACTATTATTTGTAATACACTTAATTCAACAAAATCATTTTCAAAACTTACCGATCTTCATCTGTTCTACAAAGCGAGCGACAACACAATAAACAGTCCCTTTCTTCCTTCACTCTTCAATATTTTTCTACTGCGAGAGTCAGTCTTTTTCTTAGGGCGCATTTAGAACAGGGGCGACAAAAATCACTTAGCGAGCATACAGGGAGGAAGTAAGGTCATCCCTCCTTCGACGAAGTTCACCCTCAGATCTCTATAGGGGCGGCGAATTTCATCATCGGATCTCCATCGGGCTTCAGGGGGGCAAAAGGAACCTCCGACTTTCCGTCCCAAGCAGAGAAGGGGCCGATAACGGGAGTTCATCAAACTTTTAATGTTGCATCTCTTAATTCCAGTTCATTCATTCAAAGCATAAATTCTTTGCAATAATCTTTAAATTCGCTTGCCATTCCATTGGGTTCCGGGCAGAGAGAAATCCTGTCGACTTTGATGTAGTGCTCCTCCTCTATTTTCCTCGTAAACTCTTTAGCAGTCGCTTTCATTCATGAATCATTATTTTGTTGATTCCAATTTTCGCAGTCATATTTTAATATTTTTAATATCCTTTATATAAGAATGACAACATAATGCATTTTCTATGAATTTATTGAATAAAGGATAAGGAAATCTATTTACAAATTATATACAAACGGAGCAGAGGCTCCGGGACACATCTTTACCATTTCATTTCCAAAATATAAGTGTACCTTCTTTAACGTAACATATGTTCATGTCCTTTTGAAATTAATTCTTCTCTTAAGGAAAAGGGGACTACAATTTTAATTAAACCCTTTTTACTAACAGTTAACACATCATTAATTTTCTTAAAATTAGGATTATTTACATTATCAAGCCTTTGATGTTCAATTAATTTTTCTTTTTGAGTTTAGTCTTAAAAGATCCTTTTAATTTTATTAAGCTAGTATTTTAGATACTACATATATATATATATATATATATATATATATATATATATATATATATATATATATATATATATATATATATATATATATATATATATATATATATATATACATCATAAAAATTATTATCGGAACTTAATAAGTTGGGGAACTAGGGAATTTCATGCTACCAAATTGAACATTTAGTTAAACTTCTTGCAATAGGGGCATTGCAGGCATTTGAAAGGTGCAAAAAAGTTGAATCCATGCCATACTCTGTCAGTATATCGCCACACAATCAGTTAGCACATTTGAAGGATTTTAATGATATTTCATACATTAGTTACGATATCACACTTTGAAGACAACGTTGTTTGATGTTTGCCAATGGTCCCTGCATCATTTTCATGCAGATTATAGTTATTTCTTTTATTCAGTGCCACCTATCACCTATTGGGAGGAAGTTTAACTGATTGTGAAATTTAGCGGGAGGAAATTTCTTAGTTCTTGAAGCATGATACCGCTAATTATAAATTTTTATCATCTTTCTTTGTTTTATTTGATTGATTTTCAAAGTCCATAAGTCTTTTTTACTATGCCACAATCTATATATATAAGGAATGAAACGAATATTCAGCCATTATTCGGTGTTCGGCCCTTTTGCGGAATATTTGGTTGGATATATATATATGTATCTGCATGCTAAATTTTGAATATTTAAGAAAAATTTCTATTATTATTACTGTTAAAAAATATTTTAGTTCAATAGAAAGCATAAGCCTAATCCATTATAATAATATATTTTTAAATTTTTTTTTTATTAAATGTTTACATTTTCAAAATAATTTAAAATATTTGTATCAAAATATTAAAATTAGCTCAAAATATTGTCCAATTTTAAACTCTAATTATTTCATTTATTTCTTTTTACAGTACTATTCAACTGCCTGCTGGTTCAGTGAGTGTAGCTAGACAATTTTTACGTTGCACTCTGCATCAATTAGCTCCTAATGGAGTGTTTGTCCAAATATTTCAGTCACACTGTTTAGGTTAGTTCATGAATTTTAATGTACTTTTTTATATAAGTTTTGATACTTTTATATTAAATTATATAAAATATAAAACTTAATACAACATTTTTAATTTTTATTTAAAATTTAGAACCTGAATTCTTTAAAACTATGGCTTCAGCTCTTGCAGATTTCAATGAACTAAATCAAGTAACACCTCTTATCTCATTGTTTGAAGTAAGTATATAAATATTATTCTATCAATAAATGGTTCTAAACCTTTTTTACCCTTCATCCATGTGCCATTTATATTGAAGTACCTTTTACTAGCTTCGAAAATGTTCTATACAAAATTCTCGGAAAGTTAGGTAAATAAGTTGCTTTTTTTTAATGTCAGGAAATACATATTTTCTTTTTTTTTTTTTACATAAGTTTAACTTATTTTTTGTTAAAAAAGATTAAGCAAATGGTACAAAAATCAGGAATAAAATTTTAAACCTACAAGAAAGACATGAAGAAAAATATTTCTTTTTGGTTAGAACTCTAGATGAAACAGTTTTGGAATTGCTCAGTGAAACTTTTATAATTGCTTTCCAAAAAAGTGAGCCCCCCTATTAGGCCTCAATTTTACAAAATTTCAGTTTTGAATTATTTTATTTATCCAGTTTTTGCCTCATGGTTGGAGGGATATTTATATTTGTAGACAAAGGAGAAAATTGTAACATTGGTGTGTTATTAAAATGCTAATATTTTAGTATAATTTACATACTATTTTTCAAGTTTATTTTGATTGAAATGTCTCTGAACAATCCATTTAATTGAATGCCACTGTTCTCAATAACTTGATAACAATTTGTAGTTTGCAATTTTAATAATTTATTTGTAATTATTTGCTTATAAATGTAATAATAATAAATAGAAATAAGAGCCTAAATAGTTCCTTTTAGGACCTATATAGATTTTTTTGGTAACTTTAACTTTTGTTCATTTGATTCCATCATTCATTTCTACATAATATGTTAAAAAAATAAAGAAAGATATTTATACATTGTACTTATTTATCACATACAACTTTAGATAAGTGTGGTAGTTACATTCTGTCTTAATCTTTTAAAATAGTTAAGTAGATGCTAAATATTTTTCACAGATTTTATCTAGTTTAAGATTAGAATTTATTGTACTAGTTGTCCATTATGTAAACAATTAAAATTTTATATTTTTTGTATTGTAAATCGTATGGAAATGCATATTAATATACAAATTATCAACTCTTAAAATTTATATTTAAAAAATATAGTGTTTAGTATTAATTATAATAAAAGGCTTGCTCTCAAATTTAAAATACCATATTTATGCCACATTTAAATAATTGTTTGTATAATTGCATCATGATAATTCTTTGGTGTTTGAAAAAATTTAACTTCTGGGAATAAGTATTACAATCTCATTATATTTAGCATAGCCAAAATAAATAATATTTAATTATTAAATTTTTTTCAACAAAAATGCCTTGTGTTTTGTTTTATATAAGGATTCATCATCCAAATTTTAATTTCTATATAATAGGATAAGCTAATATATGTTTTTTCATTGCAGAATATGAATGAAAGAAAACACCTTCATTTTGAAGTTATTTTTCACATGCTGGATAATGTTGCCATTTATTTAGATTATTTGCCATTGGAAAGCAACATGCCTCAATGGGCATCTTTTCTTCAGCAATTAGATCTCTTTTTACGAAAAATTCTCTTTACTTTATCTCCTGGACCTATACGACTAAATAGTGTGTTGCAAATTATACTTTGTGCGTTAAAACTTCCAGTTATTAGGGAAGCAAAGGTTTGTTTATTTATCATTTTCTGAAATTTATTTCAATTTAACATTTGCTGGCAATTTATTTAACCCCTTAACAATCGGAATTTTCAAGAAAACGGTCATAAAAGTGCCTATTTTTTTATTCCTGAAAATTATATAAAAGTATGTGTATGAACAATATATATATACTTTTTTAATTTTTGATTTGTGTTTTGCTTGAAATTTTAAAAAATTACATTTTTAGGAAAAGCCAACATAATTAACATTACTATAACTTATTGTTGGTTTTCCAGCAAGCAAGGAAAATTTTAAACATATGTGTTTTAAACATTAAAAAAGAATTTTTTTAAACTTTTGTATAATATAAATAAAGATTGGTAATTTTTTCTTGTGTAATAAATTTCAAAACATGAAATACAGAGGCCAATGTGACAATCTGGACAGTAGTTCCGAGTTTCCTTTCTACATCTCTTATTGTTTTCATCTTTTCTGGAGCAATAAACTAACTATCTACAATTACCTTCAAAATATCCTGGCACTGCCATCTGGTGTGTAAAATGAGAAATAAAATCTTTTCGGGGCAAGAGGAATGAATTAGTTTTATTCTTATTGTCGCGTTACTACTGAACACTCCAGCCCGGAAATATCACGGGAGCAAGAAATAGAGGGAGAAACCTCACCCCGTCATTTTCACGTGAGCGGAAAAAAAGGGGTTAATGCAGAATATAAAAATAAGATTTGAAGAAACATTAGCTTCTTAATATTTTTAAACGAAGCAAAAAATTTGTATTAACAATTTCTTTTCCCCCGTCTATATTTTGCTTAACTATTAGCTAATTTTCATATATCGCTTTTTATAAATATGCTTAAAGTTTTAAATCAATAATATTGGCCTAGTCATGATTATGAATGAACAGACAGAAATGGAAGTAAAAAAATCATGTATACTTTTGAATAAAATAAAAATTGAGTTAATAATCCCCACAATAATGAAAGTATTTAAAGGTATTTTCTGCTTACCTCCCTTGAACTTTATTATCATAAATAACGAGAATTTTTACAATGTATTACAAAATAAAAAGTGATTATTAGATAGCTTTATGAATAATTTCATAAAAGCTCAAATGTAATTCTCCTATGCACTAGAATTAAGTTGATAACTTTGTTAAAGATGTATGTGTGTTTTAATTACGCTAATTGTTTACGGGGGGGGGGGGATTCAAAACCGATATTTTTTAAAATAGTTTTACATTTTTATAGTTCACATAATAATTTCTCCTATAGATTAAGAGTTTGTATCAGTTTTATATTTCAAGCTTTTCTGGGATAAAGTTCCCACAATGTTTTATGAAAACATCTCTATAAGGTGTTATTTTTCTGATCATATGCACTTTGTCAGATTAAATTTTAAAAGTTTCTTAACAATCCTCGACATTCAACAAAGAAATAAGGAAAGTTACACTTTCATGCACTCTTATATAGTTTTCTTGTAAAAAATGTCCCCATCAAAATTAATAGAAACATTTAATAAAACATCATTTTAACAAAACATTTAACATACATCAAAATTAATATAAACATTAACATAAAACATACAGAGATTTAAAGCATTTAATTAAAAGTAATCTTAACACGTAGAAAATGCATTGCAATTTTAGAAATAAACATAAAATATGCTTTTATGAAAAATAACTTAAATATTAAAAAAATTATTTTATAAATAAACAATTTTTAAAAGACAGAATTTATTAAGTGTAATTTCTTTAAACCTCATATACCTCATTTAACCATCATTCAAAACATTTTCATTTGATTATTTCAACAAATAAAGCTCTCAGTAACCTGTTTATTTTATTTAACTTATACAATTAGTAATAATTTTGTCTGTCTGTTTAAAATAAAAAAACTAATGCTTATAAATGTTTAATAGTCTATTTTAGATCCTTTCTCTAAGATACTTAGTCATACTATACAGCATTCCTCTATAGATTACTATCAACTCTCTGAGCTTTGCACAGTTTGCAATAGAAATGCACGAGTGAGTTTCATTTTGAATTTTTAAACTAATTTATATTTTATAGATTGATAATTTAGTTAAGCTTTATTTAGGCTTCTTGTACAATTTTTTTATATTAATTGCAGTTTGTGTTAACTTTTAATCGTTTTTTCTGAGTTTAATTCACAATGGGAATAAACCCACTTGCATTTTCGAACAACGATCCAATTTTCTCTCTAACATTCAATAGAAAAAAAATTACATTTAGCTAAGGCATTTATGAACAAATATACCCTAGTACCTTGTGACAATTAGATGTTTCAACTAGCTATTTATCAGAGTAAATAACTTATTATTGATTAAATGAAATTTTGACTATTATTACTCTTTAAATTATGCAGCTAATATTTTTTCATTTAAAATTGATTTGACTATAATTATTTCACATAAAAGGTAGATTAAACTAAAGTTATATTGCTGGGAGTAATTTGTTTATCTACTAGAACCAAGTATGTAATATAATAAATTTAGAATTATAACCTTCCAATCATTAAGTCTTTGGGCTAGGTTGTACAGAAATATCCATCATGTTATACATTACTTTCCCATTGAATAACATGAGGAAAACTGGTTTTTTACTTGAACTGCATGAAAGCTGAAATTCATTAAAAACTGTAACTGATTTTCACAGATTTTGCTTGATATTTTTATTATGAATTTTGTTTTTATTTTGGCAGCTATTGTAAATATTTATAATGAATATATTGTAGAAAAGCAAATATTGTAGAAACGAACCTTATGCTGTAATGTGTTCACATAAAAAAGAAAATTATTTCTAAAAAATTCTTTTATTTTTTGAAATTTTATTAAATGTATATTTGTTACAAAATCTTAAAATTAAAATGCAGTAATTAGGTTAATATTACTAATCATCAGATTAACTAAAATTTAAACATTGTAACTAATTAATGTTGGCTGCTTTCTGATATTTCATCAAATTTACTATAAAACAATTAGCCCTAGAGTTGAATAGAAATGACTAATAATTGGGTATTTAAATTGTTATTGATATAATATTTCTTTAAAAAATCTACTAATTGTTAATTTCAGTGTAAATATAATTTGTCTTGAAATCTTGTTTTAGGAGCGTGATAAAACACTTCTTACAAGAACTGCTGTTTTTGAATTAATTCAGGCTTTGAAGTTTAAAACATCTGTTCCTGATGCAAACCTCTTAACTTTGGTGCAGGTAATTAAAGCTAATTTCTTATGATATTTTAAAATATTTATTCATTTTAATTTTTAAAAAAAATTTACTTATTCAATGATATATGCGTTTGTGCATGCCTGCATATATATACATACACATACGTGCAAATAAATATGTTTTTTTAAATAAATGTGTGTGTATGTATACAAATTATTTTATTATTTGTATTTTCTAATTTTTGTTTCATTTTTAGTTTGTTTTAGCTGACTGTGGAGGCCGTTTGGCGCCAAATGTTATCCTTGAAGGAGCAAATGTTGGATATGAGGCTCAATCTTCAGTAATTATGTTTGAATGAATTAAATTACTTTTTAATTTTTAAAATATATTTAAATATAAAATTTATGACGCAAATTTATAATTCTAGTATAAAACTTCAGCGGGAGAATGTATGCAGACTTATTTAAATGACACACTTGAATTTGTCTCTGATGTTCACACTCTCACTAAAGTGAAGGTAATTATTTATTTTTTTATTTCATCTCATTCAGACATTTTTATTAATATATTCAATTTTTTAATAATTTGTTCTGAGTAATTAAAGTTGTACCTCTAGATTTTTTATAATGTTGTTTTAAACTTAATTTTTTTAAAAATTAAAATTTATCAGGTTTTTTCAGTTCAGTTTTAGAATTTTACTACAAAAATAATTTACCAAGCCAAATTTTTTTAAGTAATGTTAAAAGTGTATATATATATATATGTATAAAATTATTATTCCTCTTTATATTGAATTTAGCCACAAAGTATCAGAAAAAAGAAATAAAATTATAATTACTGATTTTGCAATTTTTTTTTCAATTGAAATTTGTAAAATTTATCTACTTTTCAATATTTGAAACAATTATTATGTAAAAAAAAAAATTCTAAAATAAACCTTCAAAACACAGTTTTCTGAATTTTTCATTAGCAATGAATGCATTGCTTTGCAATATAAATAGTCTTTTATTGTTTTGTAGAAACATATAACATTTGTCATATATTTTTATTCATGTCAGCATTTTATAGGAAGATATGTCATATATATAAGCAGGAAAAGAAATAAAGATCAATTTTTTTAATTTAAAAAAATACTATTTTATAGAATATGTTATATGGTAATTCAACTCATTTGAATGAAGAAACCTTGGGTGGACATTTAAAAGCTGGCCTTTCTCAATATTTAGCTGTTGAATTTTCAAAAAATAATGGTCGTGACAATAGAGCTATTAGTCGCTATCTCCCTTGGTTATATCATCCTCCTACAGCTATTCAGCAAGGGTAAGTTTTAATACATTGAAATTTGATTGTAGTGTAAACATATGGTTTTTGTTTTTAAAATAAACAGAGCATAGGCTTAGAAATCTTTGCTTGAAAATTATATGTTTAAGATGATTTTTATGTTAAGATTTTTTTCTTTACTAATAATATTTACTCTTTTTCTCTCTAACTGACACATAGTTTAATTTTTATAATCATCTGAAAATATTGAACTAAAAGAATATTTAAGTTTCACTGAAAGTAAAAAATATTTTTCTTAAAAAACTTGAAAAAGGTCGTTCATGTAATCATTTAATTTTTTTATGGAATTTTTTTAATATTTGGATTTAAGTTAAATGCTTTTAATTTAAATCTTTGATTTTTATTTTATTTTTGATGATTTTTTTAATGTTTTTGCTAATTATTTTAATTTCATAATGTAAAAAACAGAACTCTTAAAATTTCATAATTTTTATATTAATGAGTTATAAAAGTCATATTAATGATACTCATATTTGAAATTTTAAACTCTTAGATTCTACTTTCAGTTAAATGCAGATTTTTTGACTGCAAGGTGCCATAGTAACCATTTTTTTCCATTTCTCATTTGTTTTATTTTTTTAGTTTTTGTTGTTTTATTATCCCCTTTCTCCCTTTTGTTTTAACATCAGATATAGTTTTGTTTAGAAATCAGATAAAGCACTATCTTTTGCTTTGAGTACATAATATTGTCTGTTCTTTATTTTAGATTTGACTCAGTATAGCCTCATGTGACTCTTCTCTGTTATTAACTCTACATTCAATCTAAGTTGAGAAATTTTCTAGCATTATTTTAGCTTGTGAAACTAAAGCAATAAGAACTAAACTTAACTGATTTTCAGTTTTCGTTAAATACTATCAATCCTTAAACTAATTCTGTAAAAAAAATATTCGAATTAGAGTTTATTTTTATGATTGTTTTAAATTATTTGTATTTATTCTGCTGTAGCTGTATAGTAAATTTGTAATTTTATAAGGGCAGCACCTTTTTGATTATGTATTGTTCTTACAGTAATAGAAAGTAAAAATAAAATTATATTTAGAATAATATTGTTGACATTCATAAATTATAAAAAAAAACTTGCAAATATTTTTACTATGTTTATTACAAAAGAAAAAAATAGAAGAATTTAAAAATCTGTTTAGTAAGTGAACAGTTTACTTTAATATTAAAAGGTATTATAATAAGGGAATCAAAAAAAAATTTTATTCATTAAAAAAAAAACATGTTGCAGAGTTTTTCTTCACTGGAAAGCATTGGTTTTCTTCACTGGTACATGAAACCATTCAGTAAAGTGTTAAATATTTTTTTTTTAATTTCAGTCCCAAGGAATTTATTGATTGTGTTAGTCATATCCGTCTATTATCGTGGCTTCTACTTGGTGCACTCATTCACAGTGCTTTGATGCAAACGCCTTCCCCATGTCAACCTATTCCTCTTGAAGCGAACAGTCATATTGCTGAACATATTCAAGTAATTTTAGCTGGATTCTCTGAACAGTCTAAGGTAATAATGTTGTGATAATTATTATTTCCTGCTTTTTAAGATAATTATGTTTTGAAGAATTTTAAAATTAAGTTAATTCAAACAATTATTGATTAAATAGGTATCTCAAATACTGGTAAGAATATTAGGTTTTTAAGTGATAGTCAATATTTAGTGAAATATTGAAGAATTTATCTGAGCATCTTCATCAATAAGTTTGCTTTATATTTATAAAAACATACTTTGCAATATCACAGACGTCTGGAAAAATCAGAAATTTCAACAAAAATTTATTTTTTTGTCTATTTATGAATTTTGGTGCATTAGCTTTCCAAATCTCTTTAAATGTGTAGGGATAGTAGTTATCAATAATGAATCAAGTTATCATGTCTTATATACTAGTGAATTGGAATTATATGTTTGTAGTGCTGGTTACGCTACAGTACTCCGCCACCAGAATTGAATCTGTGATAGAATTGGAGGAACAGATACCACTAGTTGATTTATTGCTGTTTTATGAGAAGCTAGGACGACTGTATTAAGATCATGGTACTTTTTGAGTGCTGATCGTTAGAGCTGTCTTAAGTTCATGATCGTGGTCGCTCCTGTGTTACCTTTAGCAATCGAGTGTATATTTGCCGACGTTGTGTGTGATCGAGGCTGAGTAGCAACAGTGCGAGGAGGTGGATAATGTCACAAGTAGCAAGTCAACTGTTCAATGTCGACAATCAGTTGAAAAAGGCGTGTTCAAATCATAGTGGGAGTTTCATTCAAGGTAGGTGTGTTCACATCACATCCGGGTCACCAATGTAGGTATAGTAGTTATCGACAATGTCGACCTTCATCTATGACAAGGTACCCCACCCTAGAATCAAGTTATCATGTCTTATATTCTAGTGAATTGGAATTATATGTTTGTAGTGGTAGATACACTACAAAATGTTTTAAAGTTATAGTTGTTTTTCTATATGCTGGCAAATGAAATAGAATAGCAATTACATACTTTAAATGGATTTTCAAACAAAAATTAGGTTTCAAAAAATCTCTTTATGCTAACACACATTAAGAAAAAAGTTTCTTATAGAAAATTATATCAATACCCTAAATTAGTTGACTTATTTACATAACGATTTATATTTATTATATTGTTCTATGCATCTGCTCATTGCAAATCTAGATTTTCAAAATTAATTGTTTAATGTTATTAGTGCTTTTTATTCAGTCATAACAAAAAATAACTATGCAATGTTAATATTTTTTGAATTTAAAGCAATAAGACCTTAAAAACATTGATTAATATCTAATATATTGTAACTTGAATAATTTATATTAATTCTCATTTTAGGTTTCTGTTCTGCATATGTCTTCCCTATTTCATGCATTTATTTTGTGCCAGGTAAGAAAATTATGAGGATAATCTCAAGTAAGGCAAAATTAATATGCTGCGTTATTATCAGTTTTTCTATTTATTTCCAATAAAAATGTATCATTGTTTTGTCCATATTAGTCTAATATTTTTTAATTATGATTAAATATTTGTGGTATTGTTCACTAACTTTATAATTAGTAGGGTTATAACGTAATTATAAAGTTAGTGATCCTTTTTCCATGAGCATGTAAATCGAGATGCTTCACATGTAATGTGCTGCAACCTCAAAATAAATAATGATTTCTTCAAAACTTTAGTTAAATCCTGTTACTAATTTTCAATTGCAGTATTTGGTTTATAAATCAGAAAAATGTCTGACACTTAATTTTGTTGTGTTTTTCATATAAAAGGAATATAATGTAAAAATGGAAATAAATTTCAGGTGCTATTTTGGGATGAACAGTTTGGTATCAACAGTTAAATGGGCATTAAAATAACATTGCATCTGAGGGATAGATAATTTGACTTTATGTATCGTTCATTATGATTGAAGGGCCAATATAATAGAAGGTCATACTAAAGAGCGTCGGCTGTATCATCTTTTTATTAGTTACAGTAGTTTCTTTGTATAACACCTGCTGATGATATTCAGTTTTTCTCTCAATCAAAATTATATTAATAGCATACTGCCAAGTCTCCTGTTTTTTTAACGAAAACTCCTGTATTTTACCACTATCTCCTGTTTTCCGGTATATTCTCAAATTCCGCCGTATTTGGTGACATTTTTTTTAAAGAAAATGGAGATAAAATATTCGTTGATGGCAAAAATACTTCTCTTATTCCTCAACAGACAGTGCTATAGCCAGCACTGCAGTATGTTGAGTGTTAATAGTTTAAGTAATTATAAATAATGGTTTAAAAAAATATTTTTTAGATTAACATACATATGCATATTTTTTATTTCGCCAAATGTAAGTGCTTATATTATTTCCAATTTTGAATTTCTCTCTTTGACTTACATGATTATGTATGATGTATCAAAACTTTACTCATAGTCTAAAAAATGTCACTAGTAAAATCTCCGTTGTTTTATTTCTCCATTGTTGGCAGGTCTGAATCTTTTTCGAGCTAATGACATATATTTATTTGCTCTTGTATTCGCATTTTTTATCATCATAGTGTTTCAAATTTTCTTCAATGTTTTAATTATATATGAAGTCTACAGTGCATTATTTTGACCCCATAAATGTTTAAACTGCAAAATTTTATCTGCTGGAACAACCATATCCATAATTGTTAGCAACAAATTACCATCTTATGGATTTTCCCAAATTTGTATTAAACTATTACTTTTTTATCTCTCTCAAGATAAGGTAGACTCTTGTTAAAAGCCCAAGTTTAAAGTAATAGTAATATATAGAAGTAATGCTTTTTTTATTATTTTGTGTTCTATACTATTTTCTTGCTTTAAAGATAAGCTTGGTTTGATTTCGAAACTCTTGCTGTAGTATAAACGAATATTTATCTCTATAATATTTCAGTTATGGACTATGTATTGTGAACATATGGTTGCATTGAATCCACCAGGTAGTGAACAAAATCAAGTTTGTGGCTTAACTCTGACTGATTTCTGGGCTAAAGTAACTCCAGGAATACTTCAATTAGTCTGCCATTCAAAAGTAAATACTATTTTATTACCGTAATTGATAATTGTTCATACTAATTGTTTATATGGACAGTAATGCTGTATGTGCCTTTTGTTTATTTCTTCCTGATTATTTTTAAATGCAGCAAAATTAGAATGTAAATTGTACTAAATTGTTTAGACATACTTTTATTTATGCATGTAGAATGTCTGAGTGTTAAAATCCGTTTGTGTGTGCTACAATTTGTTCTTAAGAAATTGATAATTTTAATTGGAGATAATTATTTTGTTTCTATTTTATTAAAATATCAAAGCACTGTTTTTGCTGCCACTAGTAAATGTACTATCTGAACAGCTAAAATATTAATATTTTATTCATTTGAATGTTTTCTATTTAAATAAGATGTAGAATTGTGGCAAACTTAATTTTTTATACATACCTATAAAATAAACACTTTAGAAATTTATAATTTAAAAACAATAGTTTTGAATAAAAAAAATTTCTTCCATTTAATTTTTTCCATATTTCAATGTAATTCTTATGTATGTTTTACATTCTTGTGTGTGTAAAAAGAACATTTTTAAATGTATTGTTTCTAAATTGTGTGTCCCACTAGAACAAAAGCTTGTTTTATGAATATTTTAGTAAAATTGTATAGTGTTTTGTGTGTTTAGTAGTTTTTCACTTAAATTTTAATTGCTTTGCTGCTCATTTTTTTTTAGTTTCCTATTTATATTTTTCTCTGTGCAATTGTATCTTTTTTCTATATTCTCAATTCTTTTTCTATTCTCTTTCATTCTTACTATTCAGGAAGAGTACCCTCAGGTTGGCTTCTTCTCTACTTTTTCATCTTTTATGTGTGTGCTTTATATATTTTTAGATTTTTATTTTTTTTTTTTTCAAATTCTGATTTTTATTAAAATTTGTTGTGATGTTTTTTGTATGTGAAAATAAAGATATATTGTTGTAGTAGATCTGCATGCAACAAATTTTTAGTATCCTGAATTTATAGTGTTTTCCCTATAATAAGTTAAGGATGTTTTTATACAAAACAAATAACTTCTAAACAAAAATTTAAAAAGTGATATAATAATTTTGTATAATATTCACAAAGAATACTTGGAAAAAAAGCACAAAATACATCAGATTGTTATTTATGAAATTCAAATGTAACAAGTTATATTCATAATATATTATAATTATAGTTATATTATAAATTATTGTTAATTATTTCGTAATAAGAAAAACTATTTAAAAAAATTGTAGTTTTTATTTTAATGTTAATAAAAATAAATAAATTTACGTAACAAAGCATTTTTTTATCTAAGTTTATAATTAAATAATATTATGTTAAAGGTTATTAATTGTTATTGATTGCATTTTTCATATTTTATTCTGTTTAAAAGGTCTAACGGTATAAAAAAATTTGTTTTTAGTTGGCAGAAATGGTTAGTCTACATTTCTTGAGTTTGATGGAAGCTTTGCAAGAGTGTAATTCCACTATACTTGCCAGAGTAAGTTTTTACGCATCAATAACTGTTTTAAACAAAAATTTTCATAGTTACACAGGGTTCCCACGCTCCTTAAAAATCCTTAAAAACTGCTTAGTTTTTATTTTGAAAATTAAGGGCCCTTAAAAGTACTTAATTTTAATTCAAGGTTCTTAAAAGTCCTTAATTTCTAGTATCACTAGTTGGTTGGAACAATTTTTATATCTTAGAAAAATATCCACTGTTAAAAAGTATGTCTTTCGCCTAGAATGAGATCCTGCTTCGAGGGTAGAACATTTTGAATGCATGTGAGGGTAGAGGTTACGAGCAAATGGAAGGAAACACGCTCTTATTGTTTTTATTTTATTATTAATTTTTTTCATGGTAATATATTTTTTCTTTCTGGATCATTCTGAAAGAAAAAAATTTAGTGTGGGGAGAGGTCTTGACTTATTTTTAGACAGTACTTAGATACTTTATCAGCTGAAGACCTGCATTGACCTTCTTCATCCATAGGATTCGAGAAATTCAATTCTTCTGATAGCACACGTGGTAGCTTTAATACTTCATTCAAATGTGAAATTGTTAGAAATTCCAGGAAAGTGTGTTTTTAATAATTTATGGGCACTTGATGAAAAATATAAGGAATGGCTAACAGCATCTAGTGACCGTCACAAGGCAAAGTGTATTTTTTCATTGTGTCATATTTTCTTCTGAAGTTCAATTTTATAAATTACTCCATTTTTTAACATTAAGGATATTACGAATATTCGGCGAAGTATAATTTTAATCAGGAAAGTCATTTTTGTCGTTTTATCATTGACACTTTTTGTTTTGAAAAGAGTGAAATGTTTGTTTTCTTTTTTCACTTTTGCTGGTTTTTTTTTTTAAAGCGCGGCATTTTAACAGCGTTTCTTATATATTTTATCTCCACTTTTTCTTTTAAAGTTATACAGATAATTGGATGACCAGTAAAATAGAAAATTGATTTTCTGCGTTGCAAGTTTTGTTTTAAGAATTTAGGAAAATTTTCTCTTTTGCTTTTTTGATTAATTATGTTTTTTTTATTTTTATAGCATATTTTAAAGAGCCTTCTTTTTCGTCATTTTTTCTAAAGATCCGGTTGTGAGAAACACTCAAAGCATAATCTGCAACGTTCAATTTTTCTTATAAAAAAGGAGAACGATTTTTTGTTTTTATTTCTGTTTGGCTTCCCCATCTTTAAAGAAAAAAAAAAACTCTTGTTTTTGTTATGATGCAGCAATTTTAACGAGCACTACCCTTAAACATTTTTAAATCGATGTATCGAGAATTATTGATTTAACGCACATATCGGCAGGCCGATATGATAACTTTTATTCTAGGCGAAGCATCAGGAATCTGATGTAAGACGATGCTTGTGGTTTAACATGCGAGGATACTTGACTATGCTAACGCTATCACCGCCCTGACGAAGACTAGTTTGATTTCGTCTAGCTGCGAAGATGTTCATTAAATTTTTAGCTACGAAGATGATGTTCGTTTCGTGATATTGAATAACCAAGAGCGAGGATCAGCGTTGAAATATAGAACGTGATACATAGTTACTTTATGCACCATTTTTTACCTTTCAATTTTACGTTTCTTGAAGATTATTTTCAGCTGGAGTTATTTTGCGATTGCTGTGCGTTTTATTTCGACGGGATATAAAATTTCAAGTAAATTATTTTCAGTGAGACTTTTGCTAGTTAGCGATTGTTGTGCATTATTTCGTCACTTTTTTTTTCTATCTGGATTTAACATTGTCAGTTATTTTCAGCAGACCTACTGTTACTTGGCGATCGTTGCGCAATTGCTGTTATCTTAAATTTTCGTTCTGAACTTAATATATTAAAGAAAAGAAATCATGAATTAAAACAAAAGATTCTTTATTGATCTTTTTAAAAGTGATACAATTTAATATTTTATATATTTTGTATTTAAATAGTTTATACTTTGTGATAAAAAGTTTTTTTTTTAAATTTATTTAATTCACGTAAATATAATAATTTGATAGAATTTGATTAGTTTTTAAACCAATAAATCTTCAGTCGCTTTTAGTTTAAAAAAAATTAAAACAAAGCCTACATTTAATTAATTTACTTTTATTTTTGAGGAAATTAAAACAGAGTTTGCGTTCTTCCTTTTTTTAATTTTTTAATTTGGCTGTTAGTTAAAATTACTAAATTTTTCTAAATTAAATAAAAAGTTATGCAGTGTTTTAACGCTTTTCAATAACTTGACAATAATGCTCTTAAACATAGAATTTTTTAAAAATTTTTTTAAAAATTCCTTCAATACGTGTTCGTTTAATAATTTGTTAGATAGTCAGTATTATTTTTAAACATTTAAATTAGTCTATTTCATTTTCAAATAGGAAAATAATAATAAAGAAATAAAGAAACTTACATGTATTTTTACATTAAAACCGTTTGACCATTAGTCAATACAACTTTTTTATTTTAAATAATTAATTAACAAAAGCCTAACGATGTTTAAAACGCAAATTTTTTTTCAACAAATAGTTTTTAAAATGTTTTTTTCTAAGTGGACATTTCTTTTTTTTTTTAATTTGTAATGTATGTAAAATATTTTGTAACAGTTTTATTACTATTTTTAAAAAATATAAGTCATTTTTAACTTTAAAAAATTTAAAATAAAGTTTGTTTGTTTTTACTTAAGACTAGCCAATCTTTAAGACAGTCTTAAGTCAATCCATCTCTATTTTAATTGAAAAAATTAAGCAATGCTATTGATGATATTAGAAGCAATTTTTTTTGAGAATTAACATTTTCTTTTGTTATAGATTTATTTCTTTTATTTATTTTTGATTGATTTAAAGATTTCTGATTGATAAATTTCAAACGTATGTTAAATTGCGATACATCACGAAGTCTGACTGACAATCTATCACGCTATAAAATTTCTTACAACGCCCTGGCCTATTTTTACATAAACAATAATGATTCTTGAGGATTTTTTAAAAAAAATGTTATTTGATCACTGGGTAGGCAGTCACTATTCGACCACTAGATCACTGTTCATTATTCCCCATTTTATAATAATAGTAATATATATATACAATCCATATTTGCATCCAATTTTCATTACCTTTGATTTATTTGACAAATTATTGTTTTATAATTTCAGACAATACTTTAATTATTACAAACAAATTTTTTTTTATCGTTGATTATTTTAGTTCCTTCAATATCTATACAAGACACAATACTTTTTAATTGAATATATTCTAATTCCTCAAAGGTGCAGTATTGCTTATCAGTAGAGCCCGGATTTTGATGACCTAAAAAATCTCAACTAATGCCCTTAAAAAGGGCCAAAAATGCCCTTAAAAATGCAAAAATTGCGCAAAAAATGCCTTAAATAAAGTAAAAATATTGAATTAAAAAAATATTTCGGTCTTTAAAATTATTATGACTCATTTAAAAAATATAAAGCAATGCAATACTTGTTCTACGTTCATTAAAGTTTGAAAAATATGTTTTATATCCTAAAATAACAAAAAAAAGGAAAATATATTGGCACCAAAATATTTTTATTTTGTATAGAAACTTTAATGGATATAACAACTTCCATCTCATAATATTACTAAATATCAGAATTACATTGGATTATTAAATGTTTTTTGATAATTTGAAATGTAAACGAGCGTCTCTTGTCTGAAAGTAAATTTTCATTCCTGCAGAAGCTTCTTTCAACGTCTACTGATGTTATAGGTGCGTACTTGAAAAAGACAGTCTCACTTACTTACAATTCTTCTTTAATTTGAAAAGATTTTGCTTCACCTGTTAATATTCTATAGATTTTCTTCATTGTTTGGAAGCCAGTGTAATAATGAAAATTGATAATAAATAGTAAAAATTGGAAAAAATTAACAAAAAACTTTAAAAAATGCATTAAAATGCAAAATACACCCCAAAATTTAAAGAAAAATGTCCTATAAATCTAAAAAAATGCTCTAAAAGACAAAAAATGTCCAAAAATGCAAAAGAATGCAAATGTCATCAAAATCCGGGCCTTACTTATCAGTGTAAGCATACAATTTTTTATAACTAAAAGCAGACTATTTTATAAAGATTTTTATCTCCTTTTATATTCCACTACATTTTATCGCTTTTTTCCCCTTCATTCACAATAAATTTTGTACTGAATTATTTCATTATATTTTCAATTTTTAGATATGGAATTTTTTCATTTTTATTTCAATTGATCATTACATCCTGCCTTGTCCTGTGTTTCAATATTTATGTTAGCTCTTATTTTAACAATAAATTCTGTTTCTCAGTTCGTAATTCATAAGTTTTCCTTGTACTTTATTTATGTCTTTTTTCCTGATTGTTAGGTACTAAATATATTCTGATTTTAATCATTAAATTTTTTATATTTTGTGATTTTAATAAATCTTTAACTTATTATAATTAGGTTTTACTTAGTTTAAAATAATTGTCTTAACCTCAATAAAGTTATATTTGTTAGTTTCTTTTTGCCTTGGTTTAGTATTAGTCACTCAAAATAATATTTTTATTAATTTAATGAATTTACCATCTTAATTTATATATTTCTATCTGTTTACCCAGTTTTTTTCTATTTTTAAAATAGAAAATCTTGTTTAATCTGCCCTTTATATTCTTAAAAGCTTGTGTGAGGTGATTAAATGCAATTTAATTTTAATTAGATGCAGATTATTTGTATTAAACATTTCTTTATTTAGTTTTTTTTAAAGGATGACTGAGTTGAAGAAAAGCTATTCCATTTTTTAATCTATTATTATTAATCTATAATGTTTTATTTGAAGATAAATTATTGATCATTATGCCATTTTTAAGGTCCTTAATTTCTAGAAAAAAAGTCCTTAATTTTTTTGATAAAAGTCCTTAAAAGTGCTTAATTTTTGCTTTGATAAAAGAGTGGGAACCCTGTTACAAAGTTATATAATTTTTTAACTAATAAAAACAAGAAATATTAAATTGTTTTAATAGGAGTTTAAAATAATTTTAGGAAGTGAAACAAAAAAAAGTTATAAGTTTGTCTTAAAATGACTTATATCAAAATGTAGAAAGTAAAGAACTGTAATTTTACTCAATTTTAACATTTGCACATATATGCTTTAAAATTAGAAATTTGTCTCAGGTAATAGGGTCAGTATTCAAGAAAAAGTCATTAAGTACAAAAATATGTGTAAGAGTTAAAGATGCATAAATAATAAAGTTGTTTAAGTCGTTATGAAAAACAATATAATTTGTTGAACATTATATTTATTGATGACAATTGCACATCCATTAATTTTAATTCATATACTAACTATTTTAAATTAATATTTTAAAATTATTTTAAATTTAGTTTAGTTAATAATTTCTTACTGAACTCAATTTTCATTTTATTTTCTAGCTTTTACCCATGTGGACACCAGTGTTGTATAGTTTTCAAGGACACGTAAGTAAATTGTATTTTCTCTCTCTTCCTTTCACATGCTGAAATATATCTAGATTTCAATAATCTTTCAATCTTATAAAAATTAAGCAAATGTTTTCTGTATTGCTTTTAAGGTTCTTTAAATGTTTGACGAATAAATTTAGTTTCCTGGTTTTAAACCGAAGTTAAAAGAATTCAGATTTGAATTCTTTTAACATCTATTATTTTTTTTAATTCTTAATAATATATAATTAAATCTGAATTTAAATAATTTTTAAAAAGTAGTTTTTTAGTGATTAAATGTGATTTTAAATTACTTTATTATTATATCTATAATAGAATTTGTTCAAAACAAGAATTACAGCTACAGTTTTCAGAATTATGTAAAAAAAGTATACCTTTGCTAAGAAATGTTGAAAATATCAACTCTACTTAAAACACTTAGTACTTTCGTCTAAATAAATTATGATTAGGTTTGATTTGTAGTTACTCCTTTAGACAGAATTAAAAACACAATTGTTGTTTTATATTACAACTTAATCAAGCTTATTATGTATACAAATTCATATCAAATTTTCCATGTTTTTCCATAGAATTAACAAAGAACAAGTGGTTACCTATACTGAAAATTAACAAGGCCTTACCCTGAAATGAGTTTACGAAAACTTTCTCAAAAGATTCATGTTTAAATTATTAGTTCTGAAAGATAATGCTGCATTATTCTTCATCATTCTATTCTTTATAAAAACATTTGTCCTTTTGTTATGTAAAAAATCATACTTCTTAAAAATTTAATTCTTAATCAACTGCTATCACTTAATTTTTCTGCACAAAATCCAGTTTCAATTTATTCATCAGCAACTGTTAAGTTTTATAAAAGATTAAATTTACCGTAAAAAAGTAAATTAGTAGATTTTATCATTTAATAAATCATTCTTTTTGTTAGTTTTATTTTCTTCACATTAATTTTATTTAATAATTTTTTCATTGTAAGCATTTTTCTTTGTGTTGAAAATCTTCGCTAATTATAAAATATTTTTTACTAATTGTGTAATTCTACACTATAATGTCTTTTAAGTTTTGTAAATTTAAAATATTTTAAATTTTTTTACATAGTTGTCCGGAAATTTGCAAATGAGACTACAAGCTTGTGTGAGCTGTTGCCCTCCTTCAAGGTCCCCAGAAGAAGCTGCTTCAATCAGTACTACATTTTTGAAATGGTTGCAACGTTTACAATTTAAAATGGGACAAATTGAAATGCAATCCTCGACTGCAACACAATTTTATTCATTGTAAAAGTTTATAAAGGCCAACTATTACTGACAAACATATATTTTATTATTATTTCATTTTTAATGCTTTAGTTGATTATTTAAAAAAAAAAAAATTTTTAAACTTGTAAGCTTATTGAATTATTTTTATTAAGTTTATTCTAATTTGTTTTTTTTCCTACCAAGTCATGACCATATGTTTTAAATTGGAATGTTTGAGAAAATTATTTAAAATGTTTTAAGTAATTTTAAAACAGGCAAATTTTTTTTTGTAGTACAAAAAATAAATTTCATCTAAAGATTTGAATATATTATTAAAATTTCTGATCAATAGCAATAAATTTGAGGGGCCGATCTTTTTACTATTTAAAAAAAATGTACATCTATTTAAAGATGTATTCTACTATGAATCCATATTCTTTGACAAATTTGCTTTTACAGTCTACATATTATTATTAAAAATTAATTAATACTATAATGTACCATCAGTTTTCTCTAGATATTGTAATACATATGTATATTATTATGTATCACGAAACACTAGTATAATTCTATTTTTAATTCTAGTGAAAACATTTTTTTATCGAATTTTATTTTTTATTTAAATATATTTTATTGCCAGAGCCCTATAAAATATTCAGAATTGTTTTTTGTTCTTTTGATGCAGCAAATTTCTGGAACTATGAATAATTTTGTGCTGATTACAGAAACGAGCTTTTTAAAAAGAAGCACCGGATTAATAATTTCTGAAACTTAAATTAATTTCTGAACAAAGTTACAAATAATTAAAAAATGCTGCTGAAATATTTTTGTAATTATAATTAGAGTGTTGGTTTAAAACTAAAGCAGATAAATATTAATTTATCAGAAAATTTTCTGCAAGTTATGTTTTAATTTAGTAAATATTTGACGACTACAAGAAACAGCTCTTTTGCTGTCTTAATTTAGTAACATAGAAATAACCAGTCTAAATATTATAAGTCCTAAAATTTTCTTTACAAAATATAACCCCTGAATAACAGATTATCATATTCTAGAATTTGAAAATCTGATTTCCAGAAAGAATCAATAAGTTTATTTTGTCTGATTTTATAATAAAGTTCTTTAAAAACTTTCAATTGAAAATTAAAAAAAAATCAGTGAATGGGTAAAAAGGTATTTGTTTTATTAAATCCAATCACTTCGGTTTTTTCCCACAGCTATTGTAAAGAAACCATAATAGTTAGTCAAGAGAAAACTGAATGAAATTGTGTGTGAAATTATTTGGCAATTCTAAGGTATGCCAAATTTCACATCATTTACTTAATTAAGCTCTACTTTTTGTCCAAATTGAAAGCTTATACATTCAAATATTTAACTAGTTAAAGACTTTGTTAATCTTATAGTTTTTATTGAAGAAATATGTCACATATTGGTTATATTAAGATAAATATTTTTTTTAAAGGGCAACCTCTACTTTTAGTTGATATTAAAATACTAAATGTTACCCAAGTGAAATTTGTATCTGTCCAAATAAATTTTACTATCTCATATTTGATAGTATTATGTGTATTAAGTCTAGTTTATAAAGCTGTCGTTGAAAGTAGAATAGAAAAGTAGTTGCTTTAATGTTCATGTGATACTTGCTATAACTTAAAGGTTTTTAAAGCATATCATAGCTAATCATTGCTTGTAAGGTATTATTGCATGGATGTGTTTGAAAGCGAAGTAAGTTTGCCAAAACTGTGAACTTTTCAGTTGAAGATGTGTGATTCTTTTTTTCATCACTTGTTTATGTCATTATGTTTTAGTTACTTTTTTTTACACTTTATTAGAAAAAATTAAGTTTAATTTAGGATATATCAAATTATTGTAAAATATTTAACCTTCTAAATGGACACAAAGTGACTTGATACAGTATGATGTGAGATATTTTAATTATAGATTTATTTTATATTTACAACTTATTTATATATATTTTGTTTATTTTACACATTTGTTATTTTTAATTTTATTTATTACAAAATAAGTACTTAGTTCTGTTTTATTCAGTTGCATTTCACAAACATAAATCTCTAAAAAGGAAATGTTTCTCGAAATTTTAATATATTAATAACAAACAAAAGAACTTGTAAATATTTTAAATACATAAAAACTTCTTCATATTTTATATGCCTATTGAAAATAATAAAAAATGATATTTTTACATTGAAATTTTAAATCATTGTTACTATTAGATGAGTACTTTTAGCAATTTTAAAAATTATAAATATATTTTCAAAACTGGCTTTGTGTTAATTACCTTACTATTTAATGCTTGTTTTTCTTTTTGCTGATTGATACATCATTTGCAAACATTTTGATCCATCAGTAAAACTAATAACATTCAAAAAAAATTTCAATTTATTAAGTTTCAAAAAAATCTTATGGATTTTACTAATGGTATTTATAAACAAAGATAAAAATGATATATTAATTGAAGCATTTATTACTGTTAAGAATACTGATAACTGTACGTGTTAGTTACTGTATTGATTAAATGCAGCAGTTAATAAACCCAATATTGAAAATTAAATTGAAATTATGCATCTGTTTGCAAATAATGCAACTCAATTATGTAAAAAGGTCAATCCACTTTATTATATTTTAGTTGCTTGGATATCCAATTAAAATTTATTGATTAAATGGAATACTTGATTTTAAGAATAATTTACAACTATATTTACACTTTGAATATAACATATTAACAAAAATTTGAAGTTCGAATTAAAAAATATCTAAAAACTGCATTATACACTTGCTCCACTAATCTATTTAAATTATATCTCCATTTATCTATTAACTAGGTATGACCAAATATTCGATCATTCACGAACTGCTATTGCAATAGGCATGACGACATTTTTCGTCATGCAAATTACTTGAGTATTAAACTGCTAATAACTATAAAGAAAAGTCCCCACTGTGAAACAAGATGAATAAAAGTATATTTCCTGGTTAACATATGAAAAGTCTTTTTGATATATGCTATATTTCTAAGTTTTGTGCTGTTTTGTAAAAACTTCAAATTATTGTTTATTATCTTGGTAAAGGAATCGTGCGTTACTGTATGTATTTGTAATGGTGATTTATACAGCAAAATCAAATACTACAACTAAAAAAAATTTTTATACTAACATTTTCAAATTATTTGTTTTTTTTTTTTTTTTTATAGTGTATTAACAATTGAAAAATAAAGAATCATGTTAATTATAATTTTCTGAATTTAAGTGAAATTTTAATGTTCCTATAAATTAATTATAACAGTTTAATTATTTATTCACTTTTTTAAATGCTGGTTATATTTATTTATGATATGAGTGAATTATTATTAAATTAATAATTCAAAGTACTGTAAATCTGTGAAATTTTTGATAATAGCAAATTTGGAAGTGGCTTTTATCAAGTTGAAAAAGTTGTTATAGATAAGAAATTGTATTTTGTTATGATAATGTAACAATAAAACATGATAAAATAAAGATTTCATTTTTTTAAACATAAATACAAAAACAATTGTTAATGAAAAATAATATCTAGAGATCTTTTCTCTTCAAAACTATTCCATAAATTTAAACAAATTAAAAAAAGTCTACCAATTAAAGAAACGAAACAGATTAAAACACTCCCATAAATCATTGTTGTTGTTAATTTACGTCGCACTAGAGCTGCACAATGGGCTATTGGCGACGGTCTGGGAAACATCCCGGAGGATGATCAGAAGACATGCCATCACAATTTTGATCCTCTGCGGAGGGGATGGCACCCCCGCTTCGGTACCAATAACCGCACACCCTCGGTCCCTAAGCAGACTGATCCAAGTGGTCACCCACCCGCACACTGACCGTAGCCAGTGATGCTTGTCTTAACGATCAGTCCACTGCGGGACCCACAAATCATTGAAAAAATAAAGAAAAAATTTTTGATTTATTGTTGTTTAAACAATAAATCAACAGTTTATAGTTCATATTTTTAGGGAGAAATACCTGAAATTTTATTACGGACATTAAAATAAAAAATGTTGTTCCAAATTTACTTAGAGAATGGTAATTAAAAAGCCACAGGCTCCTTGAACTCCTGTATACTGGAAAGGAGATAATAACTACAACTTTAACTTCAGATTTACAATCTATTATTTTTATTGTCTTTCAAGAAGTAAGATGTAATATACACTGAAAAGTAAAATGACTTTTTAAATAGACAAAACTATTAATCCTTGACACTACGAATTTTCTTCATTTCTTTATACAGCACATTTCTCTGAACTAGAAAAAAAGAGAGAGAGATCATATATAGTTTTAATATCTACACACATACAAAAGAATATCAAACTGTATTAGTTTGCACACATTAAATTGCTATTACTAAGTTTAGTACATACATATGAACTTTTAGTACTAAGATATTAATGCAATAGCATAATATATTCTATGATGTATTATGATAATAATTTTGAGTATATGATAATTTTTTACAATGATATTATCCCGAACAATACTTACAGACCCCAACTTAATCAGTGAAGAACCACGATGAGAATATATTTTCTCTTAAAAATTGTTGGACAAATAGCTTAATGTTAAAAAATTGCTAAACTTTTTAAGAAAAGCTAATTTGCCAAGCTTTTACCAACTAAAAAAAATCAATAATTCTCAAATTTTACATATTTTATGATCCAAAACAATGTACAGTTGAAGTAATTTTTCAAAATATAAAAAATTAGATAACAAAATTCTTTATTTTTACAAAATAGCCCTGAATAACAGTTACCAACTCATAACCGTGATACATATAGCATATTTTCAAAAAAGCATTATTTCATGTGCAAAAAGAGCCTTCAAAGAACTTAAAAAAAAGTCTTACACAAATAAAAATGGAAATTTATTTAAAGGAGTAGCGCATGAACATTTATTTTTCTTACAAAGGCTATTTTATAAAAACGAAGGAACGTACAGTAATCTAGACCAGAAGTTCTCACCTAGAGGTTGGGTAGGTGCCAGTATGATTAAATTGTTAAATACTTGCTTTTTGCTGCAGGACTGAAAATAGAATCTTTAAAAAATGGATTAAGGGTATACTTTTCTCATAAGAGTCATCAGATGTATTAGATCTATTTGTTTTATAGAAAAAATCCTAAAGATATGCTTGAAAATAAATCAGATACAGAAATTTGGCCTTTAATGAGTCCGAGTGGCAGACAGAGCTGTTACGGTATTGTTTTCACCCATGTTGGCTTATCTTTGCAAATAAGCCTTTTCAACTCTGTTACAAATGAAAACTACTCAAAAATAGATTGGATGTTAAAAGTAGATCTTTCTAGCACAGCTCAGTGTTTCCAAGAATTAGAAAGAATGCTCATAGGTTTTCCATTAAATAAAAAGTTACTAATAAAACACTTGCTAGCTATACCAATATTTTATATTTAGAACTTAAGTCATTTGTCTAAACAATTAATTAGTAAACATAAAATCCCTAAGTTTATTAAACCCTTGTAAAACTTTTATACCCTAAGCATGTTAACTGTAATGTGTACTATAAACATGTTAAGAAATAATCTGAGTAAATACATTATGTGCAAAGGATGAGCTTCTAGCAATAGTGAAAAGAAGGGATGAGCCAAGATTAGTTGGGAACTTTTGTTCTAGACCTTTCAACTTAACTTCCCTTTGTATTCAGACAAAGATTTGTTAAAAATATGATTTTTAACAAATAAGATTTATTTGATTTAAGTTGGAATTTTTTCTTATTTTTTACTATTACTAAAGATGCAGTAGGATTTATTAATAATTATTACAAACAAATAACTGAATAAATTCAAGCTTCTTATTCTAACTCAACATCCTCATAAATCATAAAGACTATTTGTAAGTTGGTAGAGATATCTAAACAAGGGAAACATTATTTATTGTTATATATTACTAATAATTTTTCAAAAAAAGAAAAAAAATTAGAATGAGTTATTTATAGAGTTTTTTAAAAAAAATATTAGACATGTGTTATTGTTAATCAGTTGTATAAATTCAATATGACAACATCCTCTAATTTGTAACATATAATTAAGAATTTTATAAAATAAAATTCTTAAAAGCATATTATAATTAAAAATATTTAATACTTTAATTAAAATATTTATATTATTTTTATTAAAATTATTTATATAATTAAAAATATAAATACTATGAATAAATCCAAAAAATTAAAATTTAATAATTATTAGAGTTTGGTTAAGGTATAATGAATGGGGCCTGAGGTCTAACAAATAATCAAAACTTATCTATATTCAGAAATATTGAAACTTCTTATGGAATGCAATTCCAATTAAATTTGTTTTAGAAAAATTCAAAAGAAAAAAAGCTTTTTAAAATATTTATATTTTTTACAAAAATTACATTGACCATTAATTGTCCTTGTTGGCAAAAACATCTTGTAAAAACTACCAAACATACAATTTTTAAAAATTGAACTTTCCATTTCTACTAAATTTGTAATATTTTTGACGATGAAGATTCCAGGAAACTTTAGAGGTTTTGTAGATAAATACAGAAAATTAGTTAGAAAAACCAAGAACTTATGATTTAAAAGCAAAAGAAGAAAATATAAAAAATTGGGGCTAGTAGCAAAGATAATTTTTTTTTTATCTATCTCCGGAATTTTAAATTTAAAACTACATCAAACTTTAAAGGATTCTAAAGAAAAATTGTAAGACATTGAGCATAAAAATATATAATATTTTTTTTAGAAAAATCACAACAATCAATTATGCCTTCATAAACTTTAAGAGGTCCCTAAAAATCATAGTTAATACAGCCCTGATTATTTTAAGTCTAAATTCTTATCATATGTTGAGAAATAAATAAATTATACTTTATTTGTGCACATTTAAAAAATAATTGAGAATTTAATAAAATAAAGAAGTTTTTAAAAACAAGTTATGATTTAGTTTCATAGTTACACATACCATGTTCTTTAAAAATGCCCATAAAAAAAACAGACAAATTATTTGTTAAAGACAAAAGATCTAATCCTCATAATATTTTACGACTGCAATCTATTGCAAGATATTTGATGAAATGTAAAAGTATTAAACTGGCATAAAATTTGTTATTTTCCAAATGTTAAAATAAAATTAAACTAATTATAGTTTTTTTTTGTTAGGTTTAACTAAAATAAATCAATAAATAAATATATTTTTGTTACAGTAAAGCAATAGAAATGAAAAATGGTTTATAAATGTTTATGGATTAACAGCAACATTAGTCTTTGTGCAGATTCATACATTATTTATTACATTTAATGAGCACTGAATTTAGTGGCAGTAATAAAAATAAATAAAGCTATTATTGCTGATTTTACTGTTTAAAACTGAAGTAGCAGAAGAAAAATTTACAAATAACTAACTAAGCTTTTATAATGAATTGCATTTACTTACCATAAGGATCAAATTTTATCATTTCCAATTTATCTGCTTGCCTGGGTCTAATTGCTGGAAACTTATGTTTAGTTATCATGCTCTTTAGTAAAACTAAAACATGCCTATAATAAAAAGAAATTATAGCAATCAGTGATTTTATAAATTAATCAAGCTTGAACAATTCATAAACACTTATAGATTTCAATAATAAATATTCAGAAATACTAAAATCTAGTTTTACGCATAAAAACTATTTAGCAAATTTGATAAATCTTAATATCATGAATAAAGTTATGCCTGTACAGAATGAAAAATACAACGAGATTCTAGAACAATTTAATCTTTTAATATATGAATAACAATTTAAATGAAAACAGGAAATAATTAAGAAGTCCCGAGACGGACTGATCTTTAAGATGAATTTCCAGTAGATTACTGAAGTCAAGCAACAGTTGGTGAACGGGTGGGTGACCACTTTGATCAGCAAGTCAAGGGGACGAGGATGCTATTTCAATCATCATAAAACTGTTCTACTATAAAGTGCACATCTTTGCATACAGTTTCAAAGGAGGGAAGCTTGCCATTTTCTCCTCAGAGGTTCAATATTCTGATGGCACGTCTTCAGATCATCCTCAGGGATGTTTTCCAGGCAGTTGCTAGTGGTTCATTGTGCAGCTCTAATGAGACATAAATAAAGTACTACTATAACTAAAAAAAGAAACTTGACAAGTGAATAAAAAATACTTACGTTGACTTTGCTTTTGCCATTATGAATCCCTGAAATTAAAGAATAGAAACGCATCAGATTATCTATTAAAATAAACAAACTAAAAATCATAATTACAAAATATAAAACTCAAATAGCCTCAGTGATTTGAGAAAGAACCTTAAGCTATTTAAACAACAATTAGGCCACTAAATAACAATTTAAAAACCAGAAAAATTGCATTTTTTTAAAAAGTATTTTTTGAACTCAGTTAAAAAAAATCTGTATTATGACCATAACTCTGAAGTATTAATTTGAAATGTTAAAAAATTTAAATCTTTCAATAATTCAAACAGTTTTTAAGAATTAAGTATGTTAAGTAATATGTCGAGATTAGAAGTTTAAAAAAAACTACTTTAAATTAATTTTGTTAAAGAAAAGAACATGCGCAAAACTTACAGTTACTTTACAAACATTACTCATGCTTTTTGAATAAGAAATTAGCAACATTTTATCTAATTATTTCTAAAATGTTTATGATATTAAAGGACAGTTAAGTTATTTATTGACGTAAAAAATTATTTTAATTGTGGCTCCTTTAAGAATCTTTATAATTAGGCTCTAACTCTAATAACTTTTTAAACAGCTCCCTAAAAAATAACTTATACACCTTTTAAACACAGAAATATTATTACTAAACTATTTATTATGTTTAAATAACAAGAGAAAAGGAAATGATGAAAGAAATTTGGGGATATTTCCCAGGGTGCGTAGCCAAATCTTTGAACAAAAAATAAGCACCTTTTAAGAACTTTTTAAGACTAAAAAAAAAATTTTAAGCACTATATACATTAACAAAACTGCAAAATAATTTTCAAAGACTTTACATGATCATGATAAAATAATTAGTTTTGGACGAAAATAACTTTTCTTGATTATATTAGCCATTATAAAAAGATTAAGAAAGTTTTCGGTTCGATATCAGAGGGTGGAAAATGTCTGAAATTGAGAATATCTTGCAAAATGCAGCAGAGTTGCACATGAGTGTCCAATAAACTAACTGAACCCTGCTCAGCAGACAGACTCGTAAGTATTTCATCAAACATTTAAAATGATGGCACTTTCATACGCTTAAGACCGACAGTAGGCAAAGTGGATTGTGATTGAATCAATCGTGAAAAAGTTGAACAGAACAATGTGAAATGCACGCTTTTGCATAATATGTGACGAAAATAGACACAGTACAAAAAATCTCACTTTCGAAAAGGGAAAATTAAGCACTTTTTAAAAATACCCAATGAAAAAAGCACCTGTAAGGGCTTTTAGCAAACGAATATCAAAAATAAGCACCTTTAAGCACTTTTAAAAAGCACTATGCACCCTGTTTCCATATTGTGATCCGTTGCACCAACAACGATCCCCAAGGTGTTGAATAGATATTAAACTTGCAAATTTTTAAATAGAAAAAAAAGATTTGTCAAGGGTTGGCTACGGGTTATACCTTTTAAGTTTGTCCCTTTCTCTGACGTTTTTTTTTTCTTTCAGTTCCTCTTAGGATGCTGTCTTGAAATTGAGGATATTCTGACACAGACGACGATACGGAAATGTAGTTTGTAACTATCGGAAATACTTTCATATCGTAATCACGCCAAAATAATCATCAATTATTGAAAATTATAAAATAATAAATTTAAAAAAATTACATACAAGAACCAACTTGAAGGGTGGAAGTCACCCTTCAAACCCCCCGAGCAAACCTCAACAATTTAATTTATAAATTTGCAAGTTTAAAAACCATTTGGCCCCTTGGTGATTGTAGTTGAAGCGACATATCATGAAACAGAAGTATCCTCTAAATATGAATCACCCTTCTAGGAACCACTCTTTATTAATAAATCAATTGATGATTTAGTTTAACAAAACTTTTAAACGAACGAAAAATAGTACATAAGCCTATAATTTTATACAATCACTATTTATAAAGTATCAGTAATAGCTCAAATCTTTCTATAAGCTAAAGAATGTATTAAGTAATTCCAATCTCATAGTAAAACCTGGAATCAAATTAGAAAAATGGCAAAGATGTTTTTATGTATCCATACAAAATTAAAATCTTAGCGTATGCTTCTTACCAAAAAATACTAAAAGCAATATTTTTCGAATCGGCAGAAAAATTAGATTCACAAAATATCACAACCACAACCTCGGGGACTGCAACCTACAGCAATGTTATGAAGTTAAATTGATTGATTGATATAGAATAGTTCTCAAGCTTCAGCTCAAGCATTATATTTAGCTTGTAGCTTGTTTTATAATAAAAAAACGCTCAGAATGTCTATTTTTACTGTATGCTATTCACGCACAGCATTAGAGCGTTATTAAGAGAGAATGGAACCTGATTGGTGATATATTTTTTTCATGAAAAAGTCTCCAATCAGGTTTTCCTCCGCTCTGTACGGCAAATGGAATTTTCAATGTATACTCAAAAGTTTTATATTATTCACCACCAATTACATTGACTGAATCCAAAAATAAACACAATTCAGTGTTCCATCCACTTTTAGAAGAAAAAAAATGGTCACCGCTTGCGGGTGATCGTACTCCGGTGGCGTTTTTGTACACGGTGTAACAATACTGAAAGCAGTTTGCATATTTTGCAATATATTATTACAATATTTTTGACATAAATAATATCTTTTCCACAAATTACCCTTTGGGACCATTAATCTGCCACGTGTTTTTTTTAATCTATGCAAAAATCACTAGTCCTAATGTATATGGGTCACTTATTTTTCTAACTTCGTTTGAAAAAAATAACTATAAGTAAAAAGTGAAAAAAAATGAGATTATATGCAAAGTTATGTACTAAATGATTGGATTCTCGATGCAGTTATAATGGATCGAGCGGTAGCCTTTATAGCCCTTAATGCCGAATCTTTATAGCCTTTAATGCCAATATTACTTTTTATGAATTATGCCTATATTTCTATTTAAGTGAATAAGAGTATATCTGCACACAATAATTTAATCAAACTCTTTTATCCGAAGATAAATTCATGCAAGAATGATTTTCAGATTATTTATTAGTTCTCTATTATTTAATTGAATAATAATTAAAAAGTTTCTGAATTAACAAATACATAAATTCTACCTGATTTTAAATCAGACAGTTTAAAATAAAAAGTCCAGAATTTTAAACAGAGTCGGTCTTTGAAAATGTATCTAATAATAATAAACTACGTATTACGTATATTGCGGGGAAGAAAAAAAGCACGTATTAGACTCATTTTAGAGGTTTAAGTAAATATTCGCGATCGCAACACTCGAATACGCCATCTGGCGAGAGACCGGTTTCATGCCTTTAGCCCTTCTCCCTTCCTCCTCCTCCTCTTTTCAGTTGTATAGGAATGTACTACGATATTTTCCCTTTTCTTAATATTTTTCCTTTTTATTTAATAAGAATATTTTTTAAAATTTCCATAATACTTTTCTTTAGAACTATGTTTAATGTAGTTTTCAGTTCTATATAGTTTTTCAAGTTAAAAGATTTCAATCTATATGAAAATCAAGAGAGAAACTGACGTACTTCCTTCCTCTATGACTTTCCACACGCTAATGGGGAAAGCATGTGAAGTGTTGCCATAGGAAAAGAGTTCTGCTCTACGCCTCCTGCAGCCCATTTCGATCGCCAATGCTAACTAACAAGTAAAGCTTACATTTTAAGTTAAGAAATCAAACACTCAAAGTTCTTTTCTCTGAATATATACGCAAATATTGAAGTTAACATTAAAACTATTGGGATCATATTTTCTACGGCTTCTCCCTTCCCCCTATTTCAAGGGTGAAAAATTCATGGAAAAAAAATTAGGAATTTAGGGAAAGTATACTTTTCCACCAAGCACTAAAATTAAACTCCTTTTTTTAAAAAAACATTTGACAAAATTGTCCGAAAATGTAAATTAAAATTCCAACAACTGATTTAATACTGACGTAATACTGTTTTGCTTTTTTCATTAACGTGCATATAGAAGCAATAAGTTTTCACAAACTTTAAAAAACATTCTCTCAAAAAAGCATTGTTCTAACCGTAGATATCATAATTATTTATCTGACAGCTTTAAAAAATTATTCGTATTAATGTTTTTTTCCTTATTTTTTATTTTTTTAATTGATTAATGGCGGGTACTTGGGTCTAGTTCCCATTGGCCACAGAAAGGCCAGAATTGCTACTCTCTTATCTTTACCCAGTGAGCACCTATGGCTAAGCCACGGCTGTGGAGTAGCGTCGCCCACGTCATACAACCACAAACCCGTTTATAGGGCGGGTTACAACCACACAGAAGAAAATATGTAGAATACAGAGAGAGAGAAAAAGAAAGAAACACCCATGCCCTTATCGGGATTCGAACCCGCAACCATTGGCACCGCAGTCAGGCACGCTAACCACTCGGCCACCTGGTCGGCATGGTATTAATGTAACTAATTTAGTTTTCGCTGCATAGATAATTTTGATCACAATAATAGTTTTCGACAAATTAAGTGATAAACTCTAATTTCTTTTAAGGCTTGCTTTTAAATTTTCATTAAAAAACATAAAAAAAATCTTATGCCCAAGTTTACGTACATTACTCAAAAATATGTAGTTAAAATTGTTAAGTAGAAAAAATTCAAGAAATTATCCCTTTTGTGTGCATAAAAAAACGTTGTATATAGAAATAATCATTAATTTTGCAAAAACTAATTTAATCCATGCTCGCAAAATATGCTGTAAAAACAAGCTGAGCTTCAACATATACATGATAGCGACAATAAGCTCAAAAAAGAGTCGTGGTGGCTCAGGAGATAGAGCACTCACCTCTTAATGAGGTGACTCAGGTTCGAATCCCAGTGATGACTGGTCTATATGACATCCCAGTGATGATTCGCGCTTGCTACAGTGATGACGTAAAATATCCTCAGTGGTAGAAGGATCATGAGTTAGAGACCCAATGCCTTTCAGGTAACCTTCAGGTAGGTTTTCGTGGTCTTCCTCTCCACGTAACGTAAATGCGGATTAGTTCCAAGAGAATGTCCTCCACGAAGCCGAGTTCCAGCCAATGCTTGATCCAAGAGCTCCCTTGTCTTCTAGGCTATGTTTGAAATTATAAGACTACGGAGTTCTTCATTGTTAGTCGTAAACTCAGAATTGGGTCGGCTGTTGAACGCCGGTTATAAAATAAAAATAAAAATTTCCAAAGGTTCTTATTGTGTGAATATGTAAAAATTAAAATAGATTTTGTAAAAATTTCACAGTGTGCTCTACTCTTAAACTTTTTAATTACCCCTTTACAGCTTTAAACTTTGAACTCTTGCAGTTTCGCAAAAAAATATCTTTAATATCATGAGCTTCTTTCAAAGATGAAGCATAATATGCATCATCTGAGCTTCTTTCAAAGATGAAGCAAAGATGATGTATAACTAACATAATACACGTTCGACATTTTCAATCACGTGTATGTCACTCTCTTATGATGCTTAAATCATGCACATGCCTACAGTATGATTACGTAAAATAAATAAATGAGGTAAGTAGATTAAGTTTTACAGTAAAATTGATTTAAATGAAGTACTTTATGTAGAAATAAATTCGGAAGAGGTTTAAAAACGAGTGGTGATAATTTTGACTGGTGGTGATAAAACTTTTCATCTAATTTTAATGTTTGGAAATGTTTTGTTGACGATGCACTGTGCAATAACTAAGCAATTGTTTTAGGGTTTTCTTTGCATTATTGTGATTATGGGAAGAATGCAATCTGATCTTGAGTTTATGATATCAATATGGTGACAGATTTTTCTTTAATAATGACAAAAAGTATTGCCTTATTATGAATTAATTGTTTGAATCTCTTTATAGATTTCCTAAATGTCATTCCTCTTTATTATACTAATTAAAAATAATAAACGTGTTTTTAAAAGTTTCATGATTTAATAAATTTTAAATTTATAGTTTAAAAAATTAAAAAAAAAGCATTTTTAAAAATTTTAGTGTAACAATGGGATACCTGCGAGTGACATAGTGAGGGTATCTTGATCGTGATTGGTTGTTGAAGCGTGGCATTTGTTTACGTTAGCAACTGCTCTTTCCATTCTATTTTGAGTAAGACAAGCCAATCAATTTTCTTAAATGACGCAACCTATATTCTCTCAAAGAGATTCTTTCATAAAGATTTCAATTCTACCATCATATATTTACACAAAGACTTAACACAAAGATAAGCACGAAGGCATGTAGAAAAGTAAACTTATTATGCATCGAAGTTGCCAGGTACACAAAACAGCAAATATATCACGGTTACAGTAAAATACACAAACAAATAATAAATCTAAGTTAAGTAAAAGAAGTAGACTAGAAAGAATTATATTTCAACATATTCAATAAACTATACGGCTTTGTATATAATTAATTTAACGTTAATTGACATTTTAAGTTATGTAGAGATACTTACCTTAACTTTAATAAGCCATTATGCTGATAAAAATTAACTGGCGCTGACGTCATAGGTCACATGCGTGAGTATTGGATGTCTTCTTCTTGGAGTGCATGCCATTACTTTTTTATATTTTCCCTTTCTAACTTTTAAATTATAAATTAAGTCATTCGTAACATGATCAATTATATATACTCAGCAGCTGATATTTTTTTTACATACTTATTTTTTGAAATATTAGATTTCTTTATCAATTTATCATTTTCAAATTAGCAGTCAAATATTTCCGGTTATTAGTATAAGTTCTTTACTTACACACACGCATACATCAAATGAGCTTTAATGCTTACTCTCATCAGTTATACTTTTTGACGTATTTCAGATTTAAGAACGAGTAAAATAAATCTAAGATAATTTTGTTGTTCCATTATTGTTGAAAATCATATAAGTGATATGCCTAAAAAACTGTCAAAAGTAAAAAGGAATTGTAAATTACAAAAGATTTAAAATAAATAACTATCAAATGTGCAACTATGCAATCATGTTAGGAAGTAAAAATCGCTGTACAAGTGCTTTTTTTCGCATATTAACTAATCATTTACTGATAACCAGTCTTTAAACTGACCATTTTAACGAACATAACTTTTATCCTTTTTAAAATTTACTCCATACCCAAATTTTTTTTCTTTAATAACTGTTTAGGATCCAGCGTGGGAATTCTAACAAATGCAAATTTAATGCTTTTAAACTGCAATTCTATATTCATTTATTTACAGTGAAAAAACAGTGTTCAAATTTACACTCTTACTCAAACATTTTTGTCATGTAGATATAATAGCTTTGAAATTTCTTGGCATTATAATTCTCCAGGGTTTTGTGTGAAATTTAACGTACAGACATGTAACGCCTTTAAGTGAACCAAACATGTAATTAAACGAGAAATAAAATATTTAAGGTTAAGGTGATGAAATTATGAACTCCGTACTTCCGCAACACAACCTGGCTAGGTAATTCTTAAGGCCCTAGTATTTAGTAATGAAGTTTGTCACAAATAAATAATTTGAGACACATTTGAGAATTGCGGAGACAATGTTTGTAATATTTGAATTTCACGACGCATGGAATTACCCGACTTAGTAATTTTTTCCAACACCATAAAATATTCTCAACTCAATATTCTCTTCATAACTTTAAAAATCATGTGAATTTTAGTTTATTTGTAATATGCTTGGATATTTACAAAAAAGTTTAATTCCAAAATGGTGATATGGTATAAGAAAACGAGAAATTTGTGTAATCATTAAATAAATCTTTTTCAGAGCAGTATGTGTAAGTATTTGTACATGCTCAATGTTCCTTTCAGGAAGATAATAAAGCGAAAGACAGATCCCGGAAGTGCGATATTTGTGTATGAACTTAATTACCTATGGGCATTCTTATTTTTTAATTTAATTCTTCAAATTTTTATTTCCTTGTGTGTAATCTGTCGTTGTATTTTTAAAGCTGTATGTGCCTTTCTTCTACTAAATATCAATGAAATCATCCTCTGAATTTTTGAAAATTATACCTTAATTATATCTTAATTTATAGTATCTATTGGTCCTCTAGCCCACCACCACATAGAAATCACATAGGAATAACAATTTCTCCACATAGAAATAATTTCTATACTTTTCTCTGAAATTTACGATTATTTATTTTTCTCCAAATATATGTACTACTTAACATATACAATAATGCAAGACTAAAACATCGCTGTAGAAGTATTTTCACTGCAAGAATTCATCAGGGGCAGAGAAAACCAAATTACTCAATGCGCGAAACTTTTTCTCTCGCAAGAATATTTACTTCTAATATCTCGTTCAAATAACACTTCAAAATTCAATACGTGAATTCTAATATATAAAAAATGAATGTTTTTTAAATGCACCAAACGCGTCATTAAGCAAGAGACTTAAACCGCTCTAAAAGTATTTTCACTGCAATTGTTTATATAGGGCTAAGCTAGGAGTACGTTTCTGTACTTTTTGTTAAACAAGATGTACACTTCTGTTCTTCAAAGATTTTCTGTAAAAATATTTAAATTGAGATAGTTTATATGGGGCTGAAAAAGAATGATCGAATTTAGGTATATTCTTCGTTAAACTTTTTCCTCTCGCAGAAATATCTTCCATATGACTGACTGAGATTACTTTTCGGGATTCAATAAGCGGATAACACTATGTATTTCTAATGAACACTGCACAAAATAATTAAATAAATAAATAAAAAAATAAGAAAATAAAACGAATTATCCTGAACAACTTTTGATCTAATAATGGTAACGTTTTCCTGACAAAATCTTTCAGATAACGGCTTCCTCTGCATATTTTAATGGTCAGAAATCTAAATCCATCAAGAAAAGGTATGTTTATCCAGAGATAAAACGATTTCGTAACTTAAAATATCTCCTGCACTGATCAATTAGCATATTACAATTAGCATATATTAATAACCATTAATAGTGAGTTTCAGTTCTTTTAAATTCGATACGGGAAGCTGAGTATGTGAAAATTCATACGGTATTAAAAGAAAAACGGCATTAAAATTACACACAATAAAATTTAGTTTATTAAAATTAAAAGTTTAAAAATTTTATTTATTCTTGCGAAAAAACAAAAATTTCTTAAAATTTGTCATTAAAAGTTTCACAAAGGATAATGGATAACTACTATTCTTTTAAAAATTTCTGAAACTTTCATACGTAGATAAAAGCAAATACGTAGACAGTTTTGGTTATAAAAATATTTGACAATCTTTCGAAATTATTACGTGCTAAAATATACTCACATTCTTCTGTAATTTAAATAACATTTAAATCATTATATAAAGCTTTTTGTTTTTCAAAAATAAAATGCTAACAAAATTTGCATCGGTTTTGAAAATAATAAATTGTCTTGAACTTATTAGACAGATGTTCTTTTTCACTTACATTATCTTACTAAATTATAAAGATGCAGACGATACATAAGTAATTTTCGAGGAAATCGTCTGCTTTAATAAACAATTATCGTTTATCATATTAGTTCGTCTGTGAAGATGAAAGAGTCGCATGCATCACATATTTCGTAGGAAAAATATGAAGTAACTGAACAACTTACTGAAATTCAATCAATTTATCTGTAAAATTTTACTTTAACAATTCACTGTTAAAAGAAAATCTTCCAACTATTATGTAAATAAAATGTACGACTGTACATATAAAAATAAGAAAATTAGAATACCATGAAGTTCATATTTGTAACTTTAATTTCACTCAATTAAAAAACATTTTAAATAATCGCAAGAAAGTAGAATTATTTATGTCATCAACTTAATCCCTTCAATCACGTGTACAAATAGTAGCTTGTCCTGCATAAAATACTCGATAATAATTCTTCCAATTTGCAAGTAAAACAATTAATAAACAAATGATTATTAGAATGTAATATTTGTACAAAACTGTTCATGTAAAAGAATTTTTTTTTACATATATGATCACACAAAGTTATTTATGCATTGAGTACATGCAACTTTAGAAAAAATGCAGTGATTATGCCGGCCTAACCACGTGCATTAAATCAGCTTTGATTTGGTAACTGTAAGCGACGCCACGCGCGTAAGTTGGACCCGATTTTAAAATTTTCAAAATATTTAGCAATTTAAGTTTCCATTCTTAAACTCGATTCCTTTTATTTAAAAATATTTAAACTAGGTTATTTCTACGAACAAAAGATCAGAATGTAGTAGTATAGTTGTTAAGTATTTAATTATTTCATTCACAACTTGGAAGCAAGCAATAACTATGATGAAAGTAATTCAACGAAATAGATTTTTTCTTTCATCAAAATAAATGATTTCTCATTTCATTGAACTTTAGCGTCGACTTTGGTTAGCTGATTAATTCCACGTGCTGTTTATCCTTTGTTTGTTTAAACGCTGCTGCGTTTCTTTCTGTCTTAAAATGTAATGTGAATGCGTGGAAAATATATATGATGTTTAATTCATGGTTTTGTCGTCAATCGCTATTAGAATAACGATTTAAGAAAGTCGTTATCTTGTATTAACCTTTAAAAAAATAACATCTATCATCAATTGCAATTCTTTTTAAACAACAGCAATATTTCTTATAATATTTCAATTATGATAGGTAAAAAGAAAAACAATGACAAGAATATACCTTCATTCTTTTTGTAAGATATTCAATTTTGATAAAAATAAATCAGAACTCTTTATAGAATATTTTACCTTTTTATTCTAATCGTACAGTTCTTTGGATATTGTTATGGCATCATTCATTTAAGTGAATAGTATTATTCAATCTATTTAAAATAAAAAAAAATATTCTTAAAATCAATTTATAAATTAACGGCGCAAATACTAGTTTAAAAATTAAGGTATCATAAAACAATGCAAAATGTAACTGTTTTTATTAATTTTGTTTTTGCAAATGATATTCTCTTCTAAAAATATTATTCACTTAAATGGTTAATTTAATTTTATTTTATTTTATTTATTAAGTAAAAGTTGTCCCCTGTTCAATAAATTCATTCAAAATATTATTTACTCTGTAATGTTATTCTATATACAATGCTTTGTTCTTTAGTATTCGCCATAGACTGTAAGACTTTTTCGGATCAAATTATATACAATTAAATATTCCGGTACTTTTTACCGTTATTCGATCCTGAATTTTTTTAAAGTATACTGTTACTTAATCCATAAATTTAGTTTGTCTTTTTTATTAAATTCTTTTGAAGTTTTCATTGTAATTAAAATTTCAACGCAAATATCATTAAATCAATTGTATCTTAATCACAGATAAAAAAAATAATAACAAAAATATGAATTATTATTGAATTTGTATGTATGAATATTTTCCTCATTTATATTAAGTTTAAAATCTCATGTGCCTTTTTATTAAGAAAATATTATGAGTTTTAGTAATCAATACTAATTTTTTAGATTTTTCGAATGTGGTAAATAGCTTTGACAACTAAATAAATTAAAATAAATTCCATTACTAGTTTAAAAGAACTTTCTACATCTGTTTCAGCATCCAAGTATACTAGAACTATGATTCTGATTTGCATTTGAAATATGATCACATATTGAATTAGACTTTCTGATGAAATAATGATACAATATTTCCGTGATATGTAAAGAATGACTTTTAAAATATGATCACCTGCTAATGCATAAAATGTGCTTCTGAAAAATACAATGCTTTATTGCATCAGAAATTTACTTATTCGGTTGAGTAAAAATGATGCAAAATTTACAAATATTTACTAAGGACATTAAATAGGAACATTTGCAAATCGTCAAGAAAATTTTCTACCATTAACAGTGTGATGATATTAAAAAAAAAAGGGGGGAATTAAGAATTCAACTTATTTTAATTAGAATTGCATAAGAGCGTGAAATTTTTTAAAATATTTTTATTTTAATCTTTTCCTCTTGAAAACACATTTTTTAAAAATGTCTTAACTTCTGATTCATTGCAAACTTAATGAAAAAATGAGTTAATATAGTTTACTTGAAGTAAATAGTATCTTATGTCAGTAAATAGTACTTATTTCAGCTTAATTATATAATATATAGTATTATATAATATACTTGTATAGTATAGTATAGTATAGTATAGTATAGTATAGTATAGTATAGTATATATATATATATATATATATATATATATATATATATATATATATATATATATATATATATATATATATAGTTCTAAAATTCAATATTTACACTTATTGTATTGTGTTTTTATAATCACATATGAATAATACTTTTTCAATCAGCATTTTGTTTCAGATTAAATTAAAATGAAAAACTTCATTGTTCTGGTTAATTGATAATTTTGTTAGTTACTAGCAGTTAAAGAACATAATTCATTTTTAAAATAAAAAAAAATAAAAAACATTGGAAGGAAAAATCTAAATTTATAGAAAACTTTCAATGTAATTTAAATGAGAATTTATAAAAGGTGAAAAATGGATTAGTATTAAAATACTCTTTGTCATTTTTTTTTCTTTTTATCTAACGCGCAAAAGATATTTGAGCTTGAAGAATGCGTATTTCTTTGAAAGTCATATTTTAGTCTTTATAAATTTATAGACTTGAGTCAAATCTTTGTGTGATAAAAAAAAAAAAATTAAGTAAAAATAGCAATGTGTTTAAATGTTACTACCCTTAGTCATCGATTGGATACCCCTTTGACCGAATGACAGGGAGCGTTTGCCACCCCACTTCGCCCCCCCCTCTCCCTCTCTCTCTCTCTCTCTCTCTCTCTCTCTCTCTCTCTCTCTCCCTCTCTCTCTCTCTCTCTCTCTCCCTCTCCCTCTCCCTCTCTCTCTCTCTCTCTCTCTCTCTCTCTCTCTCTCTCTCTCTCTCTCTCTCTCTCTCTCTCTCTCTTAAAAATAACACTACATAATCAATACAAAATGTCAAGATTTTAAATACTTTTTTATGAAATTATTTTATTGGTTGTTTTAGTGTTTTCTATAAGAAATATTTAAAATTGCTGTTCCTAAGTAGAAATATTTTTAAGTGATTAAAAATGTTTCTGTAACATTAATGGAACTTTTTATACTGTGAGAGAATGCATTGGAAATTTCCCCATATCATTGTAAATACGTGACACTCTCGTTTAAACTATGCTCATTTCAATGTGATTATTAAATATTTTTTCAGGAGAACTACAACTCAGTAGGTTAATACTCAATTTTAAATATCAGATAATTTCGGCTCATGCTATAGAGTTTTTTGGGCTTGTTTTTGAAACCACAATGTGAAGAATTTCAGGGATAATTTCTATTTCTTTATATTGATAATTAAAAATGTCTATTTGATCTTTAATAGTTAATATATGAACAAGAAAATTTTAATTTACTGTGTATAATATTCCCGTAATAAATAGCTTAAAAAATCACTTTCTTTTTCTGTCATTTTAATTATTTATTTGAAAAGCAACTATCCAAATCTTGGAATAGTTAGATCCCATAAACAAAATATATTAAGCGTTTTCACATTAAATACCAACTCATTCGTAAAGGCGAAACAATAGAGCGTAAAGTCAAGGTCTAAAATCGTTAAGTAGTACGTTGTGGAAAATTCTCATTCATTTCAACTAGCCTGTGTCAACATTTCGTGTATCTTTTAATGTCAACAACTATATTCCTTATATAGAGAATCTACGCTTGAAAATGATAGTAGAAAATAAAATAAACAATTCTGTAACGTGATTTAAACTTTGTATACGGCATAGAGCTCTATAAAACAAAAAAAATGAATGTTTTTTGTTTTTAACCAACAAAAAACTACCTCATAAAAAGAGCTAAAAATAGACATTGATTTCTGTTTTCTGAAGCGTAATCTTTTATAGTTATGAATCTTAGACTTTGAATACAAATCTTTTGAAAACAAACAGGTTTATCTGTTCAGAAGCAATTAATTGATTCGTCGAAAGAAATATTCTTTCATTTTAGATGTGAATGATAGTTCATGCAGGACACTAGCAGGATCAAAAATCAGAGTTCAATGAAAATTTCATGAGTTAAAGTATCCTTTTGATGAATTTAAAAGATTAAGGAATCAATTGAAGTGGTTGGGAAAATTTCTCAATTTATATAAGATTCTAAAAATAGAATGGTCTAAAAATATACCAATCTATTTTAGTATTTAAGTTAAAGTTATTTATTTATTATACAAAATTACATCTGGACAACTGAAAGGCTTGGGGAAATATACGATAAAATTACATGAAGATGCGTTTTTTTTTTTAAATAAAAAACACGATTTTTATGCAGGCAATAAGATGTTAATGTGCTGTTATCTAGTGCATACTAAAGAAACTTATAAACTACCTATCAGGAAATAATACAACGAAACAGTTTGTAGTAAACATATGATCTTTTGAGAAACAAAAATACGTTATGATCCTTCAATTTCCATGAGGACCACCTTTAACTGATATTTTAAAACTTCTGTAATAATTAAAGTCATGAAATATTTCATTGGAAACTGTTGGTATATAGTCAAGTGAGAAAAAAATGTTTATCACACAATGGCCAATAAAAATCGAGGCTAATCAGAGCAAGGGAGGAATCAAAGCCATCAAAATCTAATTCATTTATTGAAGGAGAATGAAATGCGTTGGTTTCTCTCAGCAACTGCTTTACAGATTTATCCCCGGATTTTATGCCGGAATAATTATTGAAGGTTTTAATTTCTCCTTTTTTACTGATCGGACGTAATCTTGATTCATCAGAGTTTGATAGCCTCTTCATTAAAGCCTTTTTGAATAAACATAAAGATGAAACATAATAGAGCAAGCACATCACGATTATTTTTGTCTTCAGAATGAAGTCACGTGACTAAATCGAGCATCAAAAGAGAAATTTTCGATGTTTCGTTTCTCCATGTCATTTCAATGTAAGACAATCGATGTAGGAATTTTCAAAGTTCAAAATCTTAAACTATGGTAGTTTACTAAGCTTAATTCAGTTGCACAGAAATATTAGTTGCAGGAGGATCTTGTGCATTTCATGCATAAATTATTTTTATCCCTTTTTTGAAACTACAATTATTTTATTTAATACACAAATGAGCTTTTACAATCCTTCTCCTTAAAACATTATATTAGACACAATTATTCAATTTTATTCAATTTAAAATCCAAATTTTTACTTTTAAAACTATCTTACAAGTATAAACAAATAAGAACTCACTTATTATTACATCAGTTTTTTAGTTTTAGTGCTAAAATGTATTAAATAAAGTTCTGGAGACATTGTTGTTTCCTTCCTTCTTTTCTTTTTTTTTTTTTTGTTTTGTTTATTCACGTTTTTTTTTATGCTCTCCATAATAGTTTTGAAAGAATAAATTCTGAATTTAGTTATAAAAAAATACATGTGTTCGAAGTGAGGAGGAGTTATGAGAAATGAAAGATTATTGTGGAATTATTCCATAATTAGATCAAAGTTTTTTAAAGACGTAACTATACGTTTTTTGATGGAATCATCAAATTTTTTTAAATTGAAATCATCTGCCATTTTTTAATTGCAATAATACATGAAAAAAATAAATAATACTAACTGTGGTATTATAGCTGGCTAACTTTATCAACGCATGTGTAAAGTTTAAATAAAGTCAGAAAGCTCAAAAGGGTGAAGAGGATTTTTTTAAAAAGTTTTTTAAGGTGTTGTAGCTCTTTTTTATTCCCTAGTTTATATTTGATTCTTCGACTCCTTGATTTGTCAAAAATAATTTCTTGTAAATATCTTCAAAAATTCCAAATATCTGAAAAGATATTTATGATTTTCACAAGATGCAATACAATTGTAAAATCTATGTTAAATTAAAATTTAAGCGCGTTTTTCATGTACTATCAATTAATAAATAAATAAATTATTATACAGATCTGTTACAAAATAACTTTTGATTTTTCTTAAAAAATACTGAACCAAATTGTAACAAGATTTATTAAAAGATATATTTATACCGTTTTTAAAACCACTCAAAAATTAAAATTTCCTAATTTTGTAAGAATATAAACAATTTTGTTCAATTTATACATATTAAAAATTGAAATTCAGAAATAATTTAGTATAGTCATGTCGAAAAATGATCCAAAATTTTACTGCTCCACTAATTTTAACGTTCATGAAGCTTTGAATTTTACTTCATTTCTTGAATCAGTACAAAACACGAATCTACCAGAAAAGAGAACTCACTGTTACACCAAAGAATATAGAGGGATATATTCTTTGATAGAATTAATATATTCTATTCCCCTCTATATTTTTTTATTACACGGCGTCCTATTCTTTCTCCCACAAAATCGCTAAATGAGAGGGGCACGAGGCAGGAACGAAAAGAGATGGGGAAATATAACAGCGAACTAATTCTATTTGTATTACAGCTCTATGAGAGTAAATCACATATGGGGAAAATATACCATCGACTTATGTACATAAAATGGGTTCTGTAGCTCTGAAAGAGCATTTCTAAACTAATAAAAAATATATAGCAAATATAACAATAAACGTTTGAAAGCTAAGTTTACGTAACGTATTCATAAACTCGTTCATCAAGAACGTCATTTTAGATGGTGATATTTTTATTGCCTTCTTACGTTAGGATTACCAAATTGAGTTTCATAATTTATTTATAAGTAAAAGCAGAAGAAAAAATAATAATAAATTACGATACGGCAAAGATTTGTTTTTTTCTTCAGGTTAACAAGCAACAGTAAAAAAAATCAATAAAAGATCCGGAAAAACATCTATGTGCTAATTTATAATATATCTTATACAGTTCAAACACTCCTCGTGAATTTTCTAAAGCATGATGTAAAAAAAAGTAATGTTTCTAACGTAATGTGACTGAAATCAGCCAAACATAAACCGACGTCATTCAAGATAATAAGTACGTAAATAAAAAGTTCTTATAAGACATATGCCGTATTTATTCAACAATTAGAGATTTCACGTTAATTAGCATTATGAATAAATTTCACCATAAGTTTGGCAAACTTTACTGGTGCATATACGTTTTTCTAGAACGTCATCTGGGCAGGCGAGGATTTTTTGATTGACTTCTTACGTCAAGAGTGACCAAAAACGATTTATTTGTTTTCAATAAAAGTCAAAAATCGTGATAGGGCAGAGGTGATATTGCGTCTCGGACCTCTACAGGTGGACAAATAAGATCAGGAAGATCGAGACACTGCCGCCTACATCACTTTACAGACACTCACCTTAATGAGCCACCATTATTTGAAGATGGATCAATGTGATGCGCAGTTGAATACAGCAATAAAATTCTCTTTTATGAACCCTAAACCATGTATATTTTTTCAACGAATGTTAGACATCTGATTGTAAACATTACAGAATTTATTTGGACTAGGAATATGGAATTTTTTGCAATAAAACATAATAATAAAACAACTGTAAAGCTTTTGCTTCTCTCATGCTGAAAAGGAGTACTATATCACTCAATTGTAGATAGAAATTTTTTTTATATAAGTTCGTTGGTTGATCATATATTGCATCTTAATTAAACGATGCATACGTTAATATTATCTTTTCAGTTTTACACAACTCATAAATTTCCCTCTTAACTAAAAAAAAAAGTACTTAAAATGTATTCCCTTTATGAGTCTTAAATATATATTTAAAAATAAATAAACGAGAGTGTTATTCTTCACCTTTTTTTTTTTTCTCAATCACTTAAAGGAACTGGAACAAACTAAGATTCCTAAACGATTAAATTAAGTTGTGTTGTTGTAAATAAAAACAGTATCAAAATTTAAAAGAGTACGATTGGTTGGTTCTAGGTAAATGAGTTCTCATTTTTGATTAGCTGTTCGGGGTTAATACTAACGCGATATATTTTCTTCTTATTGGCTAAAGGTCAATCAGACAAGTATTCTTTTGCATTATAGCTGGAAAACAATTGTAAAATAAGTACATTTGTAATTTTAATAAAAAATTGTAGTGGTAAAAGTTGTTAAATAAAGCAAAGAAAGTTTTAGGTATTTTTGGTAATTAATTTTCTGCAGCAGTAATTTGTTCAAAATGTAGTGAGCATTAATATTAATTCGTGCAGAATTAAAATTAGAACAAATGCAATTTTAATCCTTAACCCTAAAAAAACAATGCAATCACAAGCAAAAACGAAAGTTTTATTCAATAAACATTCTTGTTTCATCAATTTTGATCTTTAGTGGCTGTTTGGAAGAGTAAAATGTCCGCACATCGGGTAATCGAATAACCCGCATATACGAATAAAATTTAATGGAACCAAATCATTTTATATGAAACTGAAGATTAACTTCCCTATTTAAACGGATATTTGTTGTTTTTTTGTCCCCACCTAATTGCATAAAGAAGAGGTACTGAAATGAAAATTTTTTATTTTTATTTTTGAGAAATGTTTCACCAGCTAAAATGGAATTTCCGTTTCTTAGTTAAAATAAGGATGCAATCGGTAGTCACTTCAATCGGGATTTCCTGTTCTGTTCCTGTTGGTCTAAACAAGTGTTAAGGGCAAAGTTGAAAAATTAATTAAATCTTTCTGCCAGTTATACATTGAAGTAAAAGAAGGGGGTTTTACCCCTCTTTGACTAACATCACTCACACATCATTTAGAATGTAAAAAAAGAACATAATCATTTGTTTTGTAAGTTTTGTTTTATGGTTTAATAAATTTTAGCCTTTCCTGATAATTTTATCCCTGTTTTAATTTATTAAAATTCCGAATGACATTTCTTTTAAAAAATATTCTATTTATTCAATATTCAATTAATATATTTAATTCAATATTCAATTAATATATTTAATTCAATATTTAATTAATATATTTAATTTTATATTCAATTAATCAATTTAATTCTAGAGATTCTTCAATTATTTTCTAGAGAATGTAATAATTTTAGTTTTAAAGACTTGGGCACTTTTTAGAAAGAAAAAAAACACGATCGTCTCGCTTTCCACAAAATTAATTAACATTCCATGATATAATGATTTACGAAGCTATTTTAATTTTCATGCGATTCTGTATTGATCAAAAATAAATTATATATTTCAGATTTCAGAATTTTTCTAAAGAGAAAATTAAAAAAATAAAGAACTCCAGGAGTAGCAAATTAATATTTTAGTGAGGAAAAAATATATTTTAATTTTAATAACAATTGAGATGAAGTAGAACAAAGGAGTGATCGAAATAATTTAAAACCTCTTTATTTGAGGATTTATCTTAAAGATGATTGCGTACGAAAGTATATATATTCTAGTCCTACTTAACTAATACACTGATTTTTAACGATTTCTCTTTTGCCAACCTCAGTGATTATTGGCTAGAGTTTTGAAACTTTCTGTGTACTTTTCACTTCATTTATTTACGTACCCTAATGTGCAAAAACTTTTTACTTCATTTTTTTACCAAGATTTTTAAAATATATATATCACTACGAAATACCCTATGTCTACCGTAAAATTAATTTTGTTTAGGAGAGTTATTTTTTTAAAATATAAATAAACTTTTTTTGGAGAATATCAGTTTTATTACTGCCAACTGTATATAATAATATAACGGACTTATAATACTTTAAAAATTCGAAAAATGCTTAAGCAATGATTTTTTTAAAAAGATTATTGATTATTTATCTTAATCAGAGTTATTCAAAATTTCGGCGTTGCATAAGAAATTATATCTAACAAAAATTTTTTATAGTTTCAATGTGAATAACACTGTACGAAATTAATGTGTTTAAAGACACAATTCATCAACAATTCATTCATACATTCAAAATTTCCTAAAATGTTTTATTCGGCCGATATTTTCCAGTTGAAACTGCATTTATCTGACACTTCTCATTACTAGAAGGTCAAACTTCTTTATAAATAATAAATCATTTCTGGATTCATCTGATATTCAGATAACGCTTTGACCATTAAAAGGTTTGAAAAAATAAGGTGAAGTCTTCTGCTGTAGACAGCCTACAAAAATATACCTGATCTACGAGACCTCGATAATGCTTAAATAAAATTTAATTGCAAAACTAAATAAATACACATATTAAGCTTGAATTAATTATAAACTATTTTTATTTATAGCTTCGTGGAGAAAAAATATTCGGTTAAATTTACCGTACTGTATATTAATAACATTTCTGGTTTAAAAAAATTTTAAAAAGTAAACATACTCGCGTATTAAAAACTAAAATATACAGTATTTAAACTACTCATTTGGGGTAATTTTTCCGTTCATGTGGTAACTTACAAGAAGTTCTGGTTTTAAAAATTATAGATCCTATTACCATATGTTTGGTAAAAACAAAAAATGCGAAACTAAAACGTAAATGCAACCGAATGAATGGCTTTTATTCCACGATCTAAGGTATCATGATAAAATTACCTAATATAACCAAATTTACAAATTTTATCATAAAACTATATTTTATTGTTAATTTTTTCAAAATCATTAGCAAAGCGCTTCGGAAAAAATTACCGACCTTAATGGTCTTCCCATAGACAGTAAATTTTCATTTTTTTTTCCTATTCTGGTAGTTTTGGCCATACTTTTTTAAGTGTTCTCATTATGAACGAGAATAATAATTGATTACAATCAATTATCATTCACATTCATAATCTTCATCAATAAAATTTTTAGATTTGGAATTTTCGATTATAATTTTTTTTAAAAGTATAATGTTATTCCTAAAATTATAAGCAATAGAAAATTCTCAATAACGTGAGCTTATTTCTACAAAGTCAGAACATGAAATGTTATCATATCCAAATTTTGCAAAGTAAGAAGGGTGATCCTCAAATTAAGAGTGATAGCGCAATTGGAAAAATATGCTCCCAGTATTATAACAAACAAGACGCTTTTTAAAATTTAGACTTAAGGAGCGCGATAGATGTGTCTGTTTTCAAGAATACTATAAAACATAGAATTCCTGCACATAGTTGGAATGTTAGGCTTAAATTCAATTTTGACAATACCAAAATTATTTCCACCTCAGTCACATCAGCCCATCTAGATGACTTGGAATCTTATTTCATATATATGATTTCTTACTTCCTTGTTAACAACATTAATTATGCACATGGAAAAGCATTTTATCCGGATTCTCTCCTCTCGGCCTTAGTGGTTTTTCTTGTTCGGATTTTTTCATCTTTATTCTTGCTTCACTCTTGGCTACTGCTGTTTTTCTAATTTTGTTTCTCACCTTTATTTTCTATATTTTGTTGGCAACTTTATGTTTTATATTTCAAATCCTTTTTGTTTCTTCTTATTCACGCCAGGTAAGCTTGAAAATGAGCACCTGTTTTTGAGCGCTTGAAGCATATGTCGACTTTTATTTCCATCTGCATATTTTTGAAGTCAATGAAATTTTTTTTTTATTCAAATAATGTTCTCAGTAATTTGTCCCCTTAACGTTATTTTAATTTTTTTAATTATTTGATTTATTTTTTGGAATTGAACAGAATGAATCATAAACAGGAGGAATCATGACCCGAAAGAATTCTCCATACATTCCAAAAACAAGATACCCAAAAAATAATTTCAAGCAAAATATAATTTTTGTCAGATAATCAATGTTTTCATTAATTTAATAATGGTCGATAAATTCTTTGAATTGTAATTTTTATACATATTTTTACATAGTCGCAAACAATGTAATTTTTGAGGACAAAATCTATTTTTTGATCAGTTCCAAAAAACTGAATAAAATTTCATAAATACTACTATTTTGAGTTTTGTAGTTATTCTATTGATATCATTCAAGCTTTGGATGACATTAATTATAGCATTAATCAATGGAAAAAAAATTGTGTATTTCATAAATGAAAAAATTTTCATCATTTTTTAAATTTTAATGACATAATTTAAAATAAATATTCATTATCTCTTACATAAATCATACTTGTAAAAAAATAACGTGCAAGCAAAATAATGAACACTTTTATAAAAAAAAAACGTTCAAGTTATTTTTTGACTCGTGAACTTAATTTTCGACTTGCAATGAAAAATGCAAAAATTTCAAAATTACTGTATAAGAAGCAAATAACAAAATTTAAAACCGCTTTACTAGTTAAATTATTAGAACAATATTTTTTGAATTGCTGTAGTCTCCCTCAGGGACCGAAATCAAAAATTCGTCAACAACAGAAGAGTGTATTTATTGAAAGAAATTTTTCTCTGTCTGCATTCGTATCTTGTTTCATGCGTTAACTAAAGATTGACAACCGATTGTTTCAACTCCACATGTGATTTCATCTTTTAAGAAAAGCTTAAATGTTTTTTAATTAAAAGATAATAAAGAAAGGGCATGGATTTTTTAAATATGTTATTCAATTCCTACTATTAGTTCACACTCTCCTATATTTATATATTTTGTTCAAATTTTCAATCGTTAATAAAATACTTTTTACTCGAGTTCAAATACATTTTTTTAAACTTGCAGTGGATAACACTTGATGCTAATACAGTTTTTTTCCAATATTAATTCATTAATTAAATTTAATTAATTAATTTTAGTTTCATATGGGAGAAAAAAATTATCTTATGTAAGATATTTAGCAGGACATAAATTAAGGAATAAATTTTTTTCCATTTAATATTGTGATTCTGTCACATGTATATACATATTTATATTAATTTAATTATTTAATAAAAAGTAACTAAAATAAAAAATTTCTTTAATGACCTAGGTAGGAATTGACTTTAAAAAAGGTTTTTTTAATATTATTTGATTTTATATAGAGTTTTTTGTTCATAATGATAATCATCAGTTAATCATTATGAATTATTAGTATGGTAAATAAATCTGCTGCACTTCTTTTTTATAACATTCAAATAATTAATATGTTTATTTTATTTTCTAAAAAATAATCGATCTCATAATTATTTATTAAATGTAGCAATCAAGTGCCTAAATTTAAGCATGCTTGTTCCCATTATTTCAAGCTCACCAAACAGAAACAGATGGTACGTTGTACAAGTTCTCAGATAATGTTCCGCGAAAATGACATAAATGATTTGAATTGTTTGGTTAGTGACGTTATAAGAAATGTATACTACATGAAACATGCTATTTTTTCAAAAAACGCAACTTACAATTATCTAAGAATTTTTTTTCTTCTTTTTTTATCCGCTTAAATTTTTAATGGAAGAGGAAAGAAAAAAGGCATTTTCCTTGCGTAAGTAAATAAATGCCAACAATGACGCAGCATCCAATAAGTTTTGGAAATATTAACAAACTGTACATGAGTTTGGTTTTAAATTGGGATAACAGAAAGCCAGATTGATGGAGAATAAAACTATTACTTAGAAGATAGATTTCTTAAGAAGGCGGAGAAACATTCCAAAGCAAAATCTGCTTAAATCATTTTTTGCATGCATACGAGAAAAAAAATAAAGATATATTTTTTTTTATTGGTCGACTTACAAAACATTTGTGTTCAATTAGTCCCATCTTCTTCCTTTGTGGAAAGCAATAGAATTGAAAATAAAAATAATTATTTCCATGATACCGATAAATAAAAGAGACTTCGTTACACCATTTTTTAAAAAATTAAGATTTTTATTTTGTAGATAATTTTCAGAAACGCTTGACAAATTTAAAAGAAATTTGTTATGGACAAAAGGATGATATAATCAAACAAATAACTCTTCAACTTACGTAATAAATGCGCGTAATTGTATGCATTAACCACCGGAGATGGGAGATATAAAATCGTAGTTGTAGAATCGAACAAAATAATGGGTTAATTAGGGGATATGGTTCTCTGACTTTTTCTATTTATTTGACTCGATTATCATTTATTAACTATAACTACAAGGGCGTAAGGTCTAATTTTTAGCCTGATAAATTTTCGGTGGTTGGGCAGCAATTTTTTAAGGTTTGTGTTTAACAATTGAAAACCAAGAGGAAGAACAGTTTATGTCCATTTTTCCATTTGGATTGCCATCTGTTGCATTTTGAGGAATACTTTTAATTAATTAATTCTTCCTGAGAGTTGTACCGTATGTGGAAGATGGATCGTACAGTGGAAAAACTCTTCCGCTCTGAGTGCAAAAAAAAAATTTTTTTCCGAATCCGCTTTTATGGACATGAAACTCCTTTCATGGCTCTTCAATTCTTTGAGGACTTTCATTTCGAGTAGAAGGCAAAGTTTCCTAATTATTAAATAAAATTATTCTCTTTTCATTTTAGATTTCGTAAACTGAATTTAAATAATTTAAATAGTTATTTATTGTATAAAACATTTATACAAATATTTTTCATTTGCCTCATTTTGTTGACGATTTGCAGAAAAATTGCACCACGTGGATTGGCCAGCCACGTCTTCAAACCTCAACGCTATATAGCATGCCTGAGATACTCAAGACGTGCACATGCAACTGGCAGATAGTTTCAAAATCTTAAAGATATTCAGTAATACATACCGGAAGAAAAAAAATACCCTGGTTATAGACAAAAAAAAACTTAAAAAAAAAAAAACAAAAAAAAAAAAAAAAAAAAAAAACAGAGCACTTTAATAATTTTTTATTTAATACCTCCTCATTCATTTTGACTTCATGACTTAACTTTGTATTTGGTAATTTATTTATACAGGCGATAATTTAAATTCCGAAATCAGTAACAAAAACTCATTGCCTAGCACACAAAGTATAAAACATGTTCTTGCTACAATATTATATAGGATAATTCCATGTAAAATTTTTCATGATTATTAATATTTTAATTAACTAAAGAAAGAAAAAAATGAATAGAAAGGAATACAAATTAATAGAAAACTTGATTTACCCATTTATAATCCATAAAATCCAAAATTTAAAGGAAATCGGTCAATAAGTTTTTAGAAAATAATAGTTAGTCTTAGAGATGACGAAATATATAAAAAGTTGAAGGAATTAACATTAAAGGTTCCATACTTTTGACCACTTTCCTGCCTTGATTTTCGGACTCAATTTTTTTTACAGTTTGTGGCTACCCTCCATATTAAATAATTAAGAATGTATAGTTGCAGGAAAAATAGTATGTTTATTACATAAGTCCTTGAATCTGATTATGTAACTTAAAATACCGTCTGCGCTAATTAACATATTTAAGGTTAAGCCCTTGAACCATTAGGATTGAGCCCAAGTACGTGCAAACCTGACCATTGAGCTCAAAAGATATAAAGGTGTTCCCTCTTTTATTTATTTATTTATTTAATTTTTTAAGCTATTCTTATACATTTTTTAAAAAAAATATGAGGTCAATATTTTCCTATATCAAATCTATATCATTTCTTTTAAAATAATATTGTGTACGTATTCATAAAACAAGATAGATTTCACCTGGAGACTTAGAGTCTATATGTGGCCTTAGTTGTTTTTATAACTTGTAAATAAGGACTTTTTATGTACTTTATTAAGAAAATCCTTTCGAAAAGCCTCCTTGTATTTATATAAGAAGTCCTTTACAGTTCTTTTACACATCCACTGAGATAAAAGGTCTTGTTCATTGTCAGGAAATGTGATTAGTCTGATACGCTCTTTTTTAGACTCAATCAAAGAAAAATCTTCTATTAATACTGATAGATAACATTTTGCTAAAGCTGTATAATTAAAGAGTAAGCATTCTGGATAATTCATTTCCCCTGTCGTATTTTTATTTGCTTCTATTTATCGCATTTAATTTTATTCTGCATTTTATTTATCGCATTTAATTAATATTTAAATCGGAATCGGAATTTGATATGGGTACTGAGAAAAAAAAAGTACTTTGTCTTTATTAACACTCAACATTCTTTAAAAAAGAACATCCAAGCATTTGTTTAGAATTAAAATAAAACAAGTAACCAAAAGGTTTCAGATAATTTCAGGCATTTAATTTTAAATAAATTTTTAAACCAAACAATAAAATCATCGTCTTATTACAGTTAGTTTATTGCTTAGTTAAGCCAAAGAACTTATACGCACTTATGCGCATATATAGAACTTATACGCACACTTATACAATCTTTGCTTAAGCCAAAGATTGGTTAAGCTTAGTAGCTTAGTTGCTTGCTGTGTACAGTAAGATAAATAAAAATCGTCGCTATTTTCCCACATTCTGAAAAAAATAAAAAAATCCGTCATTTCTTCACGTGTTTCTTCACATGCACAATTATCATTCATCTCTTCAATGATAATCGTGATTTTTAAACGTCTAGTTTGTAGCAGCACAGAAAGACAAATGCTTTCTTTTTAGGGTATTAAATGCTTTATTGTAATAAATATTACGCAATTTTGTCACAATATGACAACATATTTCAGCAAATAAGAAATTAAACAGGTGATTAAAAAATTATTACAACGATTGTGAAACGCTTTTATATAAAAGATGCAATACAAAGTTCTATTTGTTCAGCTTTTTAACTTCTATTAATAATTTTTGTTTATTTCAGTTCAGAATTCAATAATAAACTAAACGCGTTTGATTGCAAGTTGAAACATGTATCACTTTTCATTTTACCGTAAAAATGTTTCATCTTGTTTTATCAACTGTTCTTTTATGTAAGGGTGTCATGCTTTTTGACCAACAATCACAAATTTCGATTTATTTACACCAATTTATTTAAATTTATATTAATTATTATACAAAATAATATTCAGATACTACAAATTTCAGAGCATTTTTCATTTTTGTTTCAACTGCATTAGAAATATATTTAGGATTTTTCAAAAAACTTTTTATGCTCCTCGTTAACAATGCTATTATTTCTTTTATTTTAGTAAATTAGGGGCATTCGTATTTGAGGCTGAAAATAATCCCATTTCAAGAAATAAGGGTGAAGAGGGTTGTCCCATATTGATGGTGGACCTTGAGATTACCATAATTGGATAGCAAGCATGTTTTATTTTCTTTTGAAAAAAAAATTTTACGAAGTTGGCGATCAAAGAAAAAAAATTTATTATTCAATAAATCAATTTCTTTTACGAGTTATAAATTTCATTTTAAAGGGATAATTTAGCTATTGTTAATAACCAACGGTGGTTATTATAACAATACCCTATAAGAGCATATTAGGAAAGCCCTATAAGAGCATAAAAAAAAGAAGAAGAAAAAGTGAAAAAACCATCACCATCATTGTAGGGAATAACAAGCAATGGCGTATTTCCCATGTTAATGTAATTTTATGTTTAACCTTGAAGAACACTAATGTCGAGACTACCGGACAAATGTTAATCAAACAGTGGCATCTGACCATCGAAAAACATCTGTATAGAGGAAGCGGACAAGCGTACACACGTTCCAACCTTGTTGTTATTCCGATTAATCGAATTATTATTAATAATATTATTAATACTATTAAAAAATAAATTAATATTTAAAAAGAAATTTTAAGCTGTGCTATGTTTAATGTAAAGTAAAGCATTCCTGTAATACCCCATTGAGGGCCAGGGGAGGTCTTGGAGATTAAGGCTCCACAATTTTTAAATCAGCAGCATGATAATAGTAATGTAGTCGACATTGCGCACAGGTCAATTTTTCTTACCAGAGAAGCTGGAATTCATCGATCTGAAGCTTGACTATTCGGTGTATTGATAATACCTTTTATAATTATAATTTATTCATAATTATAATTCATTTATAGTCATCATTTATTGATAGTTATGCCTTATTTATAAGGATAATTTATTTATAATTACAATTTAATTATTTATTGCAATTCATTTATAATCATAATTTAATCTTTTATAAGACCACTTTTCCAGCAATTTTATGTTAAAGTATTTTTAGGATTGAGATTGACTTATCAGGAAAAATTCATCGATTTGGTATTTTTTGGTATTTGGGGGAGGGGGGGATTTCCAAAATTTTACTTGCATTCTATGCTTATAAGCAATTGAATTTACAAATTCCATGTTTAAAATTACAAATAAATTCGATGAGATATAACGAACGCATGAAGCATAAGAGAAAATAGCTTCAAAGTATTGCTTCTCTTCATGACTTCACGCTAACCTTTATTGCTACCCACACTTATGTAAACAAATAACATTAGATTTTTTTTATTATTTTTTTTTATTTATTTTTTGAAGTTTAAAGCAGATGAGCGCACAAATCATAAAAGGGAGAGAGGAAATAGCTTTTTATCGACTTTTAAAAAATAATGAATTTGCGGAACGTATACTTCACACACGGCCCTCTAAAGGGTTAACCATAAAACTTAACGTTGATTTTAATAGGTTGCATATTTTGATTTTTAGTTTATACAAGGTTTTGAAATTTTGAAGATGTCGTGAGATCGAAAAAACAACGTGTTTCTTGAAAGTAAAGCCTTTACGTTGTTCCTTCAATTGCACGACAGTAAAGGTATTCGGTCTTCAGTGCTGACTACAATGCTTTTTTTTTTATTGATAAAGAATAAGTACTGTCTGGCAATCACAAGACGAGCTCCAAGTGAATACAGGAGATCTCGTGACAGCCAAACAATAAAATGCGCATTAAATGTCTACTAATTTTTTTTAAAAAAAATTTTCATGAAAGATGTTCAATTGATTCATGGGTTTAATATGCCTGCCTTACAATATAAATGTAATTACTAATTTACATAAAAGAAAAACGTACAATTTCTTTCGCCCCACAAAATACAGATTGCCATTTTATACAAAATTATTTTTTAAATGTCATTTAAAATATTGAAAATAAATATTTAAAATATAATTTAATTAAGTGTAAGTTAAATTGCTGATATAAGAAATTCCTCATAAAATTAAAATTTAAATGAATTGAAATGTTCACCCAATTGATTCTGATGTCCGAATAATGTTGGTTAAAACATATAGATTAAATAAAACATATAGTTTTTTAAAGTATTTCATTTAAAACTTTCTTACTGCACAAACCGATTCAAAAACATTTTTCCAATCTCATAGGCTACATACTTCCCCAAAATTAAAATATTCCTCAGAAAAAAAAATTTTTGATAAAATAATACTTTTTTTTCAAAAATAATTTTTCATACTTACTGAAGTAAAATTTAAGGAATATTTTTCTGTATTATTTTTTAAATAAAGATTTGTTATCCTTCAAAAATTAAAGTTAAATTCATTTCAAATTTCACACCTTTTTAGATTGCAGTATTTAAAAATTGTTCTCCCAGATTTAAACAATTATGATTCTCATTAAATTAAATGAAATTTGGCAAAAAGTTAACAAAAAATAATATTGTAACAAATTTAAACAATTTTCAAGAAAATGAAAAATTTACTCATATGTTTTATTATACTAAGTAATTTAGTTTGATGCATTGTAACAATTAATAATTTAGTCAATTAGTTCACTAAGCAGTTAAATACTTACTAATTTTAAATGACGTGTTCTTAAATATTACTAATAAGAATTTTAAAGAGAACGTTGCATAACCTTATGATTGATATAAGTTATAAATTATTATCACGCTATATATAATGTTTATCATTATCATACTTATCAAATTCGTAAATGTTTTAGATATGTCATACGAACTCCTCCAAAATAAAATCCTAGCAAAGACTCTGAGTCTGACTTTTCTTCCGTAAAAATAGTTTTTTTTTTCGATTTTGAGAAGAATTATCATCAAATTACATAAAATATTCTACGCCTGCATAAATGGTACGCAGCACATACTATTACTGATTTTTTTTTTTTTTTTTTTTTTTTTTTGTAATGGAGTATAAATATTTGCAATAAAAAAAAATAATGGTATCATACACAGCATTAATTATGTGTAGAATATGTAAAATATTCCCGATAAAATTAAATTTATCCTCAAACAGTTGTTTAATTTCATTAAATAGTCTCAAATCTTATACAATGCATGGCATAATTTTCTACCAATAACCCTTAAATTATGTAAGATTTACAGTAACCTTTAGAAATGATGCAATACATGTTTTAGTTTCACCTGCTTCACTCTTTGTCGCTTTATTTATTTTAAAAACATTTAATTAAAAAAAAGAAAAACATCGTGCTTCAAGGATATACTTTTCCCGCATTCTTGTTATACTAGAATAAAAACCGAAACTAGATAACCTTGAACAACATCAAGTTAACAATAGTATTCTATAAAAGGTGCATGTTTAGAAAATTCCAAAAAAAAAATAAAATAAATGCACATATAACAATTTATCTATGGAGAAGCAAAATGTCGTTTACCCGAAAGAAATTATGGATAATATCCACTTCAAAATTGAGGAATAAAAAGAAAAGAAGAAGAAAAAAAAATCTTTCTTTCACAGAAAATCCTGATGCTTCGACCAATGACATATAACCTCCAGCATCCCCTGTGAATTACCTAGCCAATCGCGGAAGACTTTTGGGGCTGTTGGATGATGCAAGAGCGGAGTGATTGTTGTGAGACTATAAAAGAATGATGGAAATGTTTTTTGCATTGGATTTATATTTTGTGCTTATACTCAGTATACACATGTCAGTTTGGTGTGCTTCCAGAATGATATCAAAAAGGATACCCGATTTCTCTAAAGTGATGCCACATCGCATACATATATCGTGAGTTCATTTAAATTTTCTATTGCAATTTCTTAATGAATTAAATTTAAATTTGCTAAAAATTTTGTTTGCATACTTTTTTCCAGCATTTTATTTTGTCATCGAAAATGCTCTTTCATAATATTTCTGTTATTAATGAATTTATTCGACTTTTTTAAATTTATCGCACAATTTATGCATTACTAATATCTAATTTAAAATTTTTTTAAATAAGTTTGCTTTTTCAATATATTTAATATTTCATTTTTTAATTCATTGATTATTTATTTATTCAATTGAGAAAAAAAAACAATTTATGCGAGTTTTATTTTATTGACTTTTTAACTAAATTCTAAATAAGATTTTTAGTTTTTTTAATAGTTTAACTTTGAAAAATATTTTAGCAGATCATGCTTCCGAATTCTCTTGCAAGACCAGCCAAGAATTTTTTTAAAATTATATTTGTGCATTATTTACTCTATTAAACGTTTCGTTTTAATTGTATTTCGTTTTAATTGTAATAAGAGTCTTAACCATAAAGTGATAGACATTATTTCATTAACGAATTACTTTTAAATTGCTTATTTTAATACTGATTAAAAAATTGTTTCTCCAACAAATGTTTTAGTAGTTTGATATGCATAGTTTTAAATGTTGATACTGTAACAAAATATAACATGAAAAAAATTAAAGCTTATTTATTTAATGCTTTTCATAAAGTCTTAACGAAATAAATATTATTACATTAATTATAAAATAGTTTTTTTATTAATCGCTCTTTCTTGCAATTTCAATAATAGCGCAAATTTGATAAATAATTTATAAATACTAAGTTTAGAAGAGAAAAAAATTATGATCAATTTTATTTTTGCTGTTCATATTTTGATAATCATAAGCTATTATTAGATTAATAGCAAAAGTAATCTTACTATAGATAGTATTTTAACTTCAAAATCAACTAGAAATTTTAAATTAAACGAAGAGGTTACGAGAACAAATGATGAAAATATAACTTTGGAAATTACTGCCTCATGAACTGCTGCATAATGAAATAATTATGGAGATAAAATCGACAGTTATTTTGACTTTTTTCTTTTTTTTTTTTAAATGAAAAAATTTTTTGCAGGCAGTAAAAGATTTTTATTTATTTTAATTTTATTATATTTACTTTCTGTTTTGTTTAATGTTTCAACTGTATGTTTTTTTAATTGATGTTTACATAATGATATTACAAAATACAAATTGATGATACAAAATTTTAAGATTTAAGTGAAAAGCTTTGTTCTGAACTTGAAACAAACAACTGCAAAAATAAATAAATAAAATAAAACTAATAAAGCTTCGATTACGTAAGGAAAGAAATGGTTATTGAAACGCAATAATTGCAAGATCAATAGAATTAATATTATCTTAACTTCAAATAAAAGCTGAGCTGTGAGTGAGAAAAGAAAAGGCTAAGATATGCTTTCCCGCCTTTTTTATTTTACCGATCTCCGCAATTCGGCAGAAAAGCTTCAACAAAGGAGGAACGCAAGAGAAACGTTTGTTGCATCAGATAACGACCCAGTTCGTTCATCTAACATTAGATTAGCACTCTTGGCTAGCGAACCGCATCGACCTCCAACTCCTGTTCTATATTGAAGGGGAAAGAAATATTCTTAGCAGACGATACTTCTTTAATCTCAATTAATTTTCCCACTGAATGATGCAATATTCTGATGGGAAAAAAAATACATTTTTTATACATAAGCGCTACAATAAATATTATATAAGAATTATCCATTTTCACTACATGCAGAATAAATGAATAAATAAAATAATTTTATTATTATTAAACGTGCATTTCAAGCGGACAGTGTGGAACGAGAAATATTCTTGTTCTTTTGCAGTAATAAAATATTTTAATAGTAAGTAAAAGTAATTTAAATTAAAATGGAATATGATTTTCGAAAAACTAAAACAAAAAGAAAAATTTAAATTACAGTTTATTTATTTATTTTTTAATTATTAAATGTTAATATTTTTGATAATAATATAATAAGAAAATAAGATAAAAATGTGATTAAGTAAAACAAGTAATAATACTTAAAATATTTTTTAGTTGAAGTACATTTAATTGAAGCTCTTTAGGTTTCATTCTTCGATAAAAATTTTTGTTCTTTTTTTAAGAGAAAAGGTACTAATAGACATTTATAAATACGTATAACTTATTTAAGTATTTTGATTGTAAGAATTGTAACTATTTGTTGCATGCAATATTATAAACTGATACACTAAGTTAAAGTCCTGAAATTCCCTGAAGCTAATGAATTTTTAAAAATCTTTCTCCGAATTAAAAATTTATTAAAATAACTCGATACAAAACGACAGTCATAAACAATAAAAAAAATTAGTTATTATTTAGTTTTCCTTTCGTGATTCTTTTTATAAATCTATTTAATTATCAAAATACATATTATTCTACAAAATTACTTTACTTTGTAATAATTCATATTCCAACAATTAAAAAATATTTTTATATAAGATAATTAAATCATTATTATTTTCTTGCAGTTTATATGTGAGGCTATCAAAATGTATGCACCTAGCAACAGGAGCAGCTTTGTTGTATGCTTTTTTCTTAATGCTCACAGCAGGAAGCCGCAAACCCTCATCTTCTCGTTCTGCCACTTTACTCTACTTAGCATCTTTCGCCACCCATTTTGGAACTCAAATATGGATGACATTAATATCTGGTACGTATATTATTCTATCATCTTAAATTATCCTTTTGCAAGAAGTTTTTTTGTAATTAATTGCTATTTCTTACTTTTATTTTTAAATAATCTAAGTTCATTCTTCTTCTATTTAGGAATCGTTCTTTTCTTCAACCTACCTCGTAAAATCTTTGGGATGGTTCAAAGGCATCTGTTTCCTAAATATTTCCTACTGAACAGCGTGCTTGGATTCTTGACACTTTGGATATTTGTACTGCAAAACCCAGAAGCCATTGCTCAGGTAATAATCATTACCAATTATAACAATTCATATACCTTTTTGAAAATAAAAAAAAAGATATGAAATTATCAAAAGGGAATAAGGCAGCTTTGTTTTTTTTTCTGCACGGGAGTCATGAAATTAATAAATATATTTGTCAAAAAATTTTTTGTAAATAGATCTATACCTGAAATTTCTTATAACGAAGTATAAATGCAAAAAATAATAATAATTTTATTTAAATTCGTTAAAAAAAATTCCTAACTGTACCGCCAACGAAGAATCGCTCAATGTCAGGAAACAATTCGAAAGATTTATCTAATATTGAGAAATTAAATTATAGTTATAAGTGAGAGAAAAAAAATTCTATTTCGCCATTTTGATTTTTATATGCTTTTGAAAAAACTTTTCGCAATAATTCCGCTTTATATTTGTTTTGAAGTTCTTTCTTCCTATATTTATATGCGTTTCTCTCTTACACGATTAAATATTTCAACTTCAGTTAAACAACGTTTTGGCTGCTCTTCTTATATAGTTTTAGAATAATTGAAAAAATTGAAGTCAATAAACTGTAAACATTAAGGGTTACATGTTTAATATATAAGAGAGAGAAACAAAACGCTTATTAGGATCAGAAAAAGTAAACGCGGAATTAAAACTGTCAAAAGACAGTTAATTTGTCTAGTGGAAGCTGAATACATTCGATTTTTGCAGTCAACTGCTCTTAAGTTTCATTTTCAAATAAATAGTTTTTTGGTGTTTCCTCCTTTGACTTTATCATCGTCAAAAAGATTGGTCAGATTTAGAAAATGGTTTTGTTCTCTCGCATTTTAATATTGCAGCTCTTAATTTGTGTAGTTTTCTAAAAATACATGAAATATATATTAAGGAATTTTATTACACCCTGCAAAACATGCAAGACGCTATCCACATGTCTTGTAAGGCTTATTTGCCTTAATGAAAAGTAGAGTCGGCGGTACACAAAAATATTTTTAAATTCCTTTTTAACACCTATGATAATTTTTTTTCCTTGACAAAAATTTCAAATTTTTCTTTCTACCACTAAGTTCACAGTTTCAAACAAAGTTTTTTAATGTATTTGGATGGATATAAGTGTTGTTCTTTCATATTTTAATATGAATTTTCCCCAATTAAATTAAATTTAAACTTGTTCTGTTAAACGAATTTTTTTTAAAGCATTAGAAAGAATATAAAAGTAAATATTTGTTTTACAGCTATTTGACAATATATAATATTTGTTTTGCTTAAAATCTTACTACGTAATGGCTACTCTAAATATATGTAAATATTAAGAATCTTTATAAGAAAATGTCGTAAAAAAAGTATACATATGAGGGGCAACAAATTATTATTTAAATAAGGAGAAAGTAAAAGTGTAGCTATAGAAATCAAATGAATCACAATTAAGGAAAACAGGGCCGAAAATTCCAAAGCCAGTTTGATTTCTTGATGAAGTATTTTTAAAAACCATATTTCTACTTTGTTGTTTCCTCCAACAATCAAACTTGTTTTTATGTTTTCTACCCCGCCTTACTTCGCAACAAAGCGTTAAAAAAAATTCAACTTTCGGTTAACTTTATTTTCAATACTTAAAAATAGATTTCCAGCTACAAATTTAAATTAAATATTCTTTTTTTATCTACTTGCAGCGATGGAACCTGGCACTATGTTTCCTGTGCGACCTCTCCGGAATGATATATATTGTACCTGACATGATCAAAACCATGACAGAACGCGGTAAAATCGAAGAGGAAGCTGGGGTTGGACAAGATGTTGTGGGTCGATTTAAACCTGGAGAAGCATTGAGATCATGTCCGAAATACAGTCATCTGCACTCAAGGTTTAGAAGGTTCCATGGTCTGTGTGCCTTAGTCAACATGCTAGCCATGGCCTGCAATACCATACATCTATACCACCTGGCGTGTAAGCTAATAGATCGGTGACACTGGCTTGAACTTTTAAGGACTTGTTTTTAATGATTATTCATTCCATGAACATTTTAACTTATTCAGATTTACGGCAAGACAATCATCATGTTTCATGTATATTTATTATTATTCATCTGTTATTTATTTCATATATTTATTATTCATTTGAAATGGCACATGCCTCGGAACAAACGCATAATTTATTTTGTGATATTTTGAGGTTGTGTGAATGTGAAGGACACTTTAGCCAAAGATACTAAACAGTGCCCTTTTTAAATTGTTCAATAAAATATTTTTATTCTTTGTTATTTGTTGTTTTAGTGCTTAATTTGTTCTTTGAAAGAAATCATATGAGAATATTATTACCGAAATTAGATAAATCCGAGACATTTTTTTTTTCATTTACAAGTATTTAAATTCAGTAATTACTTTCGCATTAAGAAAAGTGTATCTAGGCTTCGTATTGAGTCAAAGAAAAATCAGAACATTTTTTTTAAAAAAATCAGGATTTTTTTTTGGAATAATATACATATTACAGACTCCTTTAAAAAACTCAAACTAAAAAAAAAGGCATAATTTCCCTTACTTAACAGTTATAAAAGCAAGTTTATAGCAAAACAATAATAAAATATGCAATTTTTAATTTCAGAATTCTTCATACGACACACTTTTTTTTTAAATTTATTATATTTTTTTATGAATGTGTTTTTAAAAATTATTTATTTTAAATCAACGGTAAGTGGATAGAAAAAAATATGATTTAAAGCAAAACTAATGGCTATGTGGTACTAATTCATTAAGGAGAAATTATTATTAACACCAATGATGCTTAATTAATTAAGGTAGTATATGCATACTGAAATAAAGGAAATAAGCTATGCACTAGAAAGCAAAAGTAATGGAGTACAGATATTTGTCTAAGAAATCGTCTTACTGTCATTGACGACAATGAAAATTAATGTTGGTAAAATTGATATAAAAAAACTTTTGTATTCAAAAGCAAAAGTAATGGTGAAAAGATACTCATTCATTTTGGGGAGCCGTAAAAAAAACACCGTATTATTACTGACACTAATGCCATACTAATATTGATAATATGCATTAATTGAAATAAAACAAAATAAGCTGAAAAGCAAAGTTAAAGGAGAAAGGGTTAATAGGAAACACGTTTAGGAAAACCGTAGAAAATCGCAATTTACAAATGACGCTAAATTATTGTGTACTACTGACGGTAATGTGTACTACTGGCCCAGAAGCAGAATATTTTCAAATGTTCTGCAACAGGACTTATTAATTTGTGCAAATGTTCTGCAAGCATTTCACAGCGAAAAAAAGTCAGCTTTACATTAAAATACCATATTTTCATTTATTAAAATACAGGATTATACTCAGATACTCTATATTATTTTTAAGCCAAGGCAAACATTCTTGATTTGTTACTTTTTCCATCACTTTTGAAGTGTAAAATTTTGTTAATGACTATGAATTATTAATTATCATCGCAGGAAAACGTTGTCACTTATTCAAGATACAAATTGTTCTACAAGCTTCGTTTGTTCTGCGACGTACGTCACAGTTTTAGGCACTTTCTGCTTCTGGGACTACTGGTATCATGGTAATTGGTTCAATCTTAATAAGAATTCTACATCGGATTTCAGAACATTTTTTTTTTCAGTTGTAGCAAAGCTAGTGTATTAATATTTTAATGAATTAGAATTAAAAGAACTTTGTTCCGTCACTACTTGTAAATATTTTAACAGTAAATTAAAGGTCAGATAGAGAAATCGTCTTGGTTCAAAACCCTTATCAAGATCTAATAAGAATTCTATTTTTTTTTTTTATTCCTGTTTTAATTGGCTGTCACTGACAAATATATTTTTCACAAACTCAAATGTTGAAGGATTATGTAATATCAAACATAATAATATATGTTACAAAATATAATAGTATTGATATATTTGGTGATTATTAAAACAGTACCAATACTAAGCAGTTTTAATATCGCTACTTTGAAAATACTAAGTGTTTTACGGCTCCTCTTAAAGGATTGTGCACCGGAGAAAATTACTTGATAGTGGTAAATTTGTGACCATTATGAGTCAGCTGCCAGCAATAGCATTATGTAAAGTGATGCTGAATACGATTTCTCTTTATTCAAATAGAATGAACTACCAAAAATGAGTTTTGCTTACTTCAATAACGTAAAAGCCAACGAAACAAAGCAACAAATAATATTAAATAAAAAAATAGAAATTATTTTAAGTCTATTAATTGAAAACTTGGTGGAAGAACCAGGTAAATGACATTTTCAGAACAAAAAATAAATGTTGTATCCGAACTATTCTACTACCAATTTGTTAGAAGGTGGGACTAATAGTTCTTCGCATTATTTTATTTACCACTAATCTATATTATATAAAACGCTAATACGTATGTATCAATAACTTCCACAGAACTATATACAGTGAATTCGCGATAACTCGAATCTGATAGGACTGACACAAAACTTCGACATATCGGAAGTTCGACTTACCGTTAGTTTCGGTTTCGGACTTAAATATTGTCGGATTATTTAATTAATGCTTATTAATTACAAATCTTCTAAATGCTTACAATATTTAAGATCATTTTTCTGACAAGCCACTTACGATTAGACTGTTTGAAGCACTTTATGATACCCTGATCCATCGACTGCAACTTTGCTATTGTGTTAGGCGGGTGAAACTGCAAGTTCACTGCTTTCAAATTAGGTAGATCACTATGCGCTGTGCATTACTTTTCTTTTTTTAGCGAAGAATTTCCGATCCAATTTTCTGACATAGTCTTCAAATAAAACTGATGTCATCCAAAACTTTTTGTTAGACTTGTAATCCAAAGGATACTTTTTTACATTCTTGAAACATCGGGGATTTCGGTATTTTCCGATAACAAGTAAGGACAATTTCTTTGTCCCAGACGCATTTCCTCCAACTGGGACAATCAAACGCTCCTTGCTCATTTTACCCCCTAAGCAGTTTTCATCCTTAAACACCATAGTCTTATTTGGAAGACATTTAAAAAAAAAAAAAACATTTCATCAATATTGAAAACATTATTTTAACTGCATCCTTGAAGTAAATTTGGTAACGTTTCATTTAACCACTGTTCACATACTTCAAGAGGGACAGCTTTAGCTTCTCATTGAAGAGTGTGAATGACATTGTGTGTGTGTTGCAAAGGGAGGGGCAAGATATCAGCTCCTAGGTTTTTTTTTCTTGCTTTAAAAGATCCAAAAAAAATCGAGTTAAAGGGAGTAAAATTCGAGTAATCGAGAATAATTAACATGAAATTGAAGAAAAAAGGGTCGGGACTTCATAAAAAAATCGAGCTATAGTAATATTCGAGTTATCGTACTTCGAGTTATAGCGAATTGACTGTATTTCTTTTTCATAATTGGTTGATTATATTAATAGAAATAATTTTTTGTCCAAGTTAAAGAGTTTTTAACTTTTTTTAAGACATTAACAATAAACTTATTATCTACACAAGCTTTAACAATAAATGCTTGACACAAAACTTATCCAGAACTTAGTGTTTTTAGATTAGGGAATTTTGTGCTTTATAGCTAAGTTTTCATAAACATTCTGGTGTACTCACCCATGAAAAAATACAATGATTAACAAAAGAAAGAAAAAGACAATCTTACCTTCCTAGTAATGGCTAATATTTTTCTACTTTTTTCAAATATTAAAGATAAAATCCTCTTTCAAAAAAAATCAAGTTAAAGGAGTAATTAAGAATAATTAACATGAAAATAAAGAAGAATAGAAAAAAGGAAGGGACCCGATAAAAAATTAAGCTATAGAAATATGCCAGATATAGTGAATTGACTGCATCTAAATTTGATCAAACTTTACAACTGATTGAAGATAATTGGTTAGTGGCATTGATGATTAATGCTTATTATATAGACATAAAAAAACTCTCAAAATAAGTCCATTTGTTTCTAAAAAAATAATAATAATTAAATACTATAATGGTAGACCAAATATGTTAATGAATATATTCAAACAGGCAAAATGTATAAATATTTATTTGGCAACCAGTTACTGTTAAATAACACAACATCCATTCCAAAGGTAATAAAATATACTGTGCGATAATCCATTGTGCTAAAAATTTAACCAACAATTTCTTATATAATAAGTAATATCTGTAACAACATGCTATTTAAAAGCATAAACACAATATTAAAATATATACAGTTAATTTAAGTAATATCTAATTTAAAATTCAACAAAACAACATCCAGTCCTTGAACAACAATATCAATTGCACCATTTGGATACACAATTCCGAAATCTTCATCGCTGAATGCCTTTGTTGCAAGGTATCCGTTTTTTGAGTTCATCTCAAATTCTATTGGAGAAAAACTAACATATCTTTTCTTGGGCTGTCGATTTAAAAAAAGTAAAGCATAAGAAGTTTCATTTCCCAAAATAGGTGCTATTGGGCGCTTCCAAACCTCAAAAGAATTTTTCTAAAAAGCAAATAAAGGAATAAAAATCACTTCAAAAAATAACAAAAGGCTATTTATAAATATTTTTTCGAATTTGGAATCAGAATGCCTGTTATTTCTTAGACAACAAAATAGTTAAATACTTGCATAAAATTTAATTTAAACTAATGTCCAGAAAAAAATATATTCACATAACCTTTAAGTAGAGAAATTTTACTAAATATCAACACTACTTGGAGGAGACTCTGCCCAGATATGCTTGGTATGCCCCTGAGTCCCCGGGAATGTTATTGCAGTGCTTCTTTCCAAGACTTGCTCAGACCACTCAATCTAGACTTAGGACTGGTCACATTAAGAATATAATTTTTAACGGAAATGAGAAGACTTACACTGTTTTTTGGCTATTCTGCCATCGCTCCTCCCTCTCATGTCTTAGATTGTATTGGTGCCTCTATGGGGCAGCTGCACTTGATTTAGTTTGTCTAAGCCAAGGAGAATAAGCAACAACCTTTTAATAAATTATTTAAAACTTGTAGAAGCATTCTTCTTAAATAGTTCAAAAAATTTTTTTTAATTAATTTGCTTAGGTACTAGTCAATATGAATTTTTATTAGTCAACAAGTCGAGTTATTGAAGAAAATGGCTCTCAGTTCTTCCAAGTAGAGTAAGCTCCAAATTGATGTTGTAAAATTATCTCTTTTTTTTTTCTCAATACACTTTTGCAACCTTTCACACCTAGTTTAATATATTGGAAGAATCTCATTTGCCCAAAAAAGGAACTTTTTGTTAATCTTCTAAACCAATTTGATAATCACAGTTCAAAAATCACAGTTTTTTTCACAAATAAAGAAATCTAAATTGTATTTCGACAATTCAATTGCGCAATGCCTATTTGGATTTTTTTTAATAAATATACTCTAGCATTTAAAGAGTACATTCAAAGTTATCTTTTGATTTTCCTTATAAATGATATAGGCAATTTTTAGTGTGTATATTGTGTCATTTGTGTTTTCATTGTTAATTTGTGTTACAATATTTGCATATGTAGATTCAAATTAAAGTTACATTTACTTACATCTTATGCTCGATTTATCTAATCCCCCCCCCCCTCAGATGTATTAGATCAAATATCCCCTGCCATATCATTACATAATTTAAACACAACTTTTAGTAGATTACTATTAATCAAGAATTTTTCCCCACTGATAATTTTAAATTTTATATTGCAAATCTGATAAGTGAAAGGTATATTTTGTATATCTTTGCTTACATTTTTATTCTTTTTTGTGAGCATGTTTTTATTGCATACTTGTATAAATCAATAATAGAACAAAATAGAGCTATATTGAAGAGGAAATTTTAAGATCCCATAAAACCAATTTTTTATTTAATCCATTTCCTTAAAAAAATTATGAATTATTAGTAAAACTAGTAGTTCATACTTTTAACAATATCACAACCTAAAATAGTTCATTAACGGCTCTATATTATTTCTTAAGAATGCCGACTTATTAACAGTTTCCAGGTATTTCTCAATAATTCTGGTGAACCCCTTATGAGTTAGTTTTAATATGTAAATAACCTAATCTAATATTAAAAAATACAATTGCATGAAAGAGTAGAAAAAATAGATTAAAAAAATAAATGCATTATGCAATAGGGTTCGAAATGCATGGAAATCACCCTCAAATCATCTAGAGAAATATACATGGGTTAAAAAAATCTAAAAACAAAAATAATATATTTTCAAAGGTGAATTTAATGTTTAAAACTTGACCCCCAACTTCACCCCTTGAAAGTAGAGTCAAGGAAAATTCAAAATACTAGACAGAAACTTCTTTTATTTCATACTTGGATTCTTTAGAAAAAAAGATTCTCAATTTGACCTACAGGTTTTAACATTTTGGTACACAAATGAATCACAAAATAAAAAAAGGAGTATGCATTGCTTAAAATTGAAATATCCTGAGATATATATGTCTGATATTTTGAAAAATCAATTCCTAAACTCTGTTTTGATGCATCTAAGTCTAAAGAACACTTTAAGTTTTTAAGACAAGAAAAACTACCCCCCCCCCCCCCGTAAGACACCAAGGAAAAAACCTGGGATAAGTAATCTACATTTTTAAATATTTTGCTTTTTAAATTTACTTTCAAAATTAAATTTACTCTTTCAATTTTGCATATATTTAGACCATGCATAAAATTTTTGAGAGAAAAGTAACAATAAATTAAATTAAAATGCTCAAAGGGCATTTGTAAAAACTATTGTTTTCCTATCTTTATATTTTACATACATTCTCTTAGAGTAGTATATTTATAGAAAACTATTGTTGCATTGCTTTTTAATGAATGCTTTTTTTTTCATTCAATATGGTCTTTTTAAACTAGTTAAATCACATTTTAGTTTTTCTTTTTAGTAAACTTATAAGATGAAAAAATTTTAAAATTTATTAAAGCAATAGAAAACCTTGACGTACAGACCTGAAAAATCATCACACCATTCAAAATGTATAACTATCAAAAGTATTTAAAAATTACACATAGTACTATATTTATAACATGACATTCGAGAAGAGTAAACGTTCAGTAATTTTTTTTTAGTAATGGGGAATTTGTACAAAACTTTCTGGTCAAACATTGTTAGTAAATCAGAGAAAACACAAAGAAAAGAAAATGTTTTCTTTTTCTGGAAAGAACAACTTTAACTAATTCAGCATTAATATTTAAAGGCGCTAGTTAAAATAATAACGAAACAAAAAAAATTAATAACTGTAAGTATACTTTATATATTCTTTTGCCTGGAAGACCAAGATGATCTTGATTAATAGCAATGGCTCTTTTGTCAATGAGAATGTCTCGAAAAATAGGCTTTATGTCTCTTAAATCATTTGACATTAATAATGGAGCAGGAATAATACACCAAATAGCCATCTGTGCTCTTGATTGACCAGGTGTAAGATGAAAGTTCCCAATCAAAAGCTAAGTGAAGAATAAAATATATAATTAAAAAATAAAAAAAAAACACTATACTAAAAAATATTAATATTTTTACTATAAACTACATTACTTTAATTTTTAAACTAAGAAAACGGTGTATAAAATGATAAATTTATAATTTTTTGATAGTTGAAAATTGTAGCTTTTATTTTAAGCTAAATGCAATTTTAGTTTAAAACTTGATTATGCACTAAACAAACTGCTAATTATTCATAAATAAGTGAAAGCAAGCATAAATAGAAGAAATGCACCACAGCATAAAAAATAATCTCCATAAAATTTATAAATATATTTTTTTAAATGTAGAATATGAAATTTTAGTTCAAATTCTTTTATGCACAAAACAATTCTATTAATTATTCTTAGATAAGCGGCTCAAAGCACCAAAACATGCTATAGTCACAAAATTAGAATTTATTTTTCAAACATTATTTATCCTAATGATTGAACCATTTATAATTATAATGTATTTTAATCTTTAAAAAAAATCTTAATAAAATGTAATTCTAACATTCATGTGAGATTACAAAGACTCAATTTAAAAGATATGATAAATATGACATGATATGATAAATATGACATGATATGATAAAAATACTATGATATAATAAAAATCTCCACACAAAATAAAAATATTTCATAATTTTAAGCTATGAAAATAACATGTAATACAAATATGTGATTCAGATTATGAATCATTAAAAGAATATCATACAAAATAATGGCTACCATAACATATTTTTAATAAGAATGATTTTTATTTCAGATGCTAAACAAAAATTAATAGCATAAGTATATGATGAATTTATAATAACATTAATTAAGAATTTATCATTTATAATTCACAACATTATGAAAATGATAATTGCTATATCATACACATTAAAATGATAATCTGCGCATCATTTTCACAAAAATAATTTAGCGATTTTACAACATACTGACCATGTCTGGATCATTCCAGTGACCTGGTCCAGTGTGTTTACTAAGCACTTCCTGGTTATCTCCAAAGAAATCTATGATCATTTCAATGCTTTGCCAGGAATCTTTAATATCATGGTAATTTCGCCACAAGTTGCAGTGTTGAGCAATTGATTCATACATAGGCTAAATTAAATTGAAAGATTGTAACTATGCATTGTAAAGTATTTTGTGTTTAGTTTTATTATTTTCATTTTATTTGTTACCTATTTTTGAGAAGTAATTTAATAGAATCAAAGCCTTTTTTTTTCCTTAATACCTACTTCCATGTTGGACATAAGTTGATAATATGGCCAGCTGCAAGAATATATCATGGGTCTAGCAGTTTGGTTTAAGAACTTTCCAAACTCAATATAACCTGAAACAAATGCATAACTCAACTGTATATGTGATGTCTAAATTTAACATAAACACTATGTCCACTATTTTTTTTTCAACAGTTAAGATATGAATTGAATAATATAAATATAACTTAAACAAGAATAATAAAGATAGATAACAAAAATAAATAGTAAAACAATATGTTTACTATTTATTTTTACAAAATAAATAGTTTCATATGTAACAATGTCAGAAATGAAAAGTTTTTGAAACTTTAAATTTATAATTTTAATCATTAAACATCTATAATAAAATATTTATATTTAAACAAAAAGCTATTCTTTTTAGCTTTTACCATTTCCAAATAAATTTATAGAAAATAAAGTATTATACACATTAATTCAATAACTTTGAATTAACATGTTTTATTCTATATTCTCAAAGAAATCAAAATGGAACAAAAAATAGTAACTAAGATATGCAACTAGATTACATTGTAATTAGATTATATAGAAAATCTTTTAAAAATAATGTACATAAGTCGAATTGCTCGTTTCTCAGCTGAATTTAATTTTTTCATCTGTGATATTCTAAAATTAAAAGGTTTCCTCAAATAGCATTTAAACATACTTTCAACATAACTCAAATATAGTATAATAACATAAACTTTTAACTTTAAATTTTATATATTACAGTACATACATATATATTACTAAAGTACGAAAGTCCTATATCTCATCCCAATCCCATCTTTTAACTGGAAGAGTCTATTTTTCGGACATTTTTTTTTCTAAAATAATGTTTTTGAAGCATTAAAATGAAAATCTTAGTCATCAAACAATAATAATAAAAATATTTATGTAAGAAGGAAAAGTTGCATTTTTTGCAACTTCTTTGATAGCTAAACATTTATTGGGAATAAGAAATGAAAATTAATGAAATTGAATATTAATAGTGCTTGAAAAGAATACCAGAGGGCAATCTTAGTTGCAATTTTCTTTAAATTAACCAATGATGTTTTCCTTTAAAAATCTACTCATTTCTGCTTCTTACTTTAGATTATTATTATTTTTTTATTAATATTAAGTCAAATTTACTTTTGGAGCTTGAGACTGGTATTTTAACGTTATTTTAATCTGCACTTCTAATTTTTCACATCATAAAGAAAAGAAGAAAAAAAGAGAGAGAAATATATTTTCATTCATGAAAGAAAAAGATCAAATTATCAGCTGCTCACTTTGATTTATTTTTTATATATATGTCTATATTTTATGATATTAACATTATTAACTTTTAAATGTCATTCAACCAACAAGAAAGCACTGTTGAATGAAATTTATGTTAATTTTCATTTGTTACTTTTTTATAAAATAATATATGTTTTGATGTTTGTTTACCTTAAAAACCTATTTTCCCATCTTACCAGATGATTTTGGATATGGGACTTTCGACAGTATATAACTGATAATTGATTAGTAACATTTTTTATTATAATTTGACTTACATTAGTCAAAGTTTTAGATTACATTAGTCTCCACTAACTCTATTCATCTACTCCTTAACTTGCTTGTTAGCCATTTATGAAAAAGAAGTTCTTTTAATCAGCAGTGGGATCATTATCCATTTCAAATAAATGAGCCACCCTGTTCATCCAGTTTTTTTTTATGAATTTTACAATACCTGTCTTCCTATAGACTTTATATGTGTGTGGCTCAAAGTCTTCTTTAAACTTTGTTGATTTCTATCCCAGCAAGAATGACCTGCGAAACTCTTCTCCTGAAAATTACTTTTTTTATTTTCTTCAGCTCTTATCAGGTTACACGTCTGAGTCATAAGTAAGTATTGGTCTGATTTATGTTTTATAAAGTGAAAATTTTGTATTTTTTAATAGTAGTGAAGATTTAAAAAATTATTTTAGTTTAAAAAAGAAGCTTTTTTTGCATACGTTAAAGGACCTTTAATCTCCTAGACTATGGTATTCTATTGTAGTTAAATTTTGCCTTTGCTAGAAATAACATACCTGGTTAGATGTTCTTGGTAAATTATGTTCAGTTATGTAAGAGAAAAAATGTTATTATAATTTAACTTATGGTACTAATACCTAATTAAGAGAAATATAGAGAAAACTTCAGAATTAATAAATAGTTTTACCAAAATATATTCTCATGAAAATCTTATTAAAAATTCTCCTGACAATACTTTTTAATATTCATAAGAGAGTAAAGTGGAAATTTAAAAATTGCAATAAAATAGAATTCTATCAAATAAAGTTATGCCAATTCTTTAAGTTTTCCCAAAGCATAATTAAAACTAAAATTTGCGAAAGTAAGAGTGGCATATACAGTTGTCCTATCTAAATATAGGTTAAATTCATTTGTTAAATAAATAAATTACCTTCATCCATTTTTGAAGGGTGAGTAAAACAACCATCCAGTTTAACCATGTCAACATCCCATGATGCAAACATACTTGCATCCTGTTTCATATGGCCGATGATGCCAGGAAAACCCATGCAAGTCTTAAGACCAAAAGTTTGATATATTCCAAGCTTTAAGTTACGAGAATGCATCTGAAATTACAATATAAAGTAAACTTTTATCTAAGAACAACAATACACATGTTTCTTTTTTCTCAATTTTACCCATCAAAAGAAAAAAAGATATAAATGAAAAATTTAACATTATAAATTTTAAGCGTTCACGAGGCACAGTAGGTATGCAAATAACTAGTGAAAAAGTTATATTACACTCTTTAATATTGGTTATGTTTTTTATTTAAAAATAGTCATTAATATAATATAACAAAAAATTAAATAATGATAAAGTAATAATGACAAAAAATTATTCATGTGTTATTCATCTTTAAAACATTTATCTGTACCTTATTCTAAACCAAACAAAAGATTTTGTCAATAAATGTTTTTCAAAAGAAGTGCAGATATCTAATTTAATAATCTAACTATTAAAAAAAAATTTAGTTACCAAAGCTATCCAGTACAACTTTTATTTATTAATTTTCTGAGTGTCTTAATTCAAATATATATACTATCATCAATGTGTGAAATATGATATTCTACAGAATACCAGATTTTATACACAGATAGTAACATACATTTTTGTTGTATTCTTTATGTTATATTTAAAATGTTCTTTTTAAATTGCTAAAAATGATTCTATATATCAAAAATCATTTTCAATATCACCACAATATTCTGAAACTATTTACATTTTACAGTAGCTGTATAACTTATTGCAGATTAAACATACATTATTGTTAGTAAGAAAATTATTAAGTAACAAAAGAATCGCAACTTAATTTTATAGTTCAGTTTAAGAGTATTTTATGATTACATAATCAGCAAGAAATTTGATTCCACGACGAAATCGACTGTAGTCTGGATATAAATTTCCATCTTTTGATCTATGAGGATTCATCCAACAATCATCAATATTAATGTAAGTGTATCCTGCATCTCTGAAGCCATCTTCTACAAATCTATTTGCCATTTCCATAAACAGCTCTTCCCTAAAATATTTTAAACAATGGTTACATAAAAAAAAGCCTTTTAATAAAATTATACAACTTCAAAAAACTTAATTAATGAAGAATAAATAAAGATAATAGAATTATTAAAAATACAAAACACCTTTGGAATCAGAGTTTTTCAGGGCAAGGGAAAAAACGCGGAGTTTTTGTGTAGTAAAGGTTATGGAGAAACTTTTCTTAGTAAACACATTTGTTATCCAAGTTTATTATTCAGTTAGTTTTCCAAATCACATTTATAGGGAAAATAATGAATAAATCAGTATGGTACACAAATTAAAAGAGGATATTTCCTAATCGTGATCTGTTGCGCCAACTACAATCACTAAATAGATTTTTATCTTGAAATTGTTTTTAACTAAAACGTGTAGAGCTTTATCCAGAGGTAGCTATTAGTTATACCCCTTCAAAAATGCTTCTTTTTTATCGGGACGCTGCCCCGAAGTTGCCAAGACTTGGTGATTATTCTGCAGTAAATTTTCTTTTCTAATTTAAGGCACTGAATTATTACGTTCTTCACCACGGAAGATGCGGAAAATCTAGCTAATTTAACGTTACCCAGTCTACACCTGAGAACCTGAATGAATAATTTGAAATATACTACTAATGAAACAAGCATAGTAGATAAAAACCGAAACACTCTTTACTACAAATAATTTTGAAGACAACAAACTTACCTTATACAATTTTCCGGAGATATATCACACCGAATATTACATTGAAATCGTTCCCAAGCTAACCATCCCATTGGCGGTGTTAAAGCTAAACCATTATTCAAGCAAAGAACATAAAACTGCTTGATGAGAACGAAATAAAAAAAACATAATTTCAATTTTATTATCAACATTCTTGGTAAATAAAATATTAAAAAAACATTTGCTTTCTTGTAATTTGCGCATTTACTAAATACAGAGGGATACCTAACGCAAACATGACACTAAAAATGCAAAACGCAAAGAACAATAGAATGTTTAAAAACTAATCATCAAATCATGTTTCTGCTCAATTTCTTGACACAATGTAAATATTTACTAATTCTAACCGGTTTCTACTCATTGCCAACTTCTAAAATAAAACTGGTAAGAAATGAGATCAGCATGCGTGATGCGCCATCTAGGGAAAAGACCGGTTCCATGTCATAACCCTCCCCCTTTTCCTCTCTTCTTCTTCTTAGTTGTATAGAAATATACCACGATATTCCCTTTTCCTAATATTTTTCATGTTTAACTGAAGCTTTTTTTTAGAACTATGTTCACTGTAGTTTTCAGTTCCATACACTTTCGGAACTCAAAAGTTTTTACTGTATTTGAAAATAACGAGAGAAACTGCCATGCGTCATTCTTCTATGACTCTCCACACGCTAATGGTGAAAGCACACAAAATGAAGTGTTGACATAGGTAAAGAGTTCTGCTCTACGCCACCTATAGCCTATTTCGAACGAAATTTTAAATTGTTCCAGTTTCTAGAAAATCAATTTTCTTTTCTTTTTGTAATTCGGTTTAAAATAGAATAGTTTAACGCCATAAATAAATTTTAAAATTTGAATGAAAAATAAATTATCCTGCATTATAATTTGGGATAAAACTCTGAACCTCCAAATAAGTAATCATGAATTATGTTAGACTCATGGGTGTTGCAGAAATCCAATTTTCGAGGGCGACGAAATTAAATTGCACAGTCACAATAGTTCTCTAAATTTCAACCTAAGAAAAAACTTTTTGCGTGTGCTAAATATTTGAAAAAGATTTATCATTATCCCTTTCTAGTTTTTAAAATTCGATGAATTTAAATCGAATATGGTTCATAAAAATTTTCTTTATTTGTCTGAAATATTGAAAGGAACTTTTAGAGATTTCAATTTACAGAGGGGGACATATACCCACCGTCCTCCCGAACGACTCACGTGCTTAGATCTAAGATTGACTTAATGTTCTTGCAAGGAATTATAATACGATATTCTGAAAGAAAGTGAACACTTCAAACCACAAACTTAAGAGTTTCCACCAAAAAAGTGTTTATTTTAATACAAATGAAGAAGTTAAACAAAGCCAAGTATTCAATGACAATATTAAAAAATGCAAAACATTTTCTCAAAACTCAGCCCCTCTACCAGCAATACCACTGAATGAGTTCTTAACGTTGAGGATTCTGTCCATTGGTCCGACTCACCAGAGAGTATTTGGAAGTTTCAAAGCATGTATGCAAAGCATGGAAGTTTCAAAGTAGTTATTTCCTCTAGACAATTGCGCACATTTTAATCTTCAGTTAAGTTCAGTTTGAGGTAAGCATACAACGATGTTCAAGTAAACATTTAAGAAACCACTCTATGCTTCATTGGAGAGTTAGAGGTTATGAAAATTCAATAAATAGTAACTAACTTAGCTACCGAAAAAATTTACATACAAAAATATTAATAAGAAGAAAAATGTATGGCCCTTTAATATTTGTGTGAATAGTTCTTTCCATTAGAAAATTATATAAAGTTTGAGGAGCAAATGAGATTCAACTTCACATTCCAATGTGTTTGCAGATGTTTGAGGTAAAGAAAGCTAGATGTTTCACAGTTAACCTAGATATAATATATTAAAAAATCAAAAAAAAAAATATCTTTTGATAAATTTGTCCTTAAATACCTACACAAATGATTTTCCAGGTTACTTTCTTAGACAGAAAAAAATATTAAAAAAGCATACAAAAAATTTTTGTTGTGCAGTTGGTTTCTAAATATGATTAAAAATATAAAAAGTGAAAAAATAATTAAGGGGTATAAATTTTCCATCAGTCACAGTTTTGAACTTTAATATCTTAAGATTAAGATCATTTTTGAAGGGAAAAATCTGAACCATCATGAAATATGGAATGTTTATTTAAAAAAAGGTTTAATTTTTTAATTCAATTTATAACTCTTTAATTGGAATATTTAAAATTGCACCTCAAACTATTAAGACTGCATACAAATTTAATTGCTAGAACAAGAATCATTCAGTGTGAATTTTTTTTTCTTTTTGCCACTGCACTGTTTGGCCTTAAGGAGAACTTCTCGAAATTAAAAGTATAGAACTGCCTGCAGCTACAGTAAAAAGAGAGATATCAGAAAAATTACTGGCGATTGAAGAAATTACTATTTTTTTTATAGAAGATTTTTTTTATCAACGAATTCTATTAAAGATATAAAATAATTCATGGTAAAAGGCTTAATGATGTAAAGTTACTGTTGAAGAAGTTGATGTATTTATTTACAAACGTCCAAACAATATTCCAAAAATCAAGATTTGATTAAAAAAAATGTTTTAATTTTGAAAACGTGTGGAGATTCTAGGTAAAGATTTTTAATATAAATATACGTTATCAGAGTCGATTTCGTTGCAAATCAAATATTTTCACGCCAACCTGTGCCAAGAAAAAGACAAAATAATTCACACCACATCCTCCTCCAGTGACTTATCGTCGATGCAATAATACTTGCAATACTTCAGGAGATTGATGTATAGAAATAGAGAGGTTCTCCTAAAGTTGTAATATACATAATCATAAAAAATATTTGTCAACTATTTTGGAAACTTTGAGAAAAGTTAACTAAACAACTTAAATTATGATGCTTATTCCCAATGGTAATGTTAGTATATTTTAACCTCCTCATTATATTTTAGACTAGATGCGTTTATGAGGAATTTAATAAATTAAATTCAACTTCAAAATTTGTAATTATTTTGGAATTACTGTTAGATGCCATACAAAATAAATGTTTTCTATTTTGCAGGATCTATTTCTATTTTTGTATGATCGTTACACTATTTCCTATGCATTAGTTTATTATGAATTTAAATGAGCATTTATTATTTATTGCAAAAATGAGAATTTGGAAGTTGAGAAAAATTGTTTTTCAGCTTCAGTTGATGTCGCATTAATTTTAATAAGTAGATGAAATAATTTTTCATTCTTAAGACTTTGAGTGCCTTTGTCAGTCATCTGTGACTGAGACTGAATATTTCGCTTCGGCCGCACCAGTCACTGGTAACTGGGATGTTAATATGATATAAAGCTAAAATATTATGTTGTTTTATGTAATATAGAACATTTATTTAAAATTTATTTAACTTTTATTTATGTCAATCCGTTAGTAGTGCATTTGCAACACAATGCTAGAGGTTCTATGCAACATGTATGGCTGACGGGGATTTTCTTAAAAATATGCATGTCAGTCAATGTGTTAATTTAACAATATTTTAACTAATCCTGATTTTAAATTAAAAATTAGACAAAGTAGATCATATGTATTATGTATCTTTATGAGCAGCATGTAAAATGAAGTAAACAATGTTAAAAAAGATTTCTTGAGAGACAAACTGGAACGGCATGTAATCAAACTAATAATACTCAATTGTCAGAAAGAATTCACACACAAATTAATTTTAGTCATATAAATAAAATTTAATTATAAAAGTTACATGAATATATATTTACAAGAACAATATAGATGTTGAAACATAACACCATAACTGATCATAACAGAAACAGCACAAACGATTGCCAGGAATAAATTAAAGCATATCAATTATATATTCTTTTATTCGATTAAAAAAATAGAGGAAAAGCCTTTTCGAATGCTTTGCACTGCACAAAAATCTTATCACAAAAAGCTATGAGAATCCAAATTCGATGCTTGAAGTACAAGAGAAAAAAAAAAGACAAAAATAATTATAAGAATAATAATACAAAAGATTTGCTTGAATATTAATTTTCTAAATTTGTCAGGCACATCAAGGAACCAATACTTTCAAATTCTTCATCCGATATGTTGCTAGCATCTTCATCTTCAACAAAAAAGTAATCTGAAATAAGTTAATAAATCATTTAATTATAAAATCTAAAAAATTCTATATAAACCAAAAAACCAATTAAAATATGGAAATATTAACTTGTTTAAATAACACAAGATTTACTTGTCTTTACTATAAATATATATATATATATATATATATATATATATATATATATATATATATATATATATATATATATATATATATATATATATATTAATATATATATATATATATATATATATATATATATATATATATATATATATATATATATATATATATATATATATATATTAAGTAGTAATTTTTACTAAGTAGAAGTCATTTATAATTCATTAACTTAAAAGAAAATTGATCTGAATGTCATGTACAAGTTCGATTGATATCCACAATCAAAACAATGTTACTTAAATGTTTTTTCATTGTTTATAGGATAAAATATGAAAACAAAGCAAAATTAACTTTATTGGGCTTACTTAATTTTTGAACATTAGCTTTCCTAATTTTTGAGAATAAAATCTAAAAAATTCTATATAAACCAAAAAACCAATCAAAATATGGAAATATTAACTTGTTTAAATAACACAAGATTTACTTGTCTTTGCTATATATATATATATATTTTAAGTAGTAATTTTTTCAAGTAGAAGTAATTTATAATTCATTAACTTAAAAGAAAATTGATCTGAATGACATGTACAAGTTTGATTGATATCCACAATCGAAACAATGTAATTTAAATGTTTTTTCATTGTTTATAGGATAAAGTATGAAAACAAAGCAAAATTAACTTTATTAGGCTTTCTTAATTTTTCAACATTTTATATTACAATTACATTCTGTTTTTGTTGTTTATGTTGCATTAGAATGATTGCCTGGGATTTAACTTTAATGGTGTTTGAATGACATTACTGGTGCATGCTCACACTACCACAATTTAAATAGGAGGGCAGATAGGAATAGTAATTATCCAGTCTTCTAACAAGTAGTTGACTCTTCTATTTCTAAAATCAACTCGGACATTACATTAGAGTGGACTTCAAACCACAAAGACACAATCGGCGAAAGTAAAATTAGTGAAACACATAGCCTTTAGAACAGGGAATTAAACCCCAGCCCAAGCAGTGGTATAGGCAAAGACTGCCCACAGTAACAACTAAGTGACAATTTTCAATTAGAAGTTCAGCCACAAAAAATTAAAGCTTTAACATGTATTTAAAAAAAGATTCACAAATTATAAACTATACAAAAATAGTGATCAAATTAAAATCTTAAATGACTGAATACAGGAGCAATGTGATATATAAATATAATTTTAAATTAATTGTAGTTAAGTTACAATCTTGAGTTACAATCTTAAGTTACAATCTCTACAATCTTACAATCACAATTAAAAATAAAAATCTAGATAATCTTTAATACTTATTTTTCTATCTTAATACTTTTTAATGTAGAAATAAATTTGATTCTACAACTACACAAAAATTTTAAATGGGACTTAATCGCTAAAATAAAGTGAGAGAGGAAAAATTAATTTAACAGAATACAACATCCAAATTACAAATTAAACACATTTCTTGTTGCAGAAAAGTTAAATCTAAATTATCGAAACTAAATTTAGCTATTAATTCTACACTACATTGAGAAAACAAATGACACTTATTGTTTCATAAAAATGAATGCATGTATTACTGATTCTTCACTAAAATAAAAATTAGAGAATAATATACTTTTCCAGACAAGGAGAAATAGATATTAGGAAATAGAAATTGAGACAAATATGAATAACTATGCACAATAAGGTTTAGAAATAAAATAGTTTTAAATAATGTACCATTTATAATTAGACATAATTCATTGATTAAATACACTTTAATGTATGAATTTAATATGAGAGATGCTTAACATGCAAAGTAATTCCTAAATTGCTCACAAAACATAAATAAATATAAAAAACTAATTTTATATACCTAAGCTGCAATTACTGCAATTTAAATCTGGTCGGAGATCCAGAGGTGGCCAATGTTTAGGACGCTCAGGAATTATTTCAAATAAATGCTGTTCGCCTGGAATAACAAGTAGCTGAAACAGAAAAAAAAACACATAAAGTTTAAATAAAGTGAATTAAATTTTTTTTATGAAATGTCATTAAATGAGTTCCAATTTGTCAAAAATGACTAAAAAACTAAATGAAAGTTCAGAGAAAAATATGAAACAGTTTATTCTAGACATATAATACATGCAATTCGTTACAAATATCTTTACATAACTTGTTAATATAACCAGTTGAAACTTTATAAATGAAACTGTAATAAATTATCTTTTTAACTAGGGATCTTTGTATGGTGTTTTTATGTCTGGCTTATAAAGCTAATGACAAATTAAATGAAAAACGTCATCCAATTTAATTGTAATTTCACAGCAATTAAAAGGAAGAACTTATTTTACTTTAATGAAATTAGCAAGTAAACATACATTTTAAATGATAATGTATTAGTTGATGGTCAATATATAATTATTTTAATTAGTGTTACGCATAAATGATATTACTTTTTACAGTGCAATATTAAAGTTACAGTCCCACATGATGTGACATTTCCAGCTTATTAATTTTTTAAGATTATTTAGCCATAATTTATATTTAAATTTTTTTATATGTTTTTAAAACAAGACCAAAAAGCAATAATAGCCTTAAAAGAAGTTAAATGCACACAAAAGCTAATTAAAAGGAAATGTTTGTTTCATTACTTGTTGAACTTGTTCACACCAGTCATCAAAATCATCTTCAGAATGGAAATAAAAACACTAAAAGAGAAAATACTACACTAAATTTCATTGATAAAATTCTTAAAAATGAAATGTAACAAAAACAATTCAAAGTAACAAACATCAATAACTTTCCAAAACAAATTTCATGTTACTTTCAATTTCTAGAAATAACTATGACAAGAACACCAGAAAAGCTCTTGATATAAAAAACTTTTTCTAAGAACATAAAAGATTAAGAGAACAGAAATTTAATAAACATTATCTCCAACAGAATAAGATAGAAACATCAGATGCATAAGAAAAGTATTTATAAGTTTAAAATAAATTAGCAAAGCATTTGGTTTCGAAAAAAAAATTTAAAAAGCGTAAATATATAAGAAAAGTTCACAGAATAAATAAATAAATAATAATAAAAAATAATGGTACATAATAATAATAAAAAATAATGCTGACATACATTCAATATACACAGATAAACAGTTTATGAAAACTACATAGATTTATTGAGTTTTTTAATTTTATTTTGTTCTTATCAATAATTTGTGAATCTGGAACAAAATTGTTCTTGAACTAAGCTCCTCACTTTTTTTTAAAATCTGATTTATTTTAATACTAAAAATACTGAGATACAAATAAGAGCATATATGAATAATAAAATAAAAGTTTCACCATACCAAGGAAATGGATGGGTCCATGTCATTTATAGACATTCGTTTGCTGCCACCAATTGGCACATGATAGGAACTATCATCAAATTTATGGCCATCAAAATTTACAGTTGGTTGTGTAACATGAGGATCTAGACAAATTAATTCATCACCTAAAAATATAAAGATAAATTATAAATTTAGAAATTATTAGACATAACACTTATAGAGGCGAAAATAATATATTACTAACTTGTATAACCAATAAACCATGTGGCATGTCTGGGTTTACCCCCAAGAATTCCAAGACTTTGCTTAATTTTGAAAGAATTCTGAAAATGAAACGTCTATTAATTTGTTGATTCTAAAATAATATTTTACTTAACAATTATTGAAAATGTTTCACAACTTTAAAACATAAATTTTATGTGGGACAAATATATAATATCAATAGCTTACTTTGATACTTTTTGTGTACACCGGATTAAAATTTGATACTCCTAATCGCAATGGAATGAAAAGAAGCATTGGCCGCCATGAAGATGATGGTTCTCTGTTAAGAACAGATGACATTGCTTGCCATCGCTGACATCTATGAGACTCACAATCAGTATACCAAACGGTTTGGCGAGGCATTGTGAATGGACTTGATGCTAATGGTTCTGGGTGATATCTACAAAGTGTTCCTAAAACAAAATAATTTTTTCCTTTAAAAATTCAAGACAGAAATATTTTTAATACGCTTGTTTACAAAAAACTGCGGACAGAGAAAAACTAACTTATCAAAACTAAATTGAAAAATTAAGGTTTGGCAAATTCTCAAATGAAATTGTGATGCGCCAGTTCATTATGAATCCATAATTCTAAGTGAACAATGGGTTTGAAGTCTTCAGCTCCAGTTCCTTCACCTTTCCACTTTCAATCATAGAGTGTGCAACTCAAATTTTTATTCCGTACATATCACTGCATGGAATTTTAAAATTGAAATAAAATACCCTTCATGTGCAAATAATTTTCAGGACTTTAAATATTGAGGTCTTTGAGTATTACAACAGAGATTTTATCCATTTTCAGTTGAGCCAGGATATAAAATTCTGGTTACTGGTGTCCTCTTAGTTAGCTTCTGTTGGTTATAAGCCGTTGTCAGCACACCGTGAAATTTAGCTTTACCCCCAGAGCAGAATTCATTACATACAAACCTTCTGATTTACAAATAAGTGTGCCAGCCTCTGAATCAATACAAAGAGAAAATTTTAGAATATGGAAAGATACCTAAATGCATTTTATACTGATAGATAATGGTCAGTCATGTTTAATCAAGTTGGATATGAGATATTGTAAGTAAAGGACGAAGATGGACACTCAGAAAAAAAAAATTCCTGGATTTTTCCAGACTAATTTTATTAAATTTGCCTGATTTTTGTAACCCATGGCATAATTTTTATCATTAATTAAGAGATACCTTATTCTTATATTACAAAACACTTATGCCATTAAGGTTGAAAATTAAAAAAATGTATTACTTTTTTTTTAGGAGATTAACTATTTTGGAGGGAAAAAAATTAGACTTTCACGCAAAAATTTATTTATTTTCCTTGATATTTGAAAAATTTCAGCTAAATTCCCAGACATTTATCTGATTTTGCCAGATTGATAAAATTCACTGGCCTTTCCTTGTTTTCCCTGTTCCCTGGTCGCCTTGAAATGTGACATTATTACATAAAACTACAGTAAAAATTCGATATTATTTAAATTGCTAATTAATATCATACCTTATAAATGAAATGAAATTCACCCCCATTTCTCCCAAACAATGAAGTAAAGTAATAGAAATAATAAGGTTATTCCTTATTAAGCATGGCCTGGCAGTTAGTAAGTATAATTTTATAGTAGATAATCAAATTTTCACATTTGTACTATTATTTTAGTATATTTTACTAAGAGATGCTCAACAAAGATCATACAATTTACATTTTTCTGCCCTTTTGACTTGCAGAAGCATAAGACTGAACTTAACGAGTTGCTTACGTAATATTGAATAATAAACTCTTGTTTATACTATAAATTAACCCTAAATAGTATTCTTAAAATGCATTCCTGATTTATGCCAGCTTTGCAAAATTGAGCAGTCACCACAACACTTAAACATCTAAGTTAGCAAATATTAAATTGTGCTCTTTATATTTTAACAGAAATTTTAGAATGTTTTCCTTAAGTTACACTAATTTTATTGTAAAAGAAATATAAAAATAGGCATGTTTTCATTTATATAGCCTGAGTCCAAGGGCGCCAGCAGCGGGGTGCAAGATGGTGCACTTGCACTTCCTGGCTTTTTTTTAAAAACAATTAAAGAGATACAGAAAAACAATTTTGTTATAAAATTTTTTATTAAAAATATTTTTATTCAAAAACAAATAATTAAGTAATTATTGATACATAACAATTAAAAAATTGTCTAATTAAACAAGAATTGTAATCGTCTTGTTTGCTGTCCAAATCTTTTTATAACTTTTTCAATGAATTCTGAGTCATCTTTGATTATTTTCTTATGCACACTGAGCATGCACAAACTTGGCAGATATCTAAGCTATATTTTTAAATTTCTTTTAATAAAATATAAATAATATTATATTTTCCATTAATTATTTAGTTTAACAAAGGTGTATAACAGAAACTGACTTCTCCAACTGTAAAACTTCATCAACACAATAAATACCAATGTTAAGCATGCACAAACACGTTAGTATACAAAACTACTGTTTGTAGTTATTTGTGTTTCAAAGTCAGTTGCTATGCCAGCGCCATCAATACAGTTTCTAGTGGCAAAATTTACAAGTACGAGAAATTTGTACTTTTTTTAAATATCTTGTTAACAATGAAGAAATGTATGATGAAAAAAATTAACAGATGAAAGTATATGTAATAACAGAATATTTTAATTATTTATTATTTTTTGGAGGGGGGTAGTTTGTTTCGAGGGTTGCACCCCCTTTTATATTATTCTGCCGGCGCTCTTGCCTGAGTCAAATAATTAGCTTCAGAGTAACACTGATATAAGTTTTGTTTAGTTAACTAAGGCTAAAGGCTACATGAATACTAAGAGCAAATCAAAATATTCTTTTTCAAAACTATGGAAACAAGTGATCTAAGTTAAACACAATGAAGGGATCATACAGTGTTTTGGCATAAAAAATTTAGAGAATAAGACCATTATCATTTTAAAAATTATACATACTTATATCTGACTGAATCACAGAATTATCAAAAGCTACATGGACAGCAATACTACTCCATTCATCATACATGGACAACTTCCTGGAAAAAAAAATAATGTTAAAAATATCTTAAAGTGTGATGAACAGTTTGAATTAAGTTGATTAAAAGATTTTGTTTCAAAAAGAATTGGTAGAAATAGCTTTTTTTAGCTATAAACAAATGACAGAATGAAACAGAAAAATTTTTTTAATTAAAATTTGCTACATTTTCTATAATTTGTAGTATAAGGTATGATGAAATATATTATGCTCAGAAACAAATTATAGATACGATAGAAAATCAATATGATAGCTATAACAGCAGGGGTATTTGAACAAAATAATTTTAATAAATATTCTTTAAAAAAAAGCCAATGAAAAAATATATTGATAAAAGCAACTACATACATACGAAAAATAGGATTAACTGCTTTAAAAGGAATGGATATGGAAATAAAATTTGATTATTACCTTAATACTTGAGCGATAGTGTTTGGTCCAAACCATTCCCCGATGGTCTTTTTTTCAGAAACTCCCATTTGGGCTAAAATGAGACATTAAGTTTAAGGAATTTCAACGATATAATTTAAGAACTATGAAGTTTATTGATTGCACAGAATACACTAAAAAAGCTTTACTGGAGATTTTCAAAATCTTTCATTTTAAGAAAACCAAAGAATTATGTATCACAGATGTTGTAGTCCTGGATAAAGTAATCCTTTTCAAAATAAATAATTTTTAACTAGCATTTGAAGATATTGCTTTAATTTTTTTTAATATAAGTTATTAACTGTCTCTTTAAATAAGATGCATTTTTTCCTTTTTGTACGAATGTATATGTCTTTTAAATTTTTGTTAGTAGTAGTTATCACTTAAGTCCAAAAATTAAGGTACAGTCACTTTTTTGAGGACAGCTTAAGAAATTAGGAAAAAAAAATCTAGCAAAAGTTACAGTCTGCCAAAAAAAAAAAAAAAAAAAGAAATATGGGCCACCCTGAATTGCTTTTGGTCTAATGATAAAATTTTCATATTCTAGGACTCAATGTTCATGCTTTGGGAGGTAGGACCTCAAATATGCTAATTAATTAGAGCAGAAGATGTCTTAAGTTATGAAATCGTACACAAAAGGTACTTTCTCTGAATAAACATACCATTTTTTCGACAGATTAGAATTTCTGATCACTAAGATATAGGGGGTAGTCGAAATCTGAGAAATATGGTCCCAATAGTTTGGTCAGGACATTACTCCAAAGTTTAAGCCCCTAAAATCTCAATTTTAGATTTTGCATATTCACCATATCTCGAGGACTTTTTAAACAAATTGAAAAAACTTTGCATATAGTTATAAAATTTATTAATCTAATAATAATTTTCAGTAAATATTAATTATTTTTTATTATTTCATTTAATAATAGTAAAAAAAAATTTGAATTGTAATGTATAAAATTTTTTACATAATTTTAAACTACATATTTTACATGGCAAAATACGAAATTTGAGCAAAATCGATTGAATAGTTCCTGAAAAACCGAATTTTAAATATACAACTTTTTTAAAATTTGATTTCTCAAGAGCCTTTCAATTAAAAATTTTTTCGACTATTATTAAATAAAATTATAAAAAATAATACATATTTACTAACATTTATTTTTTGCACAAAATTATGTTTGGACGAACAAATTTTATAAATTTGTGCAAATATTTTTCAATTCGCTAAAATGGTGAAATATGAAAAAAATAAAATTAACATTTAGAGTTCCAGATTTTTGATTGTTCTCCTGACCAAACTATGAGGACCATATTTCCCAGGTTGCAATTAACCCTTATATTTTGGGGGTCAGAAATCCAAATGCATAGAAAAAAAGGCATGTTTATTCAGAGAAAGTATGATTTTGTGTTTCATTTTGTAACTGAAAATATTGTCTGCATTAATTAATTAGTACAGTTGAGGTCATTCCCGTAAACCATTAAGATTGAGTCCTAGAACATGAAGATCTGATCATTAGATCAAAGTTTATTCAGAGTGGTCCTTTTTTCGTGGACTGAACATTAAAGTGCATCAAAGTATGACAAAAAGTGGTATAAAAAAGGTAATGGCACAATTGCAAAGTCCTCAGTTTATGGGCAAAATATCACAAAAATAATGCTACAAATCAGAATTTGTGAAAGACTTATTATGGGACATAACCTCCCTTCCTGATGGCAATACAGATCTCATGCTGTTTATAAGAATGACAAATATTTTTGATAGAAATACTCATTCTTTCATTAAGGTAGTTCTTGCCCCTGAGCGGTTTCTATAAAGAGGATAATAAAACAAGCATCAACAGATTTTTAGGGACATATATAAGATTATTGAGAAGTGCTGTCAGTTTCTAGTTAAATTTTATGGATGAAAACAGGTGGGTTAACTGAGGAATACGTTGAAGCTAAAAATACCAAAGGATGGTGTAGTTAACCAGACCTGAATTTTATAGATCATGCTTAAGGAAATTTTCTTCTAGAAACTTCACAAAATTAAGAATTAACTTAATAAAAAAGAGGGGTTTATTGCTCCAAAACATTAGTCAACTATTCAACCATCTTCAGAGTTTTTAATGAGACTGGCAATGCCATCAGAGGGTCAAACACCATATTAAACCCTTCCCAAGTGCCATATGATTACATAATTTTTTGACTGTCATGCAGTGATGCACAGTAATTTATGGTTTTAAGTTTATGGCTTTTTGTTATTGTTTTAGTTTTTTTTATACCTTGATATATTTCCATATGAAATTTCACTCAATTTGGTTCAGTACTTCCTGAGTTCTCCAAAAATGTTCTTGTTCCATAACTTATGGATGAGTGTATCTCTAATCAGTATACAAATTATGATGCCATTTTGTCACACTTTTTATTTTATTTTAATAAAGCACTATCCTTATTTAATGGGGCAACAATGAACACCTGATTTGATGTTGAAAATTAGTATTCAAAAAGTAAAGTGAAATAACTACACAAATGTAAAATCCTTTATTATTTTTGCATTAATCAGTGTTTGATATCAAATTATTATTAATGAAATACATAAAGTTGCATAGACATTACAACTGGTTTTTTCACTTTTATTTTATTGAAGTCTTGTAAGGAAATTTATTACAAAATTTAGAATCAAGAACAAATATTAAATAGTTCACTTTTTTGTAATCTAAAAACATTTTCTGACCACCACGGTGCTCATTTTACTTCAAACGACAAACAGAATAATAATCAAGAAAATGTAAACAAGAGCTTAAATAAGGGACTTTTCTTATTGGGTATTATGCTTTTATAATTTTGACAAATATTTGTAATAGATTTGTATTATTATGTAATAATAATTGTCGATTATTTTTTGATTTAATGATTGAAAATTATTCATTTTGAAATAAACCCAGGGAGGGTGTAGCTGAAAGAACAAAGATCAAAAGAGCATTTTATTCCTTTAAATTACAATGAGCAAGGGATACATGATTTAGCTAGCTGCAATAACTGTTAATTATTGCCCAGGATATAATTCTCTCTTAACTTTAGAAATTTAAACTGAGCAGGCCATGAGAAGTTAGAAACAGCTATTTTATAAAATTAAAAGATTGGAGCAATTATTTAACAGTTCGGAAAAAATATGTAAATGAGTTAGCAGTTAAAGAAATAATATTTATTGATAAAACTTGATTTCTGTTTGAATAGCATGATTACGGAGAAAAAGATATTAATGATTATGTTTATTCAGAAGAGTATTCAATGAAATAAACATTTAATGATTAAATGATAATAAATATGTAATGATAATAAATAAGTAATGACAATAAAATTTTAAACTAACTAAAATATCAACTTAACTATTAACATTACTTAAAAATTTCAAAAACTTAAAATAAAAGTAGAGAGAAATATCAAATTAAAATTTTTTTTAGATTCTAAGAAAGAATAAATATTTTAGAAATATATTCACTGAAATGTTAGTAGAAAATACAAATTAATTAATTAACAAAAAATTAAACCAAAATTTTTCGTTCGAATATTGTGAAAAACTACCAGACTGTCTAATCTAATCTTAAATCCGACTTGTTAAGGGGTAAAAAAAAAAAATGCTCGATAACTGTTGCCATTAAAGAAATGTAAAAGAATAGACAAAATAATCATATGATACATTTTTAGAACAATCTATAAAACAGGTCAATGAATACATACTTTTTAATTGGAAAATATATGATTGTTGGAAAAAAAAATTAAAAAAATATTTCAGCATATTTTTTACTTTATTCATTGTGAATTATTCAATTTCCGCAAAAATACATTATCAAATACAATAACAATTAGATTAATGAAGGTAAGACAGATATAGATACACACATATACATATATATTTACCAATTTGGTGAATGGAATAAGGACAATCTTTTTTATCTTGAAACATTTTTAAAATCTCTTTATACACTGGATCAATCACCCCTGGTGTCCACTGCCATCCTGTAATAATAATATATTAATGCCACTATATTAATATAACAGCCATCTGTAATTTAACAATATTTCAATTTTATTACAGAAATTCAACCACTCATTAAATTTTAAACATATTTTATATGCAACAAAAAATACATAGTTGATGCAGCAAAAAAAAAAAGTTATTTTACTTTCCAAGATATTTTTTGAACTTCAAAAATATTTATTTATCAATTCAATATCTTTTTTACAAGATAATAAATTTTTTGCAGAGTAATAACTTTGAAGAAAATTTTAACAAACTATCATTTTTTAAATTGTAACAGATTTTATTTGAATTCAATAAAAATGCACCTCTTCCAAGATGACGACAAATCAATGCCTCAGCCATAACCATTTGGCCACAACGTAGCATGCAACCCCAGTACTTATCGGTTTTTGGTCCAGTTCCACCTATAAGATAAAAGCAATTAGATAATCAAAATGGACTTTTACATGTAGATATTTGCAAAACTAAACAGTTCATGGTTTAATAAATATAAAACTTTTGAAAAGTATTTATGATTAAAACAAGCAGTTGTTGATGCTAGAACATCTGTCCCTAGTTGCTAAAAAAACAAAAATGATAATTCTATTAAAAATTGGAATTTATTTGTAATTTTATAAATGTTTATATTTTTCTTTATTTGTTTAAAAAAAATCTTTTTACATAAAAAAAAAACTTTTCTTCCTAGTTTTATCTAGTAAAGAACAAAATTTAAAAAAAAGAAAGTTTCTATGGTTAATGGTATTAAACTGTCTTGTATTTCTTAATCAGTAAAACAATATCTATTGAAACTTTAGTTTTAGCTTTTCAGATACGTAGTTTCTAGATCTGAGATGAGATTGATTTTTAACATTGAATTGAAAACATTCAGTGCTAGGTAAAAAAAACCTTTTAATTACATGGAAAACTTAGGTATTTATGACTTGTTTGCATATTTCTTATCTATTTAATTTTACAATATCTTCATCAATGTTTTTATATCAAAAACTTCTGGTTTCACTTAAAACTTTGCTAATTATTATTAAAAAAAAATTGTACACCTGACAGTTTTGAGCATTATGCACATGCAATTATTTATTATAAAAAAATTTTTTATTCACATACTTTCAGTTTATAAAAAAGTTTTTTATGTATAAAATCTTTGATTCCTAAGATGACATTTTATGAAAAATAAAAGTCAAAATTAATGAGGAAAAAAAATAAGTTTAGATAAATTACAATTGTAGATCATAAGCAATATTTGGTACAATTGCATTTTCATACAAAAAAAAAAAAAAAACATTCAGTTGAAATGTTATAACATAGATAAAAGTCAAGACGACTTTCACATTTTCATTCTTTATCGTAATTAAAATATAAATTTAAAAAAAAAACAATTAAACTTAATTTCATTGAACTAATCAATATGATAAACATAAGAAAACTGTTTATTGCAATGTTTATTAAGAAATTATAACATTTTGAGAACAATTACATTGTTATTATTTGTTAACTTAGCTGATTAACTTGCTTTTTCAATTCTTCGTTGATTTGAAATCTATTAATAATGATTAATAATTTAAATTTCATGAAAAATTATAAAATAAAAGTTATACCTATCGCAGGAAATCCACTTCGATAAGAAAACCATAATTTGCTTCTTATTGTACTTCTTAAATCTTCCAAATCTAATAATAAAATGCATAACATTATGGAAAAAAACTAATTTATGAAAAAAGTGAATTATAAAATAAATTCAAGTTAAAGAATCAGAAAAACAAAGTATTATTAAAATAATATTCACTATGGTTACAAATATTCACTAAGCATTATAAAAATAATATTCACAAAACAACACAGTGTCATGGTAACATGAAAACAACTCTTATTGGTGAATTCAGGGAAAAAAACAAACAAACTAGTACTTAAAACTTTGGTTTAATGATATTGTATGAATGTTCTAGAAAAAAGCACACCAAGAGTAAAATGGCATAATAAATAAACATCTAGGAAATTTTTTATTTTATTAGATATTTAATTATATTGTAACAATTTACCGTGCAATGAATTATATTTCTTGCCAAGAATCCATACATCATCTAATGAGAATGGGAAATCTGCACTATCTTTCTTACTATGAATAGATGTTTGACCTAGGTAAAAGTTAATGAAATACATAAATCTAAGGATCAACTTTATAATTTAGAAGAAGAAAAAGCAAAACAATATTTTAGCTTTTTTTTTCGTATTTAAAAGTTAATCTAAAAATTATACCAAACTTAATTGATATATTTTTTAAATACCTTATTTTGATGACATTTATATATATATATTGGATAATTTGAGAGAGATCGGTTGAATAGTTCCTGAGAAATCGAATTTTAAAATAAACAACTTTTTTAAAATTCAATTTCGCAGGATCTATTTTATCAGTTGCAATTTTTATCGTTTTATCCATTTATTTTTCACTATTACTATTCCAGTTTAGTTCCATCAATATGGCTTCTACTATGGCACAAAAATATAATATCATAGTGAGAATGAAATAAGGAAGTCTTATTATACAAAGTTTATAAAAGAATATGAACTTTTGAAATTAATGAAATCAGCTCGAGATTCAGAATTTGTTACTGTTCGGTTCATTAAAAGAAGCAAAGAAGTACTACTATCTGGGGAAAAAATGCCTATGAATTTTTAAATAAAATATCTATATAAAATATCTGTATGAAATATCTTTATGTCTATTTGAAAAAAAAAGATATTATTCAAATAAATTAATAAAATTAACATTTAAATATTATATATTACTATTATTGAAAAACCCTAGATTTCCAAAGTTTGCTGTTGAAAATAAATTATAAAATGATGCCATCACCATAATTAGAATACTTTGATAATTTAAAGTAGATTTGGTCTCATTAACTTCAAACAATCAAGTAAAAATAATTTTTACATCACATAATTCATAAGCAATTTATAATTACAACGAAAATAACTTTGGAGATAAAAAAAAATACTTTTCTAAGTAAATTAGCTTTTTGTAATTTAAAGATTAAATTCACTTTATTAATTCTTGTATATTAATTAAAAGAATAAACACAAATAATTACAATTCTATAAGAATATACACAAATTCTATTTTATTTTGTTATTTCTATTTTACGCTAATATTTGAAACATTTAGATGAACCAACATAAAAAAATTAAATATATATTACCATTTGCACTAGAAAAAAAGTTGTATAAATCCATGTGTAGTATATAAATTATTTCAGCTTTCCTCATATAAATCCATGTTGCTATGAGACAGACAGAAAACAATAAGCAATATTCTCCAGATTATTAATATAGTATTAAAACAAGGTAAATATTATAGTAAGTACATATTATTAAAACAAGGCACTAATTTGTTTTAGGGGGATAGAGCATCAAATATAAACCTAACATTTATTGACACCAATGATGCTTAATCACTTATAATTTATCATAATTGATTATTGGTAATAAGTGCTCCGAGTATTACGATAACAGATTCTTAAAATATTATAATATAGGTATGATGGTGAATGATACTTAATATATACTAATATAAGTACAATAGCAATACATTTGCTTATGGGCCTTCACTAAATTTAATTATGAATATTACTAAAACATTATTTTAAAAATGAAACATTTAAAATAATATTAAAAAAAATAACAGTTACTTTCCTAATTCAATAATTATTGTCTATTTCCTAAAAAGCAAATTTGAGTAAAATGAAAGCTTGGTATTTTAATCACAATGAAACATTATTATTTTCAATATTTTTATAACTAGAAATGGAGACATGTTTTTCTTTTATTAATAATAGAGGCTTACGTCTGAATCCCTAGCAGTTGCCCCCTTTATCTTATTCTTAGGCCTTGAAAATATTTTTAGTGAGTCAAATGAAAATGAGAGCCATAAAAAGAGAGAAAATTGTACACTTAAAACACTTTTAATTTTCAATGTTTGAACAACTACAGAGTGGAACAGATATTTAAATAGTAATGTTACATGTAAAATACACATCATTTCACATAAATATATTTACGGATAAAAAGTGTGGATAAATGTTGACAGCCAAACTCGCTAATAACAAACCCTGATTTAACGAAAAACCAGATTTAACAAAAAATCTAAAATACTTGGTTGGTATTATCTCGGTGCATTGCTTGCTTTTAACAAGCAAATCCCGATTTTAGCGAGAAATATTTTTTTTTTTAATTTATAAGAATTCCTATACTTCCACTTCTCCGGCTTAGTTAATATCTTCTTGAAAAAATTCATTTAACAATCTGAAGTCAATTGAAAGTTAGTGATGACTTTTAGGAACTAGTTAGTGCAAACTTATGAAATTTCTTTTTCAAATACCGACAAGCAATATCCTCTAGACCTACATTAATTTAGACATGTATCGTTGAGTTACTTCAAAATTATAGTGGATAAATATGTAGTTAGAATTAAAAATTATGAAAAATATCGTAAAACGTAATAACTCGTAGATGTGCTAAATTACAATGATATTATAATTTCACACATTTCTTTGTACAGTTTATGATCAACAGAATTAACTAATCACTTACTTTTTAATTTTTAAAGAAATATAATAAACAGGAATGACCCATATTTTTTGTATTTCAAAATAGACATATGTTCAAAATAATAAATTCTATAATTCTCTTAATTAATAGAACCAAAAAATTTAAATAAAAAATAATTAAGTTTTATAGATGACTAAACAGAAGTTAAATATTTCACAGAAAACTGCAAATAGTTTAGGAAATTCTTTGTTTATTTATCCTTGTCTATTTATATTTTTTTTTATTTACTACGTAATCGATTCCGATGAAAATTAAATATGTGTCATCTGATTCATTAAATATGTTATCGCTGATAGTTTTGTTATAGATTTTAAAGACTTGATAATAAGAGATCGTTTCTAAATTTTAGAAATGCATAGCTAAATTTGTGTAATTTAAAAACTAAAAGTTATATAAAATTTGCACGAACATTTTGGCTACTTGAAAAATCATACATTAAAAACGCATGCACTGTACATAGGGTGAAACAGTTTAATCAGTTTTAAAACATGTATCTTTACACCTTCGTACAGAAAAATTCCATTTTTTCCCACTCCGTTAGATTCGTTTATTCTCAAAGGGTTGAGCTTCTAAATTAAATTTAGTTTCTATTATCACGGTAACCGCTGGTTTACTTCTTGTTATTTTTGTGTTTTATTTTCGGTCTTATTTCTTAATTCTAATTATCATCTTACTCTGTAATTTCATGTAATGTGCGATTTGTGAAAACAATGATATATTTTTTAATAATTTAACATCAATCTGTTTAAGTCATGGAGGATGATTCGGAAAATGTTGTTTTTTATGAAGCGATATTAAAAAATCTTAGAATATTATCAAGTGTATTTTGGAGTTTCCCGTTCACATATGTGTCGAAAATATTCTCAGGACCTGGTTATAATAGGACATCGAAATTTGAAATATTTCTTACCATATTTGCTGTAATTACAACCGTTGTAGTCTTCTATCATTCATTCGAATTTTTGCGTAGGATTCTGTATAAACTATACCCTGTGAGACTTAGAGGCTTTCTTTTTGGTTCAAGAAAAAGTAAACATTCATGGGAATATTCAAAAGACAATTGCTTTGTTTATGCGATTAAAGGACGAAGAGCCAAAATGGAAGATAGATTTAGTGTTATAATTGATAATGAAAGTGGAATATCTCTTTATGGTATCTTTGATGGCCATGGAGGAGAGGTAAACATCTTCAACTATCTGCCAATCGCTGAATATTGCAATCATTTACGAAAATTTTATCATATAATAGTTGCCATGATTAAAAACTTATAGATTATTTTTAATTTGAGCAAATTGTATACAGGAGTAAAAATTTAATCACTGGATCTTTTGAGAAACTTAAAGGTATTAAGTCTGTACATACTCTCACAGATCCATTCTCAGAGCATATTTTGGTATTGGTACTCAACTAACTACAATCGCAAAGACATCATTAGATTTTTGAACAGTCAAAATTTTTTAAAAATAAGTGTGTAATGGTTTGCTTGAAAGATGACTACAAGTTAAACGATTGAGGTGGTCCACTTTTGAGATATTGTTTTTAGTTTCTCTGGAGGAAGTATACAAATTTGGCTATTATTTTGGTCCTCGTAAGAATGAAGAGATCTTCCTTTGAATTTTATATTTAAAGGAAAATTAGAGTTATTAATGTGAAATTTAACAAAAAAATAAAGAAAAACAGTAAAATATTTACAATTATGAAGAGTTACGCTATTTCGTAACACATATTAGCATGCCAAACCTTTTTACATGAATAAATACAGTGGTCGGTGTTACTATAATTTTTTTGCTGGTTCTTTTATGACAGCAGTTCTAAACCAGCTTTAATTTTGTGCTAAGCATTATTTGCTTTAATTGATGCGAGGGTATCGTGGAGATTCGTTTAAGTCATTATTATTAAGTGTATGCTTTGATAAACATATGAAACAATCAAACAATTTTTTTAAGTTATTTGTTTTAAATGAGATGGCTTTTCATATTTTACTTAATAATTATTAATTTTGATTTCATTTATTTAATATGTTACTCTTACTCTGTATTTTAATTCATGTGATTATTAATTATAGTCACTAAATTAGTAATAATATGTGATGTCTGGTAAAAGCTTTTATTTTAATATTCAATTAGTAATGTTATGAGAAATCGAGGCTACATACACACGAATTTTATCTAATGTTGCAGATTCCATGATATCTTAAGACACGGCTAAGGGGCAATATTGAAAGTATACTGTATTATAATTTTTGAAATGTTAGTTGTTAAACTATAATTTTTTTATTTGTTCATAAACAAAAATGTTTATAGTGTAAATTACAAGTAATAAATTTTTTAAACCAATGTTTTGCAAAAATTTGTTTGTATGAATACTTAAATATTTTATTGTGTTTTAGTTTGCTTCGGAATTTGTTGAAAAGCATCTGTTTAAAGAATTATTAAAAAAACTTCAAGAAGTTGTACAGAATAAACCAGAAGACAAATTAACCAGTGAATTTGCTCGAATTTTAACAGATCGTATTTTAGAAATAGATGTAGAGCTACTTGCTAAAGTTAAAGCCGCTAAAGATGTTGCAGGTAACACAGCATGTGTAATAAATTTTGTATACATTTGTAATTATTTTTTTCTTTTATTTTACAGTGACTTCATTGATTTTTTATGAATATTAACTAACTCACAGGCATTACAGTCCATGTTTGACCATGGTCTCACTAACAATTTTCTTCCAAAGTCACCTGTCTCTAACTCTTTGTTTCCAGTTTCGGACTTATGGAGTCTGTAGGTCTTTTTCCACCTCGTCTAACCATCTCTTGGTCGGACTTCCTCTTTTCCTTTGGCCCTGGCACTGCCCCTTGAAATATCTTAGTGCCTCTGTTTTCCTCCATTCTCTCAAGGTGTCCTAGCCATTGAATTCGTTTTGCTTTTATATAATTGATTATATCTTTTTCTTTAAATAGTCTTGCAATTTCAAAATTGTATCAACTTCTCCACAGATCACCCTCTCTGACAGGTTCAAAAATAGTTCTAAGAATTTTTCTTTCCCAGTTAATCAGCATTTTTTCTTGTTTCTGGGTTGGAATCCATGTCTTTGATCCATAAATAACGGTTGGTCTGATTATAGTTTTATAAACCTAAAGCTTTGTTTTCCTTGTTATTACTTTTAGCAATCTCTTAAGTGCAAAATAACTGCAATTTCCAGCATTTAGTCTTTGCTTAATCTCTGGCATAATATCATTGTTTTCAGGGACAACAGAACCCAAGTTCAGTGATACCTCGAGATACGAGTTTAATTCCTTCCGTAACCTTGCTCGTATGTCAATTTGCTCGTATCTCAATTTGCTCGTATCTCAAAGCAATTTTCCCCATTGAAATTAATTGAAATGCCATTAATCCGTTCCAGCCCCAAAAATGCTACCCCCAATTGTTTTTGTTACGTGTTTCTGAATAAAAATAAAAAAAACATTTATAAATGACAAATATTGTGTAAAAGCATTATAAAATGAGAATGTAAAGCAAAAAAACTAGTTTTATAAAGTGTACATACATATTTGGTCACTTAAATGCAACTTACACACAACTTAAATGCTACTGCCTGCTTAATTTTAGTCACTGCTTTTCACTTCACTGGTCTTTGCTTTTTTAACCGGATTAAGAAAAAAAAAACTGTCCAAGGAGGTTTGTTTCTTCCTCCTTTTCAGAATGGTGCAGAAATGAGTTAGGCAAGTGTCTTAAATATCTCCGATGTACGACCAATTGCAACTTTTTCGGGGTGTTTCTTTTCCACGAACTGTGAAATTCTCTTCCACATTCCCAAGGACTCTTTTATATCACTTTTAGAAATAACCTCCTCCACCTCTAGCTCTTCCTTGAAACCAATTTCTTGTAGAACTCCCGAATGCTGCTGCGACTGTAACTTGCAATTGCTCGGTCGTCAGTTCCTGAGAGTGCTCCTCGGCGAGCTCGTTTACGTCCCTCTCACCCATCACCAGGTCCATAGATTTCCCCAGAGACACAATTTCCTCCTCCACTGGCACTTCGGGTTCGAATAATTCGAAGCTACCGACCCAGGCGACAGCACAATTTTCGGCTACAGATTCTTTCATGCACAGGTCAAGGTCCTCGTTATAACTCAGACAGGCCTGATCAATAATTCTGAGGCATATCACGGTGTTAAGGTGGTTCTTCCAGTACTCTCGAAGGGTGAGGTTTGTGTTCTCTGTCACCTCAAAGCAGAGCCGGAACAGGTGCTTAGTTTACAGCTTTTTAAAATTAGAAGTCACCTGCTGATCCATGGGCTGCAGGATAGGAATGGTGTTAGGTGGTAGATAGAAAACCTTTATAAACTTGAACTCCTCGAGTATGTCATGTTCGAGGTTCGGTGGGTGAGCAGGAGCATTGTAGAGGACGAGAAGGGCTTGCATGACCGTTCCTCGTATCTCAAATGTCCCTCGTATCTCAAAACAAAACTTCGCTCGTTCGACAGCTCGTATCTCAAATAACTCGTATGTTAGGGCACTCGTATTTCGAGGTACCACTGTACTTAAATTCCCTAACTCTTTCAAATTTTGTCATTTCATTAATTTGTAGTTCTGTGTCTATATCCATTCCCTTGGAATCCATTAACATGTATTTGGTCTTATCGATATTTATTTCTAAACCAAAAAGACTAGCTTCTTTGGTTAAGTCTTTAAAAGGGTCAACAAGTGCATTTTTATTTCTTGCTATCAATATTACATCATCGGCAAAAGCAAGAACTTGTTTCGTTCCATTAAAAGTAGTACCTCCTCTATTTGATGCTGTGCTACGCATAACTTTTTCAAGGCATACATTAAACAACAAGGTCGATAGAATGTCACCCCGTCACAATATCAAATTCCCTGAACATTTTGTTTTGTACCTTTTTATGAATATTTGAAATAAAATATAATATAATATTTAAAAATATTTGAAAGGAAAAAAAGGACATTTTTTGAGTTTGATTAAAGAAATTATTTGCAATAGCTTATTATTGAATTCTATTTTGAAAGTAATTATTTATATGTAGGGTTCACCCCAGCAATGGAAATTTAGTCGTCCACTAGGACCACTTAGGCATTCATTTTGTGATCCAAAAACTTATTATGGTAAACTTGAGGGATAAAAATCGAACTGTACAATTACATAATTCATGTTATGGTACCCATCAAAAGTTATTTATTGCCTTTTACAACACTCTTAAGCTCAGAGTAACATAGAACTCTCTCAAGGTTCATTAGCTCATAAATATTGAAGATTAGAATTTATTAAAATTATGTGTAAAAAAGCTAAAATAATATTAGTAAATAGATTCAGCATAGAGATTAGAATGCTGAGACCAAATAAATAAATAAATGAGGAAAACAGAAAGTAAGAACTGACAAAATATCACATTTGAAATAAATTATCTAAAAATTATAAAATTATTTCTAAATATAATTATAAACCAATTATAATATCAGTACATGAATCATTAAGCACAACATGTAAATTTGAAATTTCTCCGTTTAAATTTAAATTTTTTTTGTATAGTTATTTGTTTTTCTGTTATTCCATTTGAATACTACATATTTGAATTCCACACCATGCATAAAACAACATAATTAATACAATAAATTTTATAAATACATGGCATTTGTTCCAAAAAAATATTTTTTGTTACTGTTATGTAAATTCCAAACATATTTAAAACCGACAAATTTGTTGTTTATATGCATGATTTTAGCACATTTTGTGGAAATGAGAATGTTTGGCGACAATTGTTGCCATACTGGCGTGAATCCTAATTATATATAACTACTCATTTCTTATGGCTCTATATATGTTTAAATAGTTTTTCTGGACACAAAAGAAGCAATTTATTGTAAAAATTAAGTAATCAGTAATTATTAAATCAGTAAATATTGAAGAAATAGTAATAATTGAAAAACTTCTGTAATAATATGAATATTAACTTTCTCTTTTATTTATTCTTTTTTTTTTCTTCCCATTTTAAACTTGAATCCCTTATAGTTAAAATTGATGATTGTTTGTTAGTAAAACTACATAGAAATTCAAAGTAGGCATATCAAATATAAACTAATTTTCTTTCTTTTTTCTAGCCTTGATTAATGTTGATTTGGTGAAATGTATTTTAAAACCAAAGAAATTTTGTGTTCACAATGTGAACAAATATTTTTAATTTTGATCCATTCTGAACTATGAAGAAACCAAAGAAACTTCTGTGTTCCCAATGAACGAAGTTTGCTTAATTAAAATTTCATACAGTATAGTTCTGGAAGAAATTTAAAATATATTTTAAAATCAATAAGTTTAAATTTTTTAGAGAGATTTTTCCAAATTCAGCCAAAAAATTCCAGTAAATTTTTTTTGAAAAGCTTCTTTATGATTAAAAGTTTATAGAGTAAATTATTAAATATCATTTTGTTTCATTATTCCATTAAGCTTCTTGGATATAATGAAAAATGAAAGAAAATCAATCAAAAATAAAATATTTATTGTGCAATTTCTACAATTTAATGTAAATTTATTAATTATGAGATGATAATTTAATTCTCATACATATTTAAATGAAATTGTTTTAAGAAACAGATTTCATTTGTTGGTTTTGATCTATTGATTTGTTTTCATTTTTTTGTAATCTACATTCAATATATCAATATGTGGTACAGTTACCTGTAAATGTTTTCTGTTTAATATGTTATTTCAAATCTGAGTAATAAATTAAAAAGGTTGATTTTTTTCCTCTTAGGTACAACAGCTTTGGTAGCAATTTTATATAAGAACCAGTTGATTGTTGCAAATGTTGGAGATTCAAGAGGAGTTATTTGTGATAGCAAAGGGAATGCTATTCCTTTATCTTTTGATCATAAACCAGATCAAGTGAGTTATTTTTTTATTTTAAAAAACTAAAGGGTGTTTTTACTTTTTTCAATACCTTCTCTCCTCAAAAAAATCTGAATTATTATTTTTTTTTTGTTTTATTAAAAGAAAATCCTTGCAATAAAATCTGAGCATGGGTGCAATTAAATCTGAGCATAACAATGAAGTGACAGCTGTAATTTCTACTGATGAAGTTAAGTTTAGTAAATTATAATTTATAAATACTTTATAAATTATAGTTTTCCGGTCATCATCTTGGAAGAAAAAAAATACCTTTCAAAAGTAATAGTGACAAAATAAGAAATAGGTGATCAAAAGTTTGTTAAATAATTGTTTCTGTTTGTCAATTCAAACGGGTACTTTTGGAAATGTGTTTAAATTTTCCACTGTTTACACGGTTCTTTTATTTAATATAGTAGAAAAATTATTTATTCTTAAAAAGTTTTAAAGTTAAAATCCATAAACTCATTTAATTTTAATATTACATGTCAAATAATCAGAGAAGAATGTGAAAGTCAACTATTGCATTTTTCTTATTTCAATGCCAATTGAAGCCATATCTGACAAAATAATCTAAAAAATTTGAATAGAACAGCTACAACCTAATTGACTACAAAGTTTATAGTTCACAATCTCTCATCACCCTGGCTCCAAATGTTTTGTTGCTGTCACATATGAAGTTCTACATTTACCATCCTTTTTTTTCACTTTAAACTGCAATGGGGTATGCCTATGTCACAGTATTCTATTATGATTTTTGTTACTATAATATACAAACGAATAAAACTGAATGCATAAGCAATTGTCACATGTAAAATCTTGAATAATTTTTGATAATTTTCTATTTTTTCTATCATTAACTATTGTAATATTTTAAGTTAAATAAGAACATGTCTAAAAATGTTAGATAAACAGTTACTTTATCTGATTTAATGATAAATTTTATTTATATATATTATTATTTTTCTTTCTTTTATATTTAGTTGAAAGAAAGACGTCGAATACATTCTGCTGGTGGGTTTATCTCATTCCATGGAGTATGGCGTGTTGCAGGAATTCTTGCTACATCTCGGGCTTTGGGTGACTTCCCTCTTAAAGATAGAAATTTAGTCATTGCTAGACCAGATATTTTAAATTTTGATCTGCAAGATTTAAAACCACAGTTCATGATACTTGCTACTGATGGCTTGTGGGATGCTTTCAGTAATGAAGAATCAGTTGATTATGTGAAAAAAGAATGTAAAAGAGATATTTGCCGAGCAGCTAGAGCTCTGACGAGGCAGGCATTTAAAAGTGGCTCATCAGACAATATAACTGTTTTAGTGGTTGATTTTACCAAGAAAACATGACAGTGTGCTCCTATTTAATTATTGATAGATAATAAATGAGATAAACTATTAAATGTGTGAAATATTAAATTTATCCCTTCTGTAAAATTCTGTTTTTATACAACATAGCAGTTTTTCTGTAAATAAATAAATGTCTCTTTTTAAAGAAGAAAGCTTTTATAATCTTTTCTAAATCAAATCGATAGAATAAAGCTTGTTTCCTTAAATCACTCTGGGTTGTTTTATTGTATTAATTTTTTTTTAAAAATGTTCTGTTTTATGTTTGCATAACTTTGTATATGAACAATATTTTTAAAATTTGAACAAAAACTGCTTATAATTTTCTTAGATCAATGATTTTAAGTGCATTAATTTATAATGTTATGTGATTAGATTGTCATTGTTAAAGAAGTTTACCATTACTCATACTGTACAGATTATATATATATATATATAGTTCCATTGAAATTAATTTAAAAGTTGTATTGACTTATGAATTAATTTTAATTACTGTTCGTGCTTCAAAAACTTCTCGCAGAATTTAATTTTTTTTATTGGCAACTATTAACGAGAAATAAATGGCTATTGTGTGTTAAATGTTTATAAATTTTATTATATTGATCTATTTGTTCTCTTAAATTTATGTGATTTATTCCTCAATGTACACTGCATAAAAGATAAATTATATCAGGGGTCTGTCTAGGTTTTTCTGAAAGGTACCTATTTTGTGAAAATTAAAAATTATATTAAAAAATCAACACAAAAATATGGATTTAACGTTTCTTACGAGACACAAAAATAAAATTTTAAGAAAAAAGTATTTTGTGAAACTACCATTTTTCCTAAAGTTGAATTTGTATAGGTACTGCTAAACGGTAGTAAATTTAGCTTAGACAGACCCCTGTATATGATTTATATAGTTTAAAATATTTGATTGATTTTGATATCAAGTATTCTATTTTTTAGTTATAATAGAAAAAAATCCTATAACTCTTTTAGCGATGATCAAAGTATTTTAAATGCTACCCCAGTAATGGAGAATATTAGCTAGTATTATAAAATATGCATTGTGCTAAAAGAGGATTCACATGACATTTTAACTTTTGTTGTTTAATAATCTTCTAGATATAATTGGCAGTATTATTTTGGGGTATTTGCTATAAAGAAATTCTGCATTTTTAATTTTTAGATGTGATCAAAGAATTAAATTCCTAAACATTAAAAATGATTCCTGAGTCATATGGTAATTTTATAACTTGTGGTTGCTTATGGGTTGTGATAATTGAAATCTGATTATAATATGTTTTAAATTAATTTTAAAATTTTCTTCTCTATTGTATAAGCTTTAATGGCTACACTTTCTTTCAATATTCTGTCAAAAATATTTCTCTATGGATTTTTTTCTTTCTTTTTTCATCTTAATGGGAGTGCACACCAATATTTTTCGATCTTTGATTTTATTCTATTCTCTTGTAATTGTTTGAACTTTCTCAATTTGCTAACTGCTAGTGTCACATCCAACTACGTCAAGTTTTTAAATTAACCTATAAATGTCTTTTTAAAATGTTTCATATATTTAATTATTTATGACGTAATTCATTATCTATGCATTATTTAAAAATTAATGAATTATATCAAATCAGCTTTGCTTATTATCTCAAAACTTAAATGTTTTTACCTTTTCCCTCCATAAAATATTTCCTTTCTTATTAAGAATACTATGTTGTTTTTTAATTACTCATAATAGAATGTATTATTTTCATGTAATTAATTAAATTCTCAGAAAACTTGCATGACGTAACCCAGAGTTTACACACATTAACTGGAAAATTCTTTTTTTTTTTTAATGATCAAAGGAGAAACAATATTTGTTATTATTATTTATGATTATGTAAAAATATGTCATCTTTTGCATATACCAACTTATTTTAATTTCACAATTAAATTGTTTCCTTAATATACTTGTTTTAAAAATGGAATTTAATTACATTCTTAAGCTGTGATGTAGATCAAAAGAAAATGAACAGTATTTTTGAGTATACGAAGAAATTGTAAAAAGAAAATTATACAAGTTTGAAATTGTATGATTTTACTTTTAAGTTATTCAACCCTTTCTGATTATTGTTTATTTAAAGCCGCAATCTTTTTAAGTTTTTTGCAATATTTTTTGAAGCAACAAGATAGGTTTTTTTCACTTTTATAAGTATTGTTTTTAATTTTTTTAACCTCAAGTTTTAATTTTATAAATTTTTTTTTTTACATTAGCCTGATATTTTATCTGCCCACATATTTATTATGTATCAAGTATAATTTTAAACAATGTCAGTTTTTATCAATTTCAATTCATTACTACATAGCTTCCAACATTTACCCTCTTTTAGAAATATTTTTTCCGAATGGTAGTAAAATAAAAATTGCTTTGATAACTTTAAGCCAAGAAAATCTGTCAGAACCTAAATCTGTGTTTAATAAATGTCAAACCTTTTGCGTATATATGTTTAAGTTGATAAGATATAATTTTATAAAGATCCATTTTAAATGAAATTTACTAAATCAAAAATAAAATATCAAAGCACTAACTCTGCTCTCCCTTTTAAGTAAAAAAATCTTTGGGAGAAAAACAGAAAAGTTGGCAGCTATGTTTCTGTTGTGAATACAGAATATGTTCATATCTATTCTCAAAATGTTGTACTAAAGTCTATTTCAAGGTTTATATTTAGTAATGATTAAAAAAACATATGTATTGCACAAAATTATAATATGAATTTCAATGCATTGTGTGATATCCTTTTACACGTCATCAGAAAGGGTTAAAAATCAGAAGAAAAATGGGCCAAATTGTTATATTGTAGTTATATCATTGATATATTTAATCCTATATCTAATAATTGCAATCACGATTATTTTTTAAGTTTAAGAATATATATTTATTACTAATGTAGAAATTAGTTCTGATTTGACTTTGAATTAGGTATTAGAATGTTTTTTAACTTTTCAAATGATGTTTCTTATGGAACAATAGTTTTAATTAAACTAGCAAATAGTATGGCAGTTCTGATCAGTTTTAGAAAAGCTAAAATTAATTAAATAGTACCCATGGGTGCCACTACAAAAAAGTTTCAAGGCTGAAGTTATTTTTTGTCCAATTGATGCAGTTTTGCATTGTTTACTGGAATTTTCAGAAATTTATAGCTCACCGACGCCAATCAATTGGTTAAATCAATCAATTGGTTATTTTTTCTTCAAAATAAATATTTTTCTTTATTTTATTAATTTATTTTTTGCAGTAAACAAAACAAAAATAACAGCTAACCTTACATCTTTTTACGCCTTTCACTGGATAATAAATCACAACTTTTTCCTGAAATCATTCATATCTTTTTTTATTTTTACCTCCAGCATTATTTATTTTTGGTCCAAGCACCATATTTTTTTTTATTTTTAAAAAAGAATCTTAATTTAACTTAGGTTAACATAATATGTTAAGGGGGATGCAAAATCAAGGCAAGATTAAGATTCAACTATAATACAAATTTTGTTTACCCAAACAGATGTGAAAGTTCAATCAATCCCATTTGTCATCATACTTTAAAAATAAGATTGACGTAGTGTGACATCATTATTTGGTTATTTCGTAATAATTGTGAAAAATAATGCTTTCATTAAAATGAAATACTTTTTTATTTTTAACAGAAAAATTTAATTTAAAAACATAGGAGTGGCAGATATTCATAGAATTTATTCCAGTGATTTTTCTCAAAACTGATTTCAGACCCCAGGACTGAAGAGTGGCACTCATGAGTATCAATGCTGCGAGCTACTGGACTAGCTCTATACAGTAGAGTCTCGATAATTGGAGGTTGACAAAACCGAGCCTACTTTGAACTTTCAAAAAAAAATTTTAAAAATTCAGAATTTAATTCAAAATATATTATATTTAAAGAAATTTTACTTTATATTAGAACAAACATTAGGTAAATTATACTCTAAAATAATTTTCTAATGTTTAATGTTTTTTAAACACACAGCTGCTTTTTCATGCAGCAGTATTGTACCATTGTTGAAGTTGAATATTGTCGGGTGGAGTTACTCGTATTGCATTGCAGACTCTACAGCAGCGAGACCCTGGTTATGACTCTTTCGTTGCATGGAATCTCATTTTTAGAGCATCTGTAAATTTGAATTATTTTTCACTATTTAGCCTATCGTCTATCACTGTCATGACAGTGTTTTTGTAACCTAAATTTTTTTTTATTTGGATGAGCAGAGGCAAATAGTCTTCATCACCACTGTATTTTTTTACATTTTATCCCAAGATTTGCTAATAGTTATTTCTTTCCACGACACTACAAAACGCTCTTCACAATTTTTTTTAAAGCTCCTATAATGGTTTCCTCTTATTTCGTGGCTTTTTGAAGAAATTGTAGCAACCTTTGACAACAATACTTTTTTTAGATGTTGAGCAGTCCTTGATCTTCTGTATTAAGCTTGTACAGCCCTTTACCTAGCAAGTATATGTACAAGGTTTCTTTAAAAAAGGAGATTTCTGCAACTGGATTCGAGGATGAGCAATTGAAATAAGACTCAATGAACAATTAAAACCATTTGTAATTGTTGTGGGTACATTATTTAGGAACAAGATAGATTTTTTTTCACTAGCTTAGACTTAAGGAAAACTCTAACAATCAAGACTATACTGTACCTAGAGTTAATGTTTAGTTCAATAATTTGATTATGAATTTATACTACAAAAGGGTATCACTTCTTCCGATAGATATAGGATTAAATACTTGAAATATTGTGATTATATATGTGATGTATTAGTATTGTTAGTGCAAGAACTTGTTTGAACAAATTAAATTAAAAAGCTATTAAAATAAAACTGTGCCTTAATATTGTAAAAAAAATAGAAAGTTGAACTTTGTTGAGCTTTTTCTGTGATGTGCGACTTAAATACACTGTTTTATTGTTGAATTTTATTCTGTTATTACTTTTCAGTTCCTAAATAAAGTTTACCTGAAAATTATACTTGTTTTTTAATAAAATAATTGTTTGGAATAAATACAAATATCTATTAGTTATTAAAAAAATCAGAAAAAGTATGTGAAATTGCAGATATTAATGTATAAAGTTTCATGACAAGACTTAAATATTCATTCATGAAGCAAGATAAAAAAAAATTTATTAATTTTTGTAATTTTTCAGTAGCATTGTCACTCTACATCAAGCAATGCAGTAAAGATGGAAAAACTATTAGATCAAATGACTAATTCTACTGATATTATCTCAAAAGTTAGCAAATGTAATTAAATTTTTTTTACTTAATTTTATAATTTTTTGTTTATTAATAACTTACGATTTCATTCATTTATCCATATATAAATATTGAAAAAAAGATCAAATCTATTTTAATCAAATTTTATTCATAAACTATACACACAAATCAGATTTTTAAATTAAGAAATACATTATAAAAAAAAACAGTTGAGCACCCTTAATAGTACAAAAGTATAAAATTATGTTAAAAATTTTTTAAATTTATTATGCATAATAATAGTAATAGAAAATTATTATCCAAACAAATGCCAAATTAAAACGAAAATCAACAAGCAAGAAATTTACACATAAAAAATACAAAACTGCAGAAAATTCATTGTTTTAATGAATTACAATATATCGAAATAAAATATTTTATTACAGGACATAAAAATGCAATTCTTGCTGTAATTAAAATAAGCAAAAAAAATATTTTAAATACATTATATACTATACATACCGAAATTTTATACAAAGTTTAAAATTATCAAAAAATTTACAAATATTTTAAAAATATAAAATTTCACTATTCATAAAACTTTTTGATAATGATAATGTACTCGTACCTAAGCCTTTAAAACTATAGTTGGAGCACTTTTTTAAAACATTTATTATTTTTTTTTTTAATAAAACCATTTTCAATAAAATTCAACAAATAATAAGAGTGAGTAAAAATTATTATATCTTTAAAAAAAACCTGGATTGCTAAGCCATAAATTTTTTTTAATATTTATACAAAAAAATCACTTTCACTCTTAAATAGATTTTAAGTAATGAAAATAATTGATTTGATCATAACTTATAATTTTTGTCGTGATTACTTTTACATAAAAAATGTTAACCATGTTCTAAATTTTATTTCACCACTTTAAATTTAAATATTATAAAAATAAATGTTAATCAACAGTTTCACCTAAAAAAAAAAATACATAAAATATGCATTACTTATTATAATCTTTGCATTGAAAGTTAAATATACTTTACTTTTTAAATAATGAAAATGAATTAGGCATTTTTAATTTATTTTTATTTAAGTATTATAAGTATCATTTTTGAACTATAATTTCTTATAATAGATTTTTTCTAGAAGTTATTTATTTACTTTAACTTACAGAAAACATTCATTATCAAAAGGTTAAGTTTTAAATATTAATATGCAAAATTATTGCTGTTAAAAATAGGGCAACAGGATTTGCCAAAGTCAACGATTTTTTAAATGGGGGAAAAACCCAGGGATTAATAAAATTTCTTTGATAAATAAATATTTATAATTTTTAAGTATAATATATTAAGTAATAGTATTAAAAATGCTCATTATTTGCTTTCGATTTTATAAGGAGTATTTTTAGATGCAGCGTCAAATATATAAGCTAATATATTCCGTATGTAAGGTATTTAAAGTACATGATTTCATTTTTGAGAACAAATTCTTCATGTGTTATAAAGGTATAAAAAAATCTACTTTTATTTTTATTCTTTTTGCTTTTGAAGTAAATGAAAAGATAAAAAGCTTTTAAACTTCTGTTTTTTTCCAAATGATTCCTATATATAAAATTCTCTTTAAATTTAATTTATCATAATTAACATATTCAAAAACCACTCATGAACATACTATGTACTACTAATATCTTCTATTTGCATCTACATTCTTTAATAATTAAATTTCAATCAGATTCTAGAATTAACTTTAAAGAAATTATGTATGTTTTGCAACTTTCTATACTACGTAATATTTTACTGCTCAAACTTTTACAATGAATCATTTCAGTAATTTCTTCATTATGCACTCTTATTATATATTTATAAAGTAAAAATATTTTTAAGTTAATACAGTAACACAATTAAAAAGATAAATTTATAAAACAAGTTTCAAATTGATTCAATAATTACTAAGAAATTCAATCTTAAATATAATTTGATCTTATTTTTAAATAAGGGTAAAAATTAGTAAAATTTTTTATTTTATTTAAGTGGGCTTAGGCCCGTTTTGGAATATACTCATTGGATTTTACAAGACTGGAACAGACATTGGCAAACCCTGTTTAACAGGCTATCATTTCATTTCTTTAGTTACACTATAAGCAAAAAATTCAGTTAAATATGAAGTTACATGAATTGGTGAAAGCTATTATATCAAATATTTATTTATAATAAAATTATTGATATGTAAGAATGGCAACAGAATTCCTCTGGCATAAAAACTAAGCATGAAGGACAGGTGATCAAGACTTAACTTGTTAGTTTTATGAACGAATATGATTTTTTCTTTCTTCCAAAACTGAAATAAGCAGTTTTGAAAATATCTAAATAGAACTATCATAGTGCCATCTTATTAAAATCTAAAAATACAAATTTAAGCAATGATTTAATCTTTTAACGGATACTGATACAAATGTATTTTACCTAAAATAATAAGTATAAATATTTTATAAAGACCAAGAATGTTTATGGCTTATTTTAGATTACATTTAAGTACATAAATGAATGAAACACAAAAATTTATTTGCTATTAATCCTGATTCATAGAAAATATTAATTTTTTCAACAATAAAAATTTACCTGATATAGTTTTAATGTTTTTTTTTTAAAATTTAGCTAATACATTTTAATATTTATATAACGAGCCAAATATTCATCCCCTTTTCAAGACATGCTTAAAACATTTAAAGGCCTCAAAATAAGATATGTTAACAAAATATCATACATAATTTGCTTATACATGTCACTTATTTTTATATATATATATGCCACTTGAGTAAATCACAACCATGTTCAATCAGTATAAAACTTCAATAGAAACATTAATGACTAGAATTACAGATGTGAGAACTTAGATTTTTGTAACTCATTTTATTAGTTTTTGTAAAATTCACTAAATAATTAAATTTTTAAGGTAACAAAAATAAGAAAGCATATTTATTTATAAAAGAATTTACTTAAAAAATAACAAAAATGAAATTTAAAAACGAACATTTGTTAAAATAAAGATAATCATAGTTGTTACTTATCAACCTTTACAGCTAGCTTGAGTCCATACCTTTAATTACTTATTTGTAAATAGCAACAAACTTAGCTGTTAAAAAATATTGTATTTTAGGCACATAAGCAATAAAAAGCTATGAATGGCTTAGTGCTTTCGTATTTAAAACACCACCCATAACATTAGTACATATGCCATGTCAGGTTAGTTATACTAAATTTTAATAAAAAATAAAGAAAACTAAGTATTGCAGAAGTCATTAACTGCTTCGAAGTACAATAATAAACATAAAATAAGTATCTTAAAACATTAATTGAAATTTATTTTAATAAAAGAATAATACATATTTAATTAAAATAATAATGTGAGCATTCCATCGAAATCGATCACATTAAAATGCCAAAGCAGCATGACATGAATCAATTAAACCTTTCCTACAAGAAAATTAAATTTTTTTTAAATACAAAAAGAATTATAATTTAATTTTTTTTAAATAGCTGAAAATATTTAATTATCCTTGTCTTTTCAACAACCAATTAATATAATGTAAAAATTAGATTATTTTAAAAAAGGATTGAAATATAAACATGAAGATTAAGGCGGCAATAGCAATTTTTCATTTCTAAAAATTTTTTTTAGAAAAGCTTATTTTGTTACAGTTTAATTCCTAATTAAATCTTAACAAAATTTATAACATATTTTTAAAACATAGCATACAAACATTCTGAAAAATAAACTATTTAATCTTGTTATTATTTTAAGCTTGGTAGATTTATAGAAAAGAAAGCTATGAAGTTATCAAAAATCATTTAAGTGAAATACAAAATTAACATAAGAAAATATGATATACACATTTAGTTAACCCAGAAAAAAAAAGAAATGTTGGAGCAAGTATTGATGAGCACAATAAATTTATTTGCAATATAAACAAGCAGCAAATAAAAAAAATGAGATCAAAATTCTCCTCAACGATAGCACAGTTCTCTTATATAACACTAAGGTGAAAGAATTACTTATTTAAACAAGAAAAGAAAAAATATTTTTACATTCACAGGGATCGAGACATTTTTTAAAATATATATGTATATATAAAATAGTTCTTAAAGTAATAAAAAAAAAGCACAGAAAATGCACATTCAAACAAAAAGAATACAGTTGTAATAAAAGTACATATCCTCACAGAAACAATTTTTGCTGAGGAGGCAAAGCTCAGTATTTTGTTTTATACAGAATGTGGTGCAAAACAATTCATGATTCAATAAGTTAAAAATGGAGTCCCGATGCTTCACTAAGAATATGAGATGTCCACATGTCCTTTTAAGGCTTCTTTAGCTGCCACAATAAGAGGATGAAGGCTACCAAGTGGTTGAGCAAGTTTCAAAAAAGGATGCTGAAATAATAATAATTATATATAAATACAGTGTGCAAAAAAGGATCACCCTGAATAACTTTTGTTCTAATTATTGGATCTTTATGTTCTTGGACTTAATCTTAATGGTTCAAGGGGGTGACTACTAATATGCTAATTAAACGGTGAAGATGATATTTTAAGTTACGAAATTAGACACAAAAACAAACTTTTTCTGAATAAACACACCTTTCTTTTGGCAGATTAAGATTTCTGACCCCTAAAATAGCCGCTAAGTGAAAAATATTGTGCTCATAATTTGGTCAAGAGAGCGATCCAAAGTTTGGACCCTTTAATGTTAATTTTTCCTTTTGCATATTTCGTCATATCTCGAGAACTTTTTAAGTGAATCGAAAGGTAATTCCACGCAATAAATAAGTTTTAGTCAAAATTTATTATTTTTTATTATTTAAATTAATTATGGTTAAAAAAATTTGAGTTGCAAGGCATATAATTTTTTACATCATTTTAAAGTCGGTAATTTTACAAAAGTTGAGCGAAATCAGTCAAATACTTCCTGAGAAATCAAATTTCAAAAAAGTCACATATTTAAAATTCGATTTCACAAGAAGTATTCAAGCGATTTCGCGCAAACTTTACATTTTGCTATGTAAAATTAGCTACTTTAAAATAATGTAAATTTTTTTTCGGCTGTTATTAAATAAAATAATAAATATTTATTAAAATTAATTTTTTTTGCATAATAAATTTATAATTACTAAAATTTATTTTTTTGCATATCTTTGAACAAACAAATTTTATAATGCGGTACAAAATTTTTTCAATTCGCTTAAAAAGTTCCCAAGGTATGGTAAGATATGCAAAAAGTAAAATTAACATTAAAAGGTTCAAACTTTGGATCGCTCTCCTGACCCAGTGACCAGATTTACCAAATTGCTGTTACCCCCTATATTTTGGGGGTCAAAAATTCAAATCCATCGAAAAAGCTATGTTTATTCAGAGGAAGTACGTTTTTGCGTCTGATTTCGTACCTTAAAATATCGCTTGCTATTATTGATTAGCATATTTAAAGCCGGCCCCTCAAACAATGAGGATTGAGTCCTAGAACATGAAGATCCCATCATTAGATCATAAGTTAGAAACGGTGGTCCGGTTTTTTGGAGCACTGTACATAGATACATATACATGCTGAAATATTATACATATATATAAGGGTGGTAATCGCACAGGGTTTTAAAGAGAGCAAATTAATTTTATTTTACCATCATAATCAGAGAATGAATATCCAAGTGACACACGAATTGAAGTACCCCCAGATAAAAATTAGAGAAAATCTTGCAAAATAAACAGCAAAATATTTCGTTTTAGGGAATAAGAGAAATCTTGATGATTATAATTGGTCTATTAAATAGGTTGAGGGAAAAAGGCTTCTTCATGCTTCAAATAAAAGGAAATATCAAAAATGCTAATGTATAACTGCAAGCCAAAAATAGATTAAAAGACAAGATGGAATATTGAAGTGTGAGAAAGAGCGTTTAGTTTAGAATAATAAATTTTAAAAAAAGAAGAAGACCTAGATATAGTTGAAGCTTTTTATGTTACACACACACACACATATATATATATATATATACAGTGAAACCTCCTGTTATGGACACTCCTGCAAAACGGACGCCTCTCAATACGGACATATTTTTAATTCCCCGGGAATCTTATATGAATAAACCATTACGTACATTCTCCGCAAAGCGGACACTCCCGATACCGGACGCGGACAGTCATTTTGGTCCTGAAACGTTGCTTTTTATCTCTACAAACCGGACACTACTTTTTCTAAATAAATTGCAAGCTAAAAAAATTCAACTTTTCACCATTTTTAAAGCATGTAAATAAAACTTTTTGCCTTATCCATAACTAAAAATATTGTTAAGCTATTTCACCAGCGAAAAATCAATCTTTCTCCTGTCACCTTGCCTTATCTTTGTAAAGAAAGGAGAGAAAATGGTACTGCACTCCTGAAATAATTCTGACATCGGCATCTTTTGATCTTTTCATCTGGACCACACAGGTTATGAGACCTCTCAAGTTGAAATTACTTTTCTCAATGCTTCTTCCCCATTGAAAATTTCTTTAATTTTCTTATCAATTTGAAGACTGTATTTAACACAACTGGGGTAAAAAAAAGAAAACAGAAGTATAATCTTTGAGATGTTTATATAAATGAAACATTTATTCAGACACTTGATAGCTGATCAATTGTGAATAATCATCTCCATAGGTCCTCATGACTTACAGGTATGCATTACTTTTTTTTCTGTGAATCATAGGAGGTTTATTTTCCAAGAAGGTATTAACCATGTTCCCTATCAAATGATAAGTAGGTGTAAGGGGATGTGAACCTAATAATTGAAACGGACTGAGGACAGTACGCTCCTATTTGGTATCATATGTCTAACTTGAGTATCTATGCTAATAGAAAAATTATATTTATTTATCTGTAGCTACATCCAGAATTATGTATTTATATCAAACTTCTTTATATATTCTTTTTTATCTTTCTTATTGTTTAAATAAATATTCTTGTAGATATTTACAGTATCCTTGTAGATATTATTTAATAATTTCTACATCTTTGAGAATATTCAAAAAACAATTTACGGTGTTAAATTTCGTTATTAGGGTACCCTTCCCGTAAACGGACAACTCTCATAAACGGACAAATTTTTTGGTCCCATGAATGTCCGCTTAACGGAGGTTTCACTGTATATATATATATATATATATATATATATATATATATATATATATATATATATATATATATACACACACAAGTTTATTTTCATTTCTGTTTTCCAAATTATTTCATTTTTTCAAAAAGGGGAATCAGTAAAATCCTAATTAACAAGTATTTCAGTAGAGTGCAAGAAGTACTTTGTAAAGTGCTTTTATTTGCTAAGACTCAATGAAAAATTTTTTTTAAAAAAGAGAGAAAAAAGAAAAGAAAGATCTCCAATATTAGCAGCTCTCATAAAAAGATTAAAAAATAATTACAATTATAACTATTTTCACATTTTCTGAGACTCTGCTGGCTACCGTAGACTATGGTGTTAGAGAGACAGACTTTTCTTGGAAAGTACAGAGAATTAAATGAGATGCGAAGAGTTAACCCAAACTCAATTGGAAATTATAAAAATATTTGATATAGTAATAGTTAATTTGCACAATGTTGTGAGTAGGTGTTTTAACAATGATCTCTCTATATACATTATTCTTAATTGTAAAAAATAAAAATAAAATAAAATTTGTTGTTTCAGATTTAAATTAATCTTGTGAGTGTTATGAAAATTTACGACCCGAATATAAATTACATGTCTAATACAGGGTTCCCAAGACCTGGAAAAAAAATTAGTTAATAGTAGCTAAGATTTTACAAGACTACGGAAAAATGCTTAAATCTATCTTTAATTTGGTTAATGATGAAATTATTCCAGAGCTCTTTTTTTGGATCCCTACATATTTCCCTAAAATTAACTACTCATTTTTATCTTAAAACATCCAGATTTATCCCACTTTTGCTACCACTTTAAAAAATGTCCAGTTCACAGGAATCCTGTGATAACTAAGGTTTAGCGACAAGTATTAAATGTATGAAGTCTTTGAATATATGAATAAAAAATTAAAAATATGTAAAAAATATTAAATGAATTTATTTTGAAAAGTAAAAATCTTATTTATAAAGCGTTTTATAGGGGGCATCCTTTTTTTAAGTGAAAAAAATAAAGGAAATAAATATTATATTTTGTATTGTACTAATGTCTTATTTTTCAAACCATAAAAAATAAAAATATCCAACATGAAATTTTTTTTCCAACCTCTTCAGTTTTTAAAAGAAAATAAGACCCTAACTAGTTATACCGCTCTATTTAATTATTTTCAGCAAAGTTTTGGATTTCTCTCTCAATCCCTCTAAGCCAAGTCATCTTTGGTCCTTCCTTTTTTAGTTTACTTTAGAAAGTGTAATTCAAAGCCTGTCTCAATTAAAATTTTCTGGTCTTCTGTATACATGGCTAATCTATCTTCACTTTTTCTAACATTAATTACCTCCATTTTTCTTTATCGCTTTATATTTTACTTTAAGGATACAGTTATAGACCTTTGTTTAATATTAAACTGAAAATTTTAAAATACTGTTCACTCAATTTCCATTTTGAAACAAGTTGATAATTAGCAGCAAATATAGTTACAAAATGTTAATTCCATAGTTTGAAATTGAATAAACATTTAAAAGTTTGAAATATAGTATCAAATAGAATAAACACTCAAAAGTCTATATTGTAAAATTTTAAGTGCAATAGATTAATGGTTATTTTTTAAAAAGAATAATGACAAGTGAACACTAGACGCCCCAAAAACAATAAATCAAAATTTAACAAGTACATTAACCAAAGAAGCTTAGCTGTTGCTGATATATATAAGAATGCATTTTTAAACAGCAGGCTTGACTATTCCAAATCTGATTTTCTTTTAAGAAAAAAAGCTGCTTTGTTAATATTAGTTTATTAAAAAACAAGATATAAATTTCTCCATATAAGGAAGAAGAACCTATGATGTTAATCACAAGCTCTGTCTGTAATCATTGGAAAATTTCAATGTCAGATCAGATTTTTTTCTATAGTGAGATGTATGTCTGCATAATCATTTCAGAAATATGGCAATACTTAAAATGGCTCTACATAAAATCTAAAAAAGTTTTTTCTTTTTAAATAGTCAAAGAATAGTAATACTTTCTAGAAAAACTAGTATGTACCTCCTACTTATTTCCATTTAAAGGAAGAAGAACTAGTCTAATGAATCACAACCCTTTAGACTGAAGAAATTAAAAGAAAAAAATGTATTAATCATACCTGACAGTAAAATAGGTAAGCTATATGGAACAGAAGTATTTTGAAATGTATGTAAGATACTCACTTTAAGAAGAGAAGATGCAGAAAATCTTTTATCAACATCCACTTCTAGGCACTTGTCCAGAAAATCCTGAAATGTGGAAGACAATTTCTCCTTGTCTTTGATATCAGGTCTTCCATTTGTAGCAATCAAGTACAATGCCTAAAAAATAAATTAATAAATACATTGCAAGAAAGTACAACTTGATTTGACAAAAATGAAGCAAGAGGGGTCAGGGCATACTCCAAATTCCTTCAAAAGGGTAAATTGAACATTTGGGCTAAAATGCTTGATTTCTCTTTCAATTGTGCTAATTCTTTTCTGTAGTAAGTTCCTTTATATGCAATTTTTTCTTACTTATAGAATGTTAATTCAATTATTGTCAATTCATTTAATCTTTGCTTTGCTATCATTATTAGGTAAATGCATTAATTTTGTATGTATGTATAAAGTGCCTGTTGCTTATTAAAATCACATTAGTTCCGAGGAAATTTGAATATATAAAGTGGCTTTATAAGCCGATATATTTACGCCTCAGGGAGAGAGTTTTGAAATTTAACCCTTAGAAATATAATAAAAGCTGTATTAATTGCTAGATTTAAATTCTATTTTAACTGTTTCAATCTATGCTTCACATTTTAATTAAACGTTTGATTGATATTTTTAAACTACAACTTTTTAATGACAGAGCTACATTTTTTAATTTACATATTGTCGTTTGATTAGCAAAGCTTTAAATTAGAAATTCAGCATTGTTCGAGAGTTTGTAAAAGTTTTTGCAACTTTTATCAAGAATCAAAGGCAAATTATAATACATGTCAAGAGTTTATCCTTAAATCTTGCCATTGAAAGAATTTTTCTAGCATAAACATTAAAGAAAACATTAAGTAATAAATAAAATCTCACACAGTACGAGTATAAAGGAAAACATAAAAATATTTACCCTCAGAGGATTTTCATTGAGATATGGAGGTTCTCCTTCTATCATTTCAATAGCCATTATTCCTAAAGACCAAATATCTACTTTTGGACCATACTGTTTTTTAGTAACTACTTCAGGTGCCATCCAATAAGGTGTTCCAACCATTGTATTCCTCTTACTTTGCTCAGGTGAGATTTGTGCACAGAATCCAAAATCAGCTGTAAATAATTGCATAAATAAATAGAAAAATATAAACTGGCACAAATTTAGATTATTTACATCAATAATATTAAAAATATACATTAATTGTAGATAGAAATATGAACCAATAGAAATTTACATTTTATAAATTGATATATTTTAATAAACAGTGCTTAAAAGCATTTATATCTTAATAACATGAAAAGCTAATGCTCTAAAGCTATACCTCCTTGTTGTCAGTGCAGTGCATTTTTATGGGCCATAAAAGGATAAGATCCTTAACAAACAAAAAAGATTTGGCTATCAACTTAAACTTAATAAGAGTTAAAATGGGATTTTTATTCTGTTCCATTTTGATTGTATAATTTACAGTGCATCAAAAAAATTACCTCCCTGAATAACTTTTGATTTTATGATCGAATCTTAATGTTCTAAAACTCAATCGTAATGGTTCGAAAGGGTAACTTCAAATGGACTAATTAATTAGTGCAGACAATACTTAAAATTATAAATTCAGAAAAAGAAACATACTTTCTCTGACCTCCAAAATATTTATCTAATTCCTGAATTGGGATGAGTGATACATAATCCACCTAAATTCGAATCGATAAACGTAAATCAAATGACATGAAACATGAAGCAAGACAGCCTTGAAGATCGCGTAAATTACATATCACAACACATGTGTCAGAAATCGGAACAACATGAATAGCAAATGATACAGTTTGAAAAATGCCCAAAGTAACAATTCCTGAATCGCGATGAGTGATACATAACCCACTTTAATTCAAATCATCACGTGTGATTCTTTGATTACTTTAATGCAAAACACAAAATTTGATTTACGAATCATTTTTATGCACTAAAAAAGAATCACTATGTGAGATTCCTAAATCACTTTGATGAGAATCACAAGCAGTTATTCTCAAATCCTTGTTATGCTAGGTAAGATGCATAATTCTTAAATCCTTCTAACACGAATCCAAATACGCGTTTTAGAAAAAACCTAAATGCATATCACTTTGTATGATACAGGAAGCATTTTAATGCTAACCCCAATGAGTGATTTACAAATCACTTTAATGAGACAAGTGCTTCAGAAATCACTTTCAAGCGAATCCCGATGTTTGACTCATAATTCCGAGAATCTGAAGAGCTAAATTTTACTTATTGGTGGTAAAAATTACAGGTAATAATCTGAACAGAAACCATAAAAAAAATGAAGTTAACACAACTTTTGTATTACACATTTCAAGAAACACTGCAAAATGAGTGGTAACTAAAACTATGTACAAAAAAGAAAATCATTTGCTTGAGATTCCAACTTTCCAAGTATTAAGGTGATAGATAATCTGGTGAGAAAAACGCAGGAGGAAAAAATTATGTATTCCCCTTTCACCTTCACTTTACTCATAGGAGCTTTTCGAAAATTGCATAAGAGCAAATTTCTTTGCTGTTTCATATTCGATAGTATTATAACATTCATACCATTTTATATTTGATAGCATTACACTATTCATACTGTTTCATATTTGTTAGCTTTATACCATTTAATATTTGCATGTACAGTACAGAACCCGTTATCCGGAAATCAGAAAACCGGAAAACCAAAAAACCGGAATGAAATTTAATAAATTTTCCCGCCATTTTTTTAAAAAAAAAAAAAAATTTTTTTTCCTCATAAGATTTTAGAATTTTTCTTTCTTTTTTTGAAAGATGTTTACCTTACCATCAATTTGGAAATAATCATTAGTGTATTACTTCGTTTTTTCTTCTTTTTAAGATTATTTCCAAACATTTTTTTTTTTAGTTGGGATTGACAATAAAAAAAACGGCCTTTTGTAAAGATTCAGAAAACCGGAAAAATCAGTTATCCGGAATAGCGATGATCCTGATCGTTCCGGATAATCGGTTCCCTACTGTATCAGAAATTACCAGATATTTAGCATTGGAATGGCACCCACGGAGCCATTCCATTCTCAGCGAATTTGAATAAAATCTTTATTTCCACGAGTTAACAAGTAAAATAAAAAGTTTCGAAAACCGCACATTTCAATATTAGTGCATGCTACACGTAGTTAAAAGTGGCTATAACTAGACTTGGTTTTGTCAATATTTTCTTTTCACCATTGGTTTTCCCACATCCTACCTGCATTTTGTGATCCAATTGCAGGAGCGGTAAGGGAAAAGGCATTATTCTAAATTTAGTTCAGGCTCCTAGATTCGCACTTAGCTGACTTAGAACTATTCTTCAGTAAACAAAACTGAGAAAGGAAAGGGGGTGATCGAAATCTCTATAAATTTGCTTACATTTTTTGTTCTTTTTTTTTGTAGGAAAAATTATTTTGAAAATTATTCCGAGAAAATCAAAAACTTTTCAAAAATCCTATCACAGAATTCAAATTTATAGAGATTTTTTCGAACAAAATTCAAGTAGTTTCAAGGTCTTTCAAGTACCGTGAGAACTCTGAATATATTAAATTATTCTTTTACAACCATTAAAAAGTAAATAAGTTATATATATTATCATGAAACATTTTATTCAATCTGGGTACAGTAAATCAAAAACTTTGCATGCAATTGTTAGGTAATATAGATGTACTCATCAGTGAGAGGATACATAGGCAGGATTCTTAAATTTTGGATACTTCTTTAATATTAATTGAATATTAAAAAAAAAGTATATGTACCAACAAATTTTTTTTTGCAGCCCACAAGTTTCACTAGGTAAATTTTTTAAGAAATTTTTTTGCAAACAAATATTAATTGAAAAGTAATTTATTTAAAAATTAAATAAAAAAAGTACATTAAATTAGTAATGAAAAAAAAAAACAATCTTAATTGAGATTTCAACTGAAAATGTTAAGGGTATTGATATTTTTATCAATTCAAACACTTGCAAAGAAAATGTAAAAGAAATATATCTCACTTAATTTGACACTCCCATCCATTCCTAAAAGAACATTATCACTTTTAATGTCCCTATGTATAACTTGATTTTTATGGAGAAATTCCAATGCCTTTAAAACCTTCAAATGAAAAAATAATAATAATTAGTTTTATGAAATAGATATGTATTATATATATATATGCACACAAATACACACATATACAGCACAAATTCCCACATCCACGTCTTAAATTTACTGGACAAAAATTTCTTGGAATCATCTACTTCCCCTATTTTCTAGACACTTATTAACATTCAAAATAAAACTCTTTTCCAAAAAATAAATAAATAATTAAAATATTTACTCTGGACATCAGTTTTAAAAAAAGTATTACTGAACAATTTTGTTTTTCTTGCTCTTCTTAAAGATAAACATTTATTCTGCTTCAATAAGCACAGTAAAAGAGCTGTGGAAAAGAAAATAGCAGTTAAAGAAAGAAAGCAAAGAGAGGAATAAACTATGAATATTAATGAAGCTGAAATAGTGCTTGGAAAAGTACCAATTTTGCTTGAAAGAACACCAGACAAGCTTTATTTGTCTTCTGTGACGGGTATATATTTAAAGAATATCCAAATTGAAAGTTAAAGTTACATTTTATTTATTACTAATCATTATACATATCAATAAGGAGAAGGAGGACCACACTTACCCATAGCTGCTCGTATTGAGAGGCAATCGGACTGAGGAGACTATTGAGAGGCAAATTCTCTTTCTGACTAACTCCTCTTTTTTGGAGTTTATTTATATATATTATTTTAAGGGGTTAAACGTGGTCTCGTGTTCTTATCATGCATCCGAAGGTCGACAAATCAATCATCTTGTGACAAATTTCTAGAAAGTTAAAAGTTCAACTGACCATTCGATTGCGAGATGAGAGCACGGGATCTTAATCAACTGTTTAATTAACAAGTTTGACCACGAGAATTGTCACGAGGCAACGTCGTGACAATATCCACCTCAACCTATTAAAAAAAAAGAGAAAAAAAAAAGAATTCTCACTCATAGGGTGCAGCTGGGGTTAGTGAGCTCCTCGTACAATTCCTTTCAAAGAAATACATATTTTACATGAAGCATTTTAACTCTACATTTTTGCTTCTTTAATAGAATGGGAAAATTCAAGAACATAAGAACAAAATTCTACGAATTAGGTTTACAATAATGGTGAAACATGAAAGAAATAAAAATAAAAATAAAAAAAAATAATAAAAATCTCTTAGGTATACATATTCTAAAAAAAAAACATAATATAGTTCTTGCATAACACCATATTAACTTAACATGGTATTTACAAAGATTTAATTTATATTTAAAACATAGTTAGTTATGCGATACATATAAATCATTTTCGAAAACATACATGATGAACATACTGATATAAATAGGCATATAATTAAAAGGACAGCCCCTATAAATTTTAAGGAATAAAAAATACCAGTAAATGTAGGCATTGTAAGAAACTGAAAAAAGTCTGTACCAGAGGAATCGCTTTGTACGTAAGATTTTGTATAAGAAGTATTTAATTGAATTAAATTAAGGCTTGGCTCATTTAAACAGAAAGATATTAGTTGACAATGTTTCATATTACTTGAAACCAAACATATCTTTTCATCATCGCACTTTTTCTCCGCTAAGAATTGAATATTAAATTCCCTAGGTTCAGTTTCTAAAAACAGGCTTTGTGTATGTAACTGTAGAACTTGAAATTCTACAGATACTGTACCTGCTTGGCAATTGGAAAGAGCTGTTATGTACATTTCACTTAGAATTTGGCAGCTGTAACAACCTTTTGATTTAATATCTTTAGAGGTTATTTTCGGGCATATTTCATTGTGTTCTAGTGATATTTTATAGTTTTTAAAATGAAGTTGCACTCTTACTGGTGCCGAAGAAAGTAAGTTCGACTTCAGTACATCTTTTTCAACCGCTAGCAGGTGCATATCTCGTGTAAGAGGAAGAGAATTCTCTTTTGTTGAAATCATGGTTTGCAACCCATCTGGACGTTTTTCACAACGTAGCGTGGTTTCAAAAAAATTACAGGTAACCATGTCCTTGTCAAAAATAAAATCTTTTGTGTAGCTCGTGTTAGCTTGTACTTGCCCAACCATACCTGCGGTTGGATGGTTTTGAGGACTGGACTGTATAAGATATGCTTCGGAAGGATCACCTACTCGAAGCACTAAGGAATCTGATAGATGGAGTGGAGGCTGATTGTAAGAACCTAAGATTTCTAGGAATATGCCATCAGAAGTGACGGCGGTTGACTGTAGTGTGAGGAGTTCCGTGGACATATTCCTGGCTCGTTCCACCGCTATAGTATAGGTGCAACGGTGTCCAATGATTTTGCGGACCTCATAAGAATTCAACAGATCCGGAACAAAGAACAATCTATAAAACAGGCAACCCATTCTGGATACAATTATGCATCCACTCCCTACACTTGACGGATGACAAGCATTAAAACCTGGGTAGGTGAGGCTTTCGTCGGTGAGTCCTTCAAATTCTTTTCCGGCAACGCAATGCTCTCCCCATGCACATTGATAATTTTGAGGACATGCTAACTGTGAGATGGTACGTTCTTGGACAGGAAACGTGAAGTATTTACGCTTGGTAGAAAAGCTGCACTGTGATGAAACTAAGCGTAATTTAAGCTGTAGTAAATTACTCTTACTAGAGTCCTGGAACCAAAGGCAGGCCTCGTAATCCAATCCTTTGAGGGTGATTTCGGCGGTAGTGAACATATCGCATTTTCTCACGCCTTCACGTGTGTGACAGTTTTGTATATCAGATGTGATGAGTGAATGTGTCGAACAGTCAGCTAATATCATTGGAAAAATGCATAGTAACACAAGTAACGATGCCTGTGTTGGAGGCAATGGTATATTTTGAAGTTCGAGGTAATTATGGAAGTCATTAAATTGTCTTCTTATCCCTGTTCCAATGACTGCTCCACCCAGCATGAAAAAGCGTAGGAATGCCTTTGCAGTTCTGGTCAAATTACGCAGTAGAAAAATAATCACCTTTATCACTGAAATGAGTCCTTTACATGCTAATTTTAGAAAAATTAAAAGCACTAGGGTAAATAAAACAAGAATAGAATATATGCCATACGCTATATATGATGGCCAACATTGGATTTGTTGGAAAAAGGTCCAACAAAAAAAACACTGTGATGCTCGGCATATTTCTTTACCCTCTAGCAATACCTCACCATGGATTGCTTTACCAGATGTAGTAATGAAAATTAGCGTGAGTTTTGTCTTAAAGGCTACCAACTCCACTGGTAGTATAACATTGTGATCATTGTAGATATTTAAAACAATTTCATTGCCTGTAGCTCTTGCAATTAATTTACCATCTTCTGGAACTGTCACTATGGGGTCATTGAAAAGTAAAGTAATGTTATTTTGCGTGAATGACGCGGCTTCATACTCTAATAACTGACGTCGGTGATGGCGCGCTGGTATTCTATGTAGACATATAGGAACGGATATCAGGGTTGGGTTTGTAAGGAAAAGTGAATCCGAGGAATGTTGCAAATCATATTGTAAGTGCTGAACGTTGCATTCACAAGTTGAATTTAAATCACATGTTTTCAACTGGCAAAATTCCTGGGTTCCCGTGCAGTTTTGGGCACAATCACATGGTATTGATGTGTCGGAGCGCTTGTTGGAACTGTCATGGCATTGGAAGTATGAAACATTCCCAGCACGTGAAGATGGCTTTTCGTGGAATATTGTCGGGACGAAAAGTTGATCCTCTGACCAGATAAACGTTTTTAGACCTAGAACACATCCATTGCAATTTACAAGGTGGCATGCGTTTTCTGGGAAATCCATTCGGTCTGTAAGATTTTGAGATGCCTCTGTGCATGAATATCCAGCTGGGGTATCTCTCTGGCATATTTGAACAGCTGAGATCTGTGCTCCAAAGTAGGAACTCCAAAGTAGGAATAGAATGATTATTGCTATAATAAGGGATAGAAAGTGTGGTCTCCTTATTTAATTAAATTATGTTATCTTATGTATTTTTTTCTTTGTATTTACTTATTTAATAAAGTCATGATTCTATAATGGAAGAAATTGCGTTGTGTTAAAAAAAACATTTTTTTTTCTTTTTTTTTGAAATTATATTTTATTTTAGAATAAAGAGTATTGATATGTGGTAAAAAAGTTAGGAATTCTTTTAAGTTGTTACCGCCGGAAAGCTGGATAAGGAGAGACTACTATCTCAATAGTTTGAGTGATTTTATATATGTAACATAACAAGGTAACTATAAAATTTAAGAAAATAAAAATTTAGTACTAATAATAGAGATTAATCAAGAAAAACCAGGGAGGAAATAAAAATTTAAAATTAAAAAAAAATAAGACATAAAATTATTAAAAAAATATCTGCTCAATTGATTATCTTTTCTTTTCTTTCTTTCTTTTTTTTGAAAAAAAAAATTAAATAAAATATTAATAATTTGTATAAATACTTATGATAATGTTTTGAAATGCTCAAGAAGTTGTTTTACGCCAGCGTAACACATCTCCTTGAACAGTGAAATATCATAATTTTCTTTTTTGATCAAGGGTAAGTTCGGCCGTTACGTACCCAATTTCGATAAAGGTATTTACACAGATAAAAATTCTTTCAAATTACGTAGAAAAGATTTTTTTTCTTTCTTTTTTTTTTTTTTTTTTTTTTTTTTTTTTGTTATCCACTAGAACTTTAAATTTTATTTGTGAATTTTATTTAAATATTATCCTTTTTTTTTGTTCTTCTTTGAGAAATATTTCGAGAGGGGAAAAAAAAGTTTTTTTTTTTTTTTTTTTTTTTTTTCATAAAATCAATATGAACGATAATATATTCGCGTTTTCTGAGGTTTGTGAAATAGCGTATTAATAGTAGTATCATGTTTCGTTTGTAGGTCCATTAGTTTTACGGCGAGTGCATCCGACATTTTGTCAACAATATTCTTGTCCGCTTGATCCTTATCTCCGGTGATTGCCCAATTCAGAAATCTATCCGTAATCGAAGTTTTTTGACTAGCTGACTTGGTTTCATCAGTCTTAATTGCTCGAGGCCGTAAATCATATCGGCTATGAGTTGGATTATTTGCAGGAGCGGTGTTGTTTCTGATGTCTGCGGCTGCGCAGTTAGGCGTTTTATTGTTTGTTATCTCCGTTGGTAAAGTCCTTTGTACCTCAGTGGAGGAGGAATTGTTTGCAGGACGTTTTTGTGGATGGTGATAAGGGGGAATGTAATCATCAGTTTCACTCTCCTCGTAAAACAAATACGAATTAGTAGCTGTTTGACTATTTAAATTCTCTATATTTGATGTAGGCTGATCTTGATGATTAAGAGAAGGTAAAATCAAATCAGCTCGTCTTTCAACAAAGGGAAATAATCTATCAACATGACATCTTAAAGGTTTTGCACGGGTTTTTTTTGTATCGACTATTGAGTAATTTAAATCTGAATGTTTTTCTACTATCCGATAAGGGCCTGAAAACTTCTTTGCAAATGCCTTTCCAGTAGATTGATTAGTACGTGGTGTAAAAAGGTACACCTTTTGTCCTAAATGAAATGATTTTTCTTGCGCAATATTTTCACGAAGTCGAGTCTGTTTTTCAGCAGACATTTCGAGATTCTTATAAACATTACGATAAACAAACTGCATTTTAGATAATTTATCCTCTATGTAATTTTCGCATGGAAAATAGTGAATGTGGGAGTTTTCTTCTAATATATGAAAAGGTAAGTTAAGATCACGGTTAAACATAAGAAATGAAGGTTTTTCATGAGTAGTATCATGATAAGAATTATTGTAAATGAAGTTATAATAATCTAAATATGTGTCCCAATCAGTTGTCTTTTCCGACAGGCAAGTTAAACTTGATTTAATACTTAAATTCAATCTTTCCGATTGAGAGTTAGTTTGAGGTCTATAAGGTGTAGTTTTTAATTTATTAATTTGTAGTTGGCGTGAAAGTTCATTAAAAAGATTACTTTGAAAATTTGTCCCTAGATCTGTTAGTATTGCATTAGGAATGCCAAAAATTATGATAAATTTCATAAGTTTATTAGCAATTGTTTGAGCTGTAATATCTTTTAAAGCGTAAAGAATGCTATATTTAGTAAAGTGGTCGATAATTGTCAATACAAATTTATTTCCTGACATGGACATTGGCAACGGTCCTAAAATATCTAGGCTCACGAGTTCCATAGGCTGAGAGGGTGTCACAAAATTTTGAAGAGGTGATTTAGTTATTGGAAAACCTTTTCGTTCAATGCATAATTTACATGAGTTGGAAAAATTTTTAATATCATTGTACATACCTGCCCAGTAATATTTTTCTTTTATAGTACGGTAATTTTTTGAAAATGCGAAATGCACTGTTTCGGAACCTTCTAATACATGAGGTATTAAGCTTTTTGGTATCACAATTTGTTCAAAATATTCATTTCGTGGTGCACGTTTGTTCCTATTGGCAATTCTTTTAAGTAATCCATTGTTCAAAAAATAATTATCGCATTGCGATTTACAATTAGCACTTTTACCTTCCAAATAGTCAATGATAGGACTTAAAATTGGGTCTGCTCTTTGTTCATATTTGATTTTGTCTATATCAGGTACATCAACTTTTACAGCATTTATTGTTTCTTCTATATCTCTTGATAAGAGATCTGATAAAAAATTTTGCGAACCTTTTATGTGCTCGAAATCAAAGTCATAATTGGAAAGTTCTAATAACCAACGCGAAAGTTTACTAGCTGGTGAATCTAATTTTAATAAATAGTTTAAAGATTTGCAATCAGATAATATTCTAAATTTTCTACCATAGAGAAACATCTTAAAATGTCTAATAGCCAGCAAAATAGCATAAGCTTCAAGATGCATAGATGGCCATTTTCTCTCATGCGGTTTTAATTTATAGGAAAAATAACTTATTGGACGTAGAATTCCATTTTTATCTTTTTGTAGAATGGCTGCACCTACTGCAATGGATGATGCATCCGTATTTAGGTAAAACATATCATCGAAGTTAGGATGTTTAAGCATGACGTCTGACAACAATTTTGTTTTAATTAGATCAAATGCTTTTTGTGCGAAAGAGTTCCATTGAAACTTATGTCTATTTTTAGTTAACTCCGTTAAAGGTGCTACAATTTCAGAAAAATTTGGAATAAAATCTCGATAATAATTGGCTAATCCAAGAAAACGCCTCAGTTTGCGTAACGTATTGGGGATTGGAAAAATTTTTATGTTATGAAGGTTATCAGGAAGGGGCTTTAAACCTTCCTTATCTACTATATGTCCTAGATATCGGATACTTGTTTGAAGGAATTTACACTTTTTTGGATTTAAAGTCAAGCCATACTGACGAAAACGCTCAAAAACAAGCCGTAGTTTACGGATGGAGTCTGAGATTGAATATGAGGGTACAATTACGTCATCTATGTATGCTGATATGTTTTCGGACTGTAGACCATTAAGGATTTTGTCCGCTGTTTCCTGAAAAATTTGAGCTGAATTTTTCATTCCAAAACTTAAATATTTATATTGAAAGTTGCCATATGGGCTTGAAAAAGCAGTTAAATGTTTGTCTTCTTCGCGTAGTTTAATTTGATGGAAACTAGAATTGGCATCTAAGGTACTAAAATAATTTGCGCCTCGCAAGGAGTTTAAAATGTCGGAGATTAAAGGTAACTTATAAGTTGAAGAAATTGTAATTTGATTCAGTTTACGATAATCTATTACTAAACGCCACTGGTTCTCTTCTTTCTTTCGAACTAAAATTAAAGGAAAACTATATCTGCTATTTGTTTTCTCAATTATGCCCGAATTTTCTAAGTCTGAAATTTTACTTTTAAGTGTGTCACGCAAGGATACTGGCACCGGGAAAGGTCTACATTGAATTGGGGAAAAGTCAGTTATTTCTATTGGAGGAGCTTCTAATGTGCATTTTCCTATTGTTTTTAAGGAAGTGCTAAATATGTCAGCATATTCGAAAATCAAATTTGATAATTCCTGTTTTGCTTCGTTTGGAATTCCAGTCATATCAAAATCTTCTAACTTTAATTCTTTTCTCCTAATATCAGCAATAGATTCATTCTTGTTAGCTTTAATTTCAGAATTTATGTAAGCGATTTTCATATTCTTATTTAAATGTAAATTTGTTTTTGAGAGGTTATTTATTACTAACGGGATTTGTCCATTTTCATCAACCATGCACAGCGATTTATGCACTTCAACGTTGTAATTTAGATTAATAGGTGTCAATAACACAGAACTTCCTGGTTGAATATTATGATTAGATTTAATTTTAATTACGGCTGATTCGTTTGGCTTAAGTTTAACCTTTTTCACAAGTTTACCAGTAGTTTTCATTAATAATACGTTAATTTTATGCACTCCAAATTTATGTATTTGGGAGGATGAATCACTAAAAGTTACCATTTTATCTTCAAAGTTTATTTTACACTGAAATGAGGAAAGAAAATCGAAACCTAAAATTACATCGTAGTCCTGGGCAAGATCTGACTTAGTGACTGTAAAATTATGCTGCAAAACTTTGTCTGTAATTAAGAATGATAAGGTAACATTACCATTAGATTTTATTTCATTTCCAGTTAAAGTAGTAATTTTGATATTAGGATTAAAACTATTAAATGTGATTAATTCGGAAGGTATTTTTCGAAATGCTTTATTGCTTATAAGAGATACACTTGCTCCGGAGTCCAAAAGAGCATAAAATTTTATATTTCCTACATTTAATTGGATTACTGGTAATGCGCAATGTTTTCCTACTTGATAAGATAAGTTTGTATCATTGTAACCCCTTACATTTTGAGAGAACTGTGGGGGTTTTATCGTTCCCTCTGAAAGTTTAAATAACGTTGCTTTGGAAAAGTCTGTCTGTTATCTGCAGAAGGTGTGGGATGGGCCATTGACCTCGATTGAAAGGCACGAGTGGTGTTAGGAGCATTATTGTATTCCTGTCGCCTGTAATTATTATTATCCCTATGAAAAGAGGTGCGTTGATTATCTGAAAATCTGCGCCTAACGCCTCGAATGTTTTGATTACGTTGAAACCAACATTGATCAGATGCATGATTTTGACGACCACAGTGGATACACTTTTGATTTCTTTGTGGCATTTGTTGGTGAAAACCTAGATTTTGTCCTCTTATATTTATTTTCTCGATTTGTTTTGCGAGATTGCTTATCATCGCACTTGAAATTTCAGTCTGCTTATTAAGAAACTCTGTCATTTTTCTTTCGAGTCCCGTTTCTGATTCCGTCGCAACATTATTACAGCTTTCTGGATCACAAGTGAATTTCAAATTCATTTCATCCAATAGCGCACTTTCTACAGCTTCATCGAACGTATTTGGGTTTCTGCTTAGGGCTAAACGCTTAAGAGGTGTTTGCAAACCCTCCAAAAATTTTGCCAATTTTGTTTGGTCGACTATAGGACCCGCATCTTCCTTCGATGAATTTTCTATCCCGAAATAATTTATAGTCAAGTTTGAGACTCTTGTCGAGAAACTGCGAATGGATTCACCCGGATTTTGTTTACAGTTTGAAAATTGCTGCTGACGATGGGAAAGTGTTGTTTTGCTTTCAAAAAATTTAGTGAATTTTATTTTTATGCTGTCAAATTTTTTTTCATGAATTAGTTCAGGGTCTTCTATGAAAAACTGTAACGCGGGACCTTTTAACTTACTCTTCATTACGGCAATATGTTCCGCATCGTTCCATTCCGCGATTTCACCAACCTCTTCAAGATTTTTAAGGAAATATTTAACATTTGAAAATAATTCTCCATCGAATATGTTTACTAAATTCTGATATCCAGCGATCTTATTTGGGCTTGGGGGATCGGACATTTTAAAAAAATTCTTGTATATGTATATTATTTATTTAAATAAAGAAAGAATCTTAACAGTAAATACCATTTTACATAAAAAACAGAGAACATAAAAGAATTACATAACACTATCATAACACAAGGATTTGAAAACAAAACAAAAGAAATCACTCAAAAATATTGAAATAGTAAAATCCCTATCCATTAGCATTGAAAACATTTTTGTTAAAGGCACCATAATGTGACGGGTATATATTTAAAGAATATCCAAATTGAAAGTTAAAGTTACATTTTATTTATTACTAATCATTATACATATCAATAAGGAGAAGGAGGACCACACTTACCCATAGCTGCTCGTATTGAGAGGCAATCGGACTGAGGAGACTATTGAGAGGCAAATTCTCTTTCTGACTAACTCCTCTTTTTTGGAGTTTATTTATATATATTATTTTAAGGGGTTAAACGTGGTCTCGTGTTCTTATCATGCATCCGAAGGTCGACAAATCAATCATCTTGTGACAAATTTCTAGAAAGTTAAAAGTTCAACTGACCATTCGATTGCGAGATGAGAGCACGGGATCTTAATCAACTGTTTAATTAACAAGTTTGACCACGAGAATTGTCACGAGGCAACGTCGTGACACTTCACATTATAAATGTTTTCATAAAAAAAATGTACTCAATTCTGCTCCTTGTTTTATTATTATTATTAAATTAGATTAATTTACTTTCAAAATTTGAAACTTGTTTTTTGAAGTTATTTTTACCTGATCATCTGTGGCTAATTCTTCACATGAAATGGATGAAGGTGGAAAAAAAAGTATCTTTATTCATGAAAAAGAAAATTAAAATTATCTGCTCACTTTTATTTATCTTTTATATATACATTTTATCATATACTAAACATTCTTTAATTAAAGGTCATTTAACCTTTGAAAAAAATTTAACTGCAGGAAACTGACACTAGTTAATTATCAACTATTTTCTATTTTTTTTTTATTTGAACCTTTAAAATCTATTATCCGGAAAAATCTATCCTCTGGATTTGCAGAAAGCCGGACATCTGCAGAAAATTTTAAAAGAACTAAAAAAGAAAAACAAAGCAACATCAGTCACACTATGGTGTAGGAATCTTAAAAGAATTAGGATTCTCTTTTGAGAAACAAAAAAGGCAGGAATTACTTAAGAAAAATTTACTATTCTGATGAAGTGTAGTCATTAAAGGATATTAAGTCAATTATTGTAACAGGGTTCCCACTCTATGATGAGATTGAAATTCAAGGACTTTCCAGGACTTTTCAAGGACCTCAACAAAATTTTCAAGGACCTTAATCTAAGACCAATTTTAAAAATTATTCTCTTCTATTTTACTAGAAGCAACAATGCTTGTTGTGGCAATAATTAATTTCAAATATAATACCTAAATGCTTTGCCTATATAGAGAGAAGAGAGTATATGTATTATGGACTAAAATTTATATTTTTTTAAAAACAACCCTACTGGTTTTACATATTAATTCACAAAATCATTTTCAACACAATCTATAACTAATGGTAATGAGGTGTTAATGGTGAAATCCTTTAATCCTGTGTATTTCCATGTGAAGGCTGCATGAAAGACAGAGCTAAATCTTAGGTATTCCATATTCCATGACTATTCCATAACCCCCTCCTCTCCTCTATTAAACATCGTTTCTGAAATTATTCATCCATAATTTACACAACCTTCTCTAAATGCTATGCAGCAACAATTCTTTCTGAAAATAAAAATTAGAAGGAACATATCCTATTTTCACCATGTTTAAAAGCATTATTCGTTATGTGTAATCCACAACTGCCAATGAATATGACCTGGTGGGAATATTTCTCTTTTAATTCACACTGAAGCTTCTAATAGAATTTCCAATTGACATAGGGTCCATCCATGGATAATTGAAGTATTTTAGAGAGCTTTTAACCATCATCCATGCATTTGTAAAAAGAGGACAAAATATTTTCTGCAGTTCCATGACCCATAAATTGGGAGGTAAGATACTTAGTGAAAACTTTATTATCAATTCCTTACCATAACGTCCATCTGCTTAGATTGTAGAGACTGATTTAACATCTCATCAAAGAGTACAGTTTAGCAATCAACATTCTTCAGCTCATTTATAAGAATCCCTTTGAAGTATAGTGCCAATCCAAAGGAGCCCAAATAGGTTCACTTTGTGGCACTACAAAAAAATTGTCTCGCTATACAGCTATCAGCAAACATTTTGGAGAACAATTTACTAATCCCTTCACAGGAGTTACATGAATAATTACTAGTGATGCACTTCAGACTCCAGAGAATTTCAGCATCAAGCACATTCCCTTTGACCAGATAAGAAGACAATGTTACCTCGGCCACTAAAGTTTCTGTTTCACATGGGGCACACTATGTTGAAGGAGTATTTACACCAGATGAATTAGATGTTGATGTCTTTGGAAAAAGAGAACTCAGGGCATGAGACTGCTTTTTTGTTTTACCTTTTTTTTCATGTGTGATTTCAGAGCAGATTCTTCCATTTTTGCGATATCGATCTCCTTCATGCATAATCGGCACTTGGCTCTGAACTTCTTTTCGGGCATCGATAAAATCCATTCTTTATAAGCTTGATTATCCAACCATTGGGGATTAAAATAGCACTTCCCAGGCATAACTAGTCTAAACTACATAACACAAATATGAAGCCGTGCCTTTGCGAATACGCTTTACAATAAAGTTTTGAAATGACGCAAACGTAAGGACAAGTGCGGATGGTAAAACGGAAAATTTATTGAAAACTACAAGGTACACATTGTTACAAAATTCGAGAGTATTCCAGTTTCGATAAGAAAAAAGAAGATCTAAGAAAGATGATGAAGTGGAGCCTCGCCCCGAACGCATTGATTGTCTGCTGTGCTCCGCGCGCTTGGCAGACGCTAGGTCCGGTTAGAAACGGTGGCGTTAAAAACCACGTGAGAGAGCTCGGGAACAAAACAGAAAGAACGAGAAAGATCCGCTGGTGTTTTATAAAAAGGACCGCCGGCAGTATTGGACAAATTCAAGGATCTATCAAGTTTTTCAAGGACCTAAGACGTTTTTCAAGCACTTTCAAGGACCTAAATTTAGCAACAATAAAAATTCAAGGACTTTCAAGGACTCTCAAGGACCGTGGAGACCCTGTGTAAGATATAATTAAAGTAAATTGTTCTGCGGATTCTTTTTCACAATTAACAATAGATTTGACTAAACTAAAAGGCAAAAGAAAGAAGCTAATATTTAGCCATTTTTAGTGAAATGAAGGATTTGTTCCTGTTTTGCTAAATTTAGTTATTAGGGGCAAAAGTGATAATTAAAAAACTTAAGTTGTTAAAAATATTTAAACATGATTACTTCTTGGCAAACAGCAGCAATTTGTCCTTCGTCCATGCAAGTTTCTGTGACAACATCAGTTAAAGAACCGCCAGGAAGATACTCCATGATAACCTGTTAAAAGTTAATGACTTTAATCACACTTAGTGAAAACTTTTTTGAAAAAATAAGCATAGAAGTACTAAACAAAATCATTGATTAATTTAAAATATGATATATCGCAAGTACAATTAAGTTTTAAATCATTTTTGTGAAATTTGGGGCCTTACTGTGATTGCAACTGCTTACTCAAATTATTGTCCATCACTAAACACTAATTTTTATTTTCTCCTCTCTGGCAGCTGCTAAATTCTTCATCAAAAGAAATTGGACTTTAAAGATAATATAAGAGTTGACCTAATTTTTTGCTTTCCGCAAAACAGTGGTAGAGTTACTAAAAGAAGCCATGTTTCAATGATTGAAACAGGTGGTAGAGTAAGATACACCCACATGTAACTACAATGATACAGGTAACTATATTCGTTAATTATAACAGGGTTCATTCTAAGCGGGGTTTACGGGGCGGCCCGCCCCCTATGCCCTTTTGGTATAAAATATCCGCCCTATTGCCCTTTACTCCTTTTATCCTGCCCTGATATAATTAAATGCGCCCTGTTGTGTCCCCTCCAAAAAGATACCACTTTCCTGTAAGAAAGGATTTTTTTTGTCCTGTCTCATAAAAGTTGAATTAAGCACACAATTTATTTGTAGATGAAGCATATTTAATTCAATTAATCGTTTTTTCCCCCTTTCATACATTTAGAATTTTTTCTAAATTTTTTACTCATAACTGAACAGACATTACGAGTGATGTAATTATATCGGTAAATTTAAATACGTAACTTTCCTTTATTTAAAAGTAATAAATTTATTTATAGCTGTATGCTTGTACCTCAAAAATATTAAAAAAGGAAATTTATTTGAAGATACAACATGTGTTATTCGCAAATTTTTTTTTCTTCTTTTTCTGAATAATCACAATGCAGCTTTAATTTGGCCGCCCATTTTAAATAGAACTAAATAAATTGATAAATTAAGAAATGGTTTTCTTTCTTCAATAGTAACTCGTTTGTTTGACGATATTTTTCAAATGAGGTGTTTGATTCGACACTATCACAATTACCAAGCCGATCGATAACTCTATGTTGTATTTTCCATATATTTAAATATGACACTTCTATACTGTTACTTAAATTATTTTTCTCTCGTTATTATAGAAATTTGGTCTTAATTTTTGCGCTTATTGCAATTTCGGCTATGATCTATATCACATACCATGATTTGACAACGCATTATAATATTAGATAGATTAATTTAAATACCAAACTTTTTTCATTTAATATTTTTCAGCCTTTTATTTATTTATTAATTTATTCTTAATATCAATGTTATCGCTTTGCTAACTCTGCGTTTGTAAGATCGTGCGTCGTAAATATTGTAAATTGAATTTATTTTAATATAATGAGCAAATTTTTATTTTGATTCTTCTTAAAACTTAAATACAATAAAAAGTGCTGCGGTCGCAAATGAATCTTTTTTAATAACTTATTTATTTACTTTATAATAATTTGTAATCGCTTTAATTGTTTTATTTTATTTCTCTTAATCACAGGGTCCGTACGCGCCAGACTTGATAAGTCATGGAATTGTCATAGAAAAACGTAATTTTACTTGTAACGTACTTGTACGTTTTTGATAACGTAATTTGTGACATTTCCCCTTTCGAAGTTGAAATTTAAGAAGGAAAAAAAGTTTTTTTCCACACCGATCTTTATTAGGTGCATCCATACCCAGATAAAAAAAATCTGAATTGGCAAAATCAGTGGTAAGTCTCCACTCAGGGGGCGTCGCCTTTAGGCAGGGCATAATTAGTACAGTGACAGTGATTTATAATAGAGAATCACTTAGGCTGTTCCATGGTCATTCAATGGTTAAGAAAATTGAACAGTGCGAGCGTTAGTTTCTTACACTTCAGATAAGTTATATACATTTCTTTTTTTTTTTTTAATATATAGTATTACTTTTTGTGCTGATTTAGTATTTATCATGACGTAACATAATTTTACTTGTAACGTACTTGTACATTTTTGATAACGTAATTTGCGACATTTCCCCTTTCGAAGTTGAAATTTAAGAAGGAAAAAAAAGTTTATTTCCACACCGATCTTTATTAGGTGCATCCATACCCAGATAAAAAAAATCTGAATTGGCAAAATCAGTGGTAAGTCTCCACTCAGGGGGCGTCGCCTTTAGGCAGGGCATAATTAGTACAGTGACAGTGATTTATAATAGAGAATCACTTAGGCTGTTCCATGGTCATTCAATGGTTAAGAAAATTGAACAGTGCGAGCGTTAGTTTCTTACACTTCAGATAAGTTATATACATTTCTTTTTTTTTTTTTTAATATATAGTATTACTTTTTGTGCTGATTTAGTATTTATCATGAAAGCAATTTTCTTTTTTTTAGTTATTTATTATTAATTTCGTTTCTTTAACATCTTAATTTATACTTCTTTTTTTATCTATTTATCCATCTTATTCATAATAATTTTTTTTTTTTGTAACAGAAAATCTTGACTGAGTGCATTTTTATTATTTTTTTTTCGGGTTTTTTTTCCTTCTCTTCTTGCAAAAGTTCATGAATTGATGAAGTACGATTTTACTTCGCTTCAATGCAGATTATTGGGTAGTATTTTTATTAAATTTTTTTAGAATGACTTAGTTTTTGAGAAGTTTTTTTATTTATTAGTTTGTTTATTTTTTATTAATAATTTCTCCGTTTATTTTTCGTTGTCTTGCAGCTTTGTTTCATATTTTAGGATAATTTATTTTATTTTTTAGCAGACAAAAATATGCGATTTTATCCTTTATTTTTTTTTGCTTATACTTTGATTTGTTAGTTTCTTTTTAGAGTGATTTGATATTAAAAATATGCCTTTTTTAATGTTTTTTTTTTTGCATAATTTATTTTTATTGTAACACTTTATTGCAATCTTATTTTCCTATAATTAATATTTTAATTGATGCTCATGTATTGGATATTTTAACTGTTTATTGCGTTTTTGTGTTAAAAAACAACGGTAGCGTTTCTAGCTTTCGGAGCGCTTTTGTGTTCAAAAATGTTCTTACATTAATTTGGATTTAATTTTGATTTCACACAGATTTATTTGTATAAATTTTTTAAACAACTTTTTTAATTTTTTAAAGGGTAGCGTTTCTAGCTTTCGGAGCGCTTTTGTGTTCAAAAATGTTCTTACATTAATTTGGATTTAATTTTGATTTCACACAGATTTATTTGTATAAATTTTTTAAACAGCTTCGTAACTATAAAAAAGTTTATTTTCTATTATTTTTTTATTGTTGCTCTGTAAATTCCTTTAGTCTTATTTACCCTTTCCTTGCAATTAATTATCATAGGGGTGCATAACTTGCGGCCCGCCTACTACTGTAGTGCGGCCCGCGAGAGCTACTGATCACAATAAAAAATTTTAATCGCACTTTTGAGTCATCGCGTTTTGACACGTTAAATTTTAATAGATTCAATAGTAAACGTATGTTTAACGCGCTTTCTTTAATTCGAATTCATCGTAAATATAAATTATTTTGTTAAACACTTATTTCCACTTTGTAACGTGATTTCGAAAATCCTGAATTTTTTATTAATTTCAATAAACACTTTTTTGTGCAATTTATTTGTGACAATTTAATCTTAAATCTAAGTAATTTTTTTCCTTCTTTTTTTTGCTTTTCTTTCCTCTTTTAAGCTATTTTTTTTTCGGTAGTTATTCAGGGTGAGTAGCCAAATCTTTAATCAAAAATAAGCACTTTTTAAAAACTTTTTAAGCACTTTACAAAAATTTTTAAGCACTCAAAAAATTCATATTCAATCAATGATATTATTGAAAAACAAAAACTTTTTATAAACAGTTTTAGCGTTAAAAAAAAAAACGGGCGTAAATCAAACAATCAGTACTTTCCCACATCACCGAGTGAATTCAACTTGACCCTGAACTCAGAACTAAAGTACCCTTACCCCCTATGTCAAAAAAAAAGTGTTAGAAGTAAAATAAAATAAACAAGAACAAAATTAAAATAAATTAAAAAGAAAAACATTTCATAAGGATCTGATATTCTTTATCCGAATTGGAGCACTCTGGTTTCGGTTTAAAGTGTACGCGCATGCACAAGTCATAACGTGGGTACGACATGAAGTCCGCATGAATGATTACGTAGCAAACTCCCCATTTTTCGAGAAATGCATGGGATCCACCAGATATCACTCAAGGGAGAAGAAAAAAAATTTCGGAAAAAAAAGCACTTTTTAAAAACGCCAGCTGAAAAAAGCACCTTTAAAAGCTTTTAAAAACGAAATTCCCAAAAAAGCACCTTTAAGTACTTTTTACAAACGCTACGCACCCTGTTATTGCTATGCATTCCCATGTACTATAAAAAATTCCTATAATTTCATTACGACATGCGAATTTTAAATCTCAGATTCGACAAACTTTATTCTTGCTGAGTTCAGCATAAATTTAAGTAATTATTATTACTTTTTTTTTTTTTGAATTGCCATACTTTTCCACGTGATTTTGTAACTACGATGTTATTACAACACGCAAAAAGGAATTTTTTTCTTCATTTTTTTTTTTAAAGAAAAGTTTATTAATAACGTTCATTGAAAAAAATGCTGTGTCATAATAAAAATGCCTATAAAAAGAAAAGTTAATGAAAAAGAAAAACCGAAAAAACAAATTGTTCTTGGTTCCTAAAACAAACTTTTAACACTGAAAATCAGTTTTCTATATTTCCAGTTATTTATATACAGGGTTATTTAGTACAGGGAAAGAGTGATAATAAATTAATAGTATGAGACGTTCTGTTAAAATGCTGCGTTATAATAAAAGCAGCAGAAAAAGTCAAGAAAAAAGAACTAAGTCAACAGAAATGCTCTGAAACAGAATAGAAAAAAGCAAAAATGAAAAAAAAAAAAAAAAAATCATTCTCAATTCTCAGAATTAGAAGTATCGAAAAAATAACGAAATAGATTTGTCTGATTAAAAAAAAAAATTTTTTTTTTTAAAAAAAAGCAGTAATTCAAAAACTTGTGGTTCAGAATGAAGTAATCTAGTTTTCCAACTTTCTTTTTTCTCTTAGTCTTCTAGAAGATAAATTTGCAAGCCATGTGCAGAAACATGGATTTTAAAATTTTTGAAATTTATGTTAAAACTATTTCTTATAATAAACAATACTATAATATAGTCAAAATACAATTTTATATTTTTTATCATATCTATACGAATTCAAAAGAAGAAAAAAAAAACTCAGAAAAATATATTTTTAAAGAAATATTCTGAGGAATATTTGACTGCTCATTTAACCAACGGAATTTTTGACTAAAGTGCCAAATGCTCATTAAATCCTTAATTTAAATGCAATATGATAGCAACCTGAGAAATTCATAAGTGGTGGAAAACGTGAATTTTTAAACTGCTCACTGTTTGTTGCTTAAGTAATCATTTTCGATAAAAAAAAAAAGATAATGTTTACTATATAAAAAAATCTAAGAATTAATAAAATGAAATAATAAAGTACATTACCAAATAAGTATTGAATTTTATTTTGAACTATAAGTTTTGTTTTTATTTTAGGTTTTTGTTGAAAACTTATAAGTTTTCTTCAATTAAAATATTTAATTTGAATTTATGTTACTTAATTCAACACAAATTTTTTTCTTACTTTCATTCTGCGAGCATTGAAGTTTTTTTTTTTATTAGAATTTATCTTTAAAATGAATTTTTGTATTGCATGATTTGATAAAAATGGCATTTTTTCTTTTTTTAAAAGTATTAGTTTTTTTTTTTTTTTTTCAAATGAATTCTAATAATTGAACGACTTTAATTTTCAACAAATATATTATTAGGTTTATTGATAAAAAAAAACTAGAACACTAATGTTAAAAGAAATATTACTACATTTGCCATTAACGTGTAAGTTTGATATTATTGCTGCAACTGAATTCAAGTATAAAACTTCCAGTATTTTTTATTTAAAATGACTGGAAGTATGAATTTTATTTTGCAATTTTTTTTGTAAATATTGTTTTTTATGTATATACTTCAGAACTTCGTTTTCAACAGTTAAGCTTAAAAACGCAGTCTATTTTATTTTTTTATAAGGGAGAGCCAGATACATAATAAGTTTATTTTCAAGATTAATATTCATATTTTATCTGAAAATACAGTACAGAACCCGTTATCCGGAAATCAGAAAACCGGAAAACCAAAAAACCGGAAAACCAAAAAACCGGATCGAAATTCGATAAATTTTCTCGCCATTTAAAAAAAAATTTTTTTTTTCCTCATAAGATTTTACGATTTTTCTTTCTTTTTTAAAAGATGTTTACCTTACCATCATTTTGGAAATAATCATTAGTGTATTACTTCATCGTTTTTTTTTTATTTTTAAGATTATTTCCAAATTTTTTTTTTTTTTTAGTTGGGTTTAACAGTAAAAAAAACGGCTTTTTGTAGCAATTCAGAAAACCGGAAAAACCAGTTATCCGGAATAGCGATGGTCCCGACCGTTCCGGATAATCGGTTCCCTACTGTAGTTATTCTAATCATCAACTCGAGAAAGAAAAACATATCTGAAAAATTTCAGTTGTTTCCCCAGGTCTTTCAAAGGTATGTGTAAAATTTTAAATATATTTTTAGTGAACTAAGAAATATTGAGATAAAGGAAAAAAACCTCGTTTGAATTTTTTTTTAAATTTTTCAATTCCAACTGTAGCCTTTTTTCCTTGGAAAATTGTAGTTATACATTTGATAATTATAATTGTGATTAGTGATAAAAGTAAACTTATATATAATTATTCATTTTAACTATGCAAAGAAGGGTAAGATATTTGCCCTTTTTATAAAATACAATGTCCTTTTTTAAACTTGCTGCCCTTTTTTTTAAAAGTATAGTGCCCTTTTCAATTTTTAGCACCCTGCCCTTTTTTTAGTCTAGAATGAACCCTGATTATAATAATACTTGTAATACAAATTAAAAACTAAGCTAATGTTAAAACACAAACATCTTTATTGACAGCGATAGACGAACTGAACTTCGACTCTTAAGCTGGGAATTTATTTACTAGGTGTTGTCAAAACACAATAAGGAATAATGATGTTCCAGATGTCACTTGACGCCCACCCCATTAAAATGTTTCTAAGCAGTTTTTGACGGGCACTTCTGCCCACTTTCTATGACTTCCAGTTTTACTATGCATAAAACTAAATTTCCTTGCTTTTGAACTATTTCAGTGACTTTGAGGCATAATAATATTGTTCATTAAAATTACAACGGCAGAAGCTCTTTATGGTAAATTCTTTTTCCACAGCATAAATAATGTAAAGTTACAGGAGAAGTGAGTTCCAGTAAACCAAGAGTAAACTAAAGTTTCACAAACGGAATATTTTTTTCTTCTTCAAAATGTTAACAAATTGTGACAGGATAACTCAGTAAGGAAGTGATCCTAAGATTGCTTGCATTCTAATACTTTGAAAACATTTCTTCAGTATTGGAAAATTCATTGTTTACTCCAGATTTGTCAGAATTTTTCCCTTAATTCAAAAATACCAAGGAAGATGAAATAAAATTTGCCAGAAATAGTTTCTCTCGCAGTATAGAGCTCTCGTGCAAACAATTTAAAAGTTTCTTTTATGTTTTACATATCTTCATTCATTAATAACTAAATTTATGCATTTTTTAATTTTTCTACTCAAATCTTTTATATCAAAATCACTATTATTGAACCAACTACATCAGGACTCAAAAGTTTAAATTAATAGAAAATGACTCCCTTAAACCTCACAGGGCAAAACTAAGATCTTTAGTTACTTCTTTCTTTACATTGAAACAAAGTTTTTCTTAAATGATGTTTTAATGGCACAAAAGTTTACATTTGTGAAATTTAAAAAAAAAATTGTGTTGTTCACATTTTAACAATATAAATTAAACTGAAAATTAAAACATAATTATTACACTTTTAGATGAAGATGTTTAAGTTATGGTCCGATGTGACTTATTATAATAACACCCAAACTTTTGAATCTAATAAAACTTATTTATTCTCAATATAATGCAAGCAACTTACACTTTTTTGACTTATCAAAAATGCAATAAATTTCAAACTTTCAAAACTACATATTAAAAAAACACATTTTAACACTAAAGATCAATTAAATATTGAATAAAAAGCACAAAAACAAACAAAACTCACCCATAATTCATCACAAATCAAAAAACTATCTAGGTAGTTTACAATATTGGGGTGCTTCTTTTCACGCATCACCAAAATTTCATTTATAATCAACTCTTTCTTTGGTTGATTAGCTAAATTCATTTGCTTAATAGCAACTTCCAAGCTTGTTGACTTTTCTTTTGCAGTATAAACTGTACCAGAAGCTCTACATAAAGAGAGAGAAATCAAATATTAACATAATTTGCTTCATAAAAAAAAAATTTAACAAAAAAAAAAAAAAAAAAAAAAAAAAAAAAACTTTTTTTTTATTTTTAACAATAAGGCCTGCTTAATTTAATTAAATAGAAAATAAATTAAGTTTATATTAATTTAAAAGTTAGGAATTACTTTTTAAAATTTCATCCTAAATTTTATACATTATAAGACGCTTATAAAATTTTTTAGTAGTTTTCACATTTTAAAGTGAGAGTGATAATTTATTTTATGTATATTCCAAACCTTCACAATTAATCTTTATATTATATATAGGGATTCACTTTCAAGTTTCACAGCATATGAAAATTAGATGCATCTTGGCAACAACCAATATATGCAGGAAGGTGCACATTAAATCTGTCCTCTTACTGATTGTGGTGTGGAAGTAATGAAGGAGAGGTACCAGCTTTGGTGCTGACCAGAGTCAAAACTACATGGCACTCCTACCATAGCCGTTAAAAATTAGAGCTCTAAATGGGTCGAGGTTCATAGCCATGGCGGAGTGTTGTGTGTTTAAAATATACAGGATCCTCTTACAATTTAAAAAAATCTACAAAATTAATTGATTTAAAAAAGAAATTCTATTTGAGTAAGATCAACAAATGGGATAAGGCTATAAAATTCAGAAATATTTTAAAAAATGGACATAAATAGCATTTTTTCTACATAGCAACTCAGCACTGCACCCACTATGATTGCACTAGAAATCTATCTAAATTTCCTTTGGGACAAGAAATGACAAAGAAACCTGAAATCTTTAACGGACTTGAAATTTGTAAAAAATCGGAGGATTAGCATACCATGGATCATACTAAAAATAAATATACTGATTATGTATAGAATAATAAAGTAAGGAAAAAAATTACAGTTCATTAATAAGAAAGAAATAACAGTACGTTACTAAACTGAAAACAATGTTCTAATATCCAAAGCTTTTAAAATTATAGATTCTTTTAATGTATAGTATCAGAAAAAGTCCATATACAGTAGAGCGCCGATTATCCGAACGTCCAATTATCCAAACTATGTCCGAATCCGCTTTTCTTCTTTTTCTTTCTTTCTACAATTGGGGGATGGGTTGGTTGTCACTTATGGTTAATGATTAGTGATTATAGTGCTTGGAATCTTAAATCTTGGAATAAAATTCTTAACAGAAAAACCAAAGAAAATGAAGTTTCTGAACCAGTAGATCTCTCGGATGAAAAGATGCCAGGTTATAAAGCAGAAGAAATAGAAGATTTTTGTCGAGACACTGAAAACGATCCAGGATTTCAAATTTTCAATGATGATGAAATTGTTGCTGAAATTTTGAATGAAAATCGGAACTCCACAGACGAAGAGGTTGAAGTCGGTGATCAAGTTCAAGATATTGGACCTTCTCATATAGAAGCATGCAATTCATTAGATATTGCAATGAATTGGTTAGAACTTCAAAATGATGTTGATCCAGTTCAGTTGATTCATTTAAAAAGACTAAGGCTGCTCAAAAAAGAGCATCTTCTTTGAAACAAAAGTCTTTGCCGTATTTCTTTTGCAATGGAAAATAAAGAAAAATTTAATAAAGTCAGTAATTGGCAAAAAAATTATAAAAAGCTGAAACATGATAAAAATAATTCAAAATGAAAAAAAAGTAAGAAAAAAATTATTTAAAAATTGAAGGAAAAAAAACTTTAAAACACGCCAGAGCTTAGATAGTACTGCCAGTCCTTAGGCCTAGAAAAAGTGTGAAGGGAAGTTAGGTCATAAATAATAATCATTTAAACTAGATTTTAAACAACTTTCCAATTATCCGAACTTTTCGTTATCCGAACCACATTCGGTCCCGAGCAGTTCGGATAATCGGAGCTCTACTGTATTAAGGTTAAGAAAACAAAATTTAAACATAAATAATAAAAGTCTCTATTTTTGTTCCGCCACTCAAATTGTAATTTTTACTATGAGGAGTAGAAGACTTTATAGTAATAAAACAATGTTTTTGTTTGTAAAAGCAGAGCACAGGAAAAATTTTATGCAATGAAGCTAATACATTATAAAATATTGTGTTTCCCCTGAGGTAAAATATATGAATGTATATTACCCTTGTCCAATTTTTTCCAATTTCTGATATTTTTTATTTGGATCATCGTCTGAAACGATATCTCTTAATCTTTCAATTACTTCCTCATCAGTTATTTTCTTCTTCTTTACTTTGGTAAACACGTTATTGTTATTAGATACTGTGCGTTCTGTATATTGAACTTCAGTGTTCACATCTGAAGGTGTCCGAACAAGCTCTTCCTCTACTAAAGGATTCATATACTGAAAAGAAAGTTTTAATTTAAGTATTGTTATTAATTGTGCTTGTGTATACACATTAACCTTTCATTTATGTAAACTTGGATTCTAAATAAAAATCTAAGCTATGTTTTATTTTTTTGTATTTTTTATTTTTAAATGTAATGCAGAATTAGGATAAAGTGACTTCAAAATTTTATTTGGTTATAAATTTTTAACAAGTACTTTTATCCTAAAATATATTTTATTTTATTGAACTTAAAATGATTTAAAATGAGCTGTCAATGCTCATAAAGTGTATTGCTAAGCAAAAACAAAAATCTAAAAAAATGAACATATTTAATCTTTTATTGATGTTCTGGCTGATTTATTGTAATTAAGTGGTTAAAATAAAATAAAAAAATATATAAGTAAAATAAAAAAAATTTCATTTTACAATTACAATTACTTCCCATATTAAATTTTCAAATTATTTTAAGGAAATATTGCAACAAAAAAAAGATGAAATTATGATATTTTTTAAATAAATTCACTATTTTATTAATTTTTAAAATGTAGCTTATCATTAAAAACTTTTATTTAAAAAAAAGGTTTTCTTTCATATACATTGTTTGTCAAAATCAAATATTTTTATACAAAGACAATCGCTAGAGAAAAAAAACCCTCAAATTAAGAAAATTAAGCACAGAGTGGGAAAGTAATAAATACTAAATTAAAGTATCTAATTTTGATTAATTTATGATTATTTAGGGAGAAAAGAACAAGATCTTATTGTATTAACAAGATTTATTCATAAAAAAACTCATTCTCTCTCTCTCTTTTTTTTTATAGAAAAAATAGCTTTTTTTTTTTTTTTTTGTTGGTGAGTATTTAAGTCAGGATTTAGCATGAAATGTTTTAAAAAGATGAAGGCAACTCAAAATGCATGTTTAAGAAAATGGATGGAGTTCGAAATGTGGGTTTAAGAAAATAGACACAGCTCAAAATGTGTTTTACGATAATGGACATAGCTAAAAATACACGTCTATTAAAATAGAAACAGTCTGAAATGTGAGTTCAAAAAAAGGAGCACAGCTTCATTTCTATATTAATCTACAAACCAAAATTGCGAAAGAAAAAAAGGAACTTGCAATATACTTGTTATGAATACACAATTTTAGGCATTATCCACTGAAGCATTTTATCAAACAATTATTCATTAATAACCAAAAATGAAGATATTATCAACATATGACTATTTACAATGATAATATGAAATAGGTATGAGTTAAGGAACGAGATCCTCTAATGTCTTCACCCTTCTACTTCTCGCATCAAACTAAACTGGTTATTATTAATTATTTGTCCGCAGATGATGTGTCTGACTACAGCCTTAGCTGGAAAGTCTCATGATTGATGCCTAACCACTGCAGAACCTTAATTAGATAAATATCAAATCATATATATATAAGCTTACATAATAAAAGAAAAATAATTATTAGCATCTAAAACTTTCACCGTGACTTGATATAAGGTGTGCTGCAAGGACTTAGATTGTTCTGTGACTTATGTTAAAATTTTAAAATTTTCTACTTTAGACTACTTTTTTATGTTGTCTCTGGATACTGTTTCAAGGTCTATGTTTTTTCCTTTGTTTTCCCTTTTATCTAACATTTCCCTCAAATCAATTTTTCTTACATTGTATTTTAATACATGAAGAAAGGCTTTTTTACTTCTGAAACATCTAGCACAATATTATGTGTTCATGGTAAGTTAAAAGAATATAAAATAAAAGCTTTTATTAACATAATTTCGATAAATCCATCCTATTCAGAAGAACAACACTTTTTAAATCTTTAACACTAGTAATTTTTAAATTTTTGTTTACATCAATTATAATTCGAATTTTTCAGATTATAGATTTAGATCAGATTATAGACAGAAGATTACAAATATATATATATATATTTTAACTTGAACTGGAGCCAAGTAAATCTTATCGATTTTCACTCTTTTGAAACTGCAATGACCTAAACTTAGCCTAATTCTTTTAATCAATAGTTTTTAATAAACTTAGAAAAAAGAGGACAACAGACGGAAGCAAAAATAGACTTACAATAGTGCTTTCAGGACTAGATGGTGGTTGTGAAATTACTTCAACACTTTCTTTCTTTTCTACATGTTTAAACTGTACTACATCTGATTTTGGTTGCTGTAATAATAAAAATATTTAAATTAACAATATTCAATAAACATTAACACAACTAATTTATTGATAGATGCTACAAAAATTAACAATATGAAAAAGCAATTGATGTAAGAGCACTAACATGCAGAGTTCATTAATTTAAATCAATCATTTTTTTAAAAAACCATTGATTTAATTCTAATGATTTTTTCTAAAGAAATCATCTTCTATTCAATATGAATTTACAAAGCATTTTAATATAAGATTTGATTCTCATAGTTTTAGAACTTTTTGTAAATATATTGCTATGTTAAAAAATTTCAATGAGCAATAAATTAAACACTTTGAAAATCTTATTATTCTTTAAGATTCAAGCAAACAAATAATGCAGTTTTTTTATACAGATATTTATGCATCCGTGATATATTATTATTAAATATGGATTATTTAAAAACCAGGATGCTAATGAAAATCTTACTCACTCCGAGTTTTAAAATAGAATCTTCAAAATCACATTTAGTTTAATATTGCAAGTTTTCGAAATATCCATATATTTTTGTATCTTTAAGCATTAGTAATTTTTTTTTTTTTTAAACAAATGGAAGAAAGGTTTCTTAACAACTTGCAGTTAAGGTAAGGCAACAAAACTTATTTTGTCTTCTCAAATATTATTAAGAAAATATTACAAGCCTGTTATTCGGTAGTTAATATTCATATATTCTCTACAATTTTCAATAAATTTGAATCATGCATTTATGTGCAATATATTTTACTATAACATATTTTTAATGTGTTCATATAATTTGAAATGCATTACTGAGATTAACTTTTAATAATACATTTATAATTACATTAATAAAATTTAATAAGTTATAAAGTAAAATGCTACATATTTTTACGAAAAGAAAAGAAAAATTTGATTTAAATCAAATTAATTGGGTTTCTTTGTATTTTTTTTAAAAAAAAATCACAAACCTTGTTAATATGTAATAAAAATATAAGTTCAACAATGTTACTTTACTGGAACATACGGGAATAAAAAGTTAAAGCGCAATGACAAACTTCATAATACTACTACTAAATGATACTACCTACTTACGGCAATAAAATGAAGTGGAAGATAAGTAATGGGTATTAAATTAAAATAGAGAAAAACAATTTAACGCATCAAAAAACAAAAAATATCATTAGTGCACTCTGGAGTTGCGAAACCAACATTTATCTGAAGAAACTAAACTGCTTGAAGGGATACCTGTACTGCTGAAGCCTTATATCACAATACTCTTGTTCACATGTAATAATTAACAGGAAAGATGATAGAAAAAAAATCTAATAGATTCTAGTTCAAAACAGTTTATTTTATAATAGAAAAATAAGATGCAGTTTGATGAGCCAAAGCTGCCCATGCGTCAAAAGAAAACATTACCACAATGGAAGACCACATTTGTTAGTTGGAGCAAAGAAAAGTCGGCTTGATTCAATTATTTGTTCTGGAGACAACCTATATCTATTGGTAGACTGTGGGTGGTAAACTTTGAATTCAATGTTGTTTTGAGCCATTTGTAACTTTTTGAGACTTTTGTAATTTTATTTGAATGTTACGAAATGGTTGGTCTGGAAGTAGTTGAGAGAACCTTATGATCAGCAAATGAGATGGATATAGTTCTCTGTTTTGCTGCAAGCCGTCTGATTGCTATCTGAAGTTGATTTGGATATCACTCAACTTTTGAATTTGGATATATGAATTATCATTAAGTCATGTTTTTTTTTGTCCTTTCCGGACGGAAAAAAATGCTAAAAAAATATTTTGTTCATATAATTAAATTAAAGAATGAATGTTCATGACTATCAAAACTAGGTTTCACTTAGGATGCAGTATATTTTGCTGAACTTAACATAATTTCAACAGAAAGCAAGAAAAGTTCAGTAGTTTTTGTATATTTGTAACATAAATGAGAGTGTAAAAACTAATAGCTGTAGTGCTAAATTTTATTTAGGGTATTTAGTATCCCATGATGATCCATTAAAATATTTGAAGGAATTTGTTTGCATGAATTAACTGCTATATGAAACCAGAAACTTATGATAAAACTCATACCTTTAAATATGCTGACTAAGTTGTACCATTATGCTTTTTTGGGAATTCTTTTTATTGTGTAATATGTCGGTCATATTGTTATTTTCCCTAAATTATTCTTTTGCTTAAAAAAATTAATTTAAAATAAATTTTGTTATCAGAGTTAAATTTAGTATGAAAGGTTGTAATTAAATAAGTAAATTATTTTTAGCCTTTTATAAAATGTAGAGCATTAGATACTTTCTAAAGCTAGTAACACAGAAGTTAAAAAAACATCCTTATTATACAACACTTAACTAATCCTAACCATATACCTCCCTTTACCCCACCTCAGACAACAATCCATAATAAATAGAGTTTTAAAATGTATTCTTGAATTTCTATGTCAAATATATTTCCATGAAGAAATTTTTATGCACCCTATCATTTTAAATTAAAATTAATAGCTTTTAATGATATTAGAAGAAAATACATCAGAAACAGAAACTAACATACTGTATAAGTAAAGATTAAACTTCTGATTAATTCTTAAAACTGAAATAAAATTGTTTGCCACAATCCCAATAAATGTCTCTAAAATAATAAACGAATTATTTCAATTTAAGAGAAAAGATATTTTTTAATAAATACCCACTTTACCCCACCTGACCCTAAAGAACTAGACTAGTTTAGAATAGGACTAGCTATTTTTTCAATTAAAATTAAGAAAATAAAAGATAGATTTTATTTTACATTAAACTCAAAAATAATAAATTTGCACTTACACTAGGCAAATTCATCAAGGCATTACAAGAGCCTGGATCACTAAAGTAACTAATGCCAACAGTGGGATCTAGAATATGAAAATACATATTGAACTATACTCAATCAGGACATAGTGAAAAAATAAGAATTAAAATTTTGGTTAATTAAAAATTATTTATAAAAATATAATATTACAGATCAGTTTAAGTCATAGTTAGGACTGGGCGATATTAGAAATTATATATCGTGATGCATCGTCAGTTTTGCATCGCGATATAGCGATGTATCGCGATATAGTATTTTTGAATTTCATTTACTTGTAAGGCACAGAAAGTCAGATTTCTATCAAAACTTCATACTCAGATTGATTTAAATCAATTTATAAATTTGAAGATACATATGTTTTGCTTAAAAAAGATATTAAATAAATTGACTACAATGTACAAATCTTACTTAAAATATTTATTGAAATGTTTGTTTAGAAATTCATAATACGCGTAAAACAAAGTGTTAAAAACTTTTTTTAAAGCGTTTTTTACAAATTAATATTTTCTTGTACTATTATGCATAAATAATTACATAATTATTAAGTTCGATCGTAATGTTCAATTTCTAAATGAAACGTTAAAAATTATTTGTATGTTTAAAACAAAGTGCTAAATAAATTTTAGAAAAAAAAAAGCGCTTTTAAAACACTATTTTTTATTATTATCATTTCAGTTATTATAGTTCTATTATAGTTCATTTACGTCACACGAGAACTGCACAATGGGCTATTGGCGACGGTCTGAGAAACATCCCCGAGGATGATCCGAAGGCATGCCATCACAATTTTGATCCTCTGCAGAGGGGATGGCACCCCCGCTTCGGTAGCCCGACGACCTGCATGCGAAATCGAGCACTTTACGGTAGAACAGTTTAACAAGGACCAATACTGCACACCCTCGGTTCCTACGCAGACTGATCCAAGTGGTCACTCACCCGCACACTGACCGCAGCCAGTGATGCTTGACTTCGTTGATCTGCAGGGAACCGTGTCTTAACGATCAGTCCACTGCGGGACCTTATCATTTCAGATTAATAATTAAATTAAATTAAATAATGAACGAAAAACAAAATAAGATTTAATTTCTTAAAAATAAAAAAATTGTGATATTCGATAATATATTTAGCTAATTAACAAATTATATGAAAAGAATATTTTTAAAAAAAAATTATTATACTCTCTAATAAAACGAAGTGCTAAATGATTTTAAAAAATGAATAAAATACGCAAACCTTTCAAATTTTTTTGTATAAACAAAGTTGATTGACTTATGTCCAAATCCAAATGACAAAAATAAATTTTGTTTTAACTTTATTTCTAAAAATAAAAACAACAAGATTTATAAATTTAAAATCAGTAATAAAAACTCATTAAATTATTAGAAGTTTCATCCAAAAAGTTTTTAATAAATTAAAAGAAAGTAAAAAAATAACCTAACAAATTCAATTCTTTATGGGCGCCTAAATTAGATTGCCGATAATTTTCACATTTAAAAATAAAAAGAAGTTTTTTTTTAAAAAAAAAAACTTATCTAATTAATGAAGAAACTCTTCTTTATATATTCTTTTCAATAATAGATTGCCTTCAGAACAAGGTAACATCGGCGATCACGAAGTTAGTCCCACTCAAAATAATCTACAAGAAAAGTCGCGACAAAGAAAAAAAAAAGCTAAGAGGTGCGAAAAGGAACATGCGATATAACGATATGTGTTCTCAAAACTCTGATTCTGATTCTACAGCTCACCAATCAAGGCCATTTCAACATAACGAAACGAACATCGTCTTCCACAGCGCGAGTCGACATCGGAACGTAAGAGAAGAGTCTTATATCGCTATATCGTTTTCTTATATCCTTGCGTGTCTTATATCGCTATATCGTTTTGTGCTCGTTGTCTTTACTCGACTGCTTAAATCAGATTTCTGATGCATCGCCTTGAATGAAAGTCGCTGTATCGTCTTGCCGATATATGCGTTAAATCGATATGTCTCGATACATCGATTTATAGCCCAGTCCTAGTCATAGTACAAGAAGTTAAGATATTACTGTTCATTAATATCAGAAAAGTAAAATTTAAACAGATATACAGTTAAAATAAAAGCATGCCATTATGCAAGCAATAAAAAAGCTAAGACACATTAAAGAAAACATTTTAAGAATGGAGTATTAATCTAATTTTGATGGGATATAAGCATGAGAAAAAAGCCTTAATCTTTTTCCTGTAAAATTACGTAAATAGAAAAAAGAAATTTACAAGAAGATTAGATTAAGCATAACATCTCCAATTTCAAGTGAAAATTTAGGCAAATTAATTAGATATAGTTATTTCACATGAATTCCTTAAACTAGCTTTCCTTTGTGATTTGATTCAGATAAAGTTTTAGTTTCATAGACAAATTAATGAAAACTATACTCTTAATTTGAGCCTAAAAAGCTAGATAGGCTATAAATATTATTTTAACATTTAGATATTTTATTATTTTTCGGGTACATTATTTATTTTTTATCTAATTACTTTTGACTCATTCATATTTGTTTAATATTGGTTACAAGTTTTAATACAGAATTGTTCTAACACAAATGTGTATAACTGCATAACTCATGGGATAGAGGGATATGTATACAATTTATATTACTATTATTCAGAGTAAAACTCTGAGAAAATAATTCTGCTGTTACCACTTGCATATATATATATATATATTGCAGTGTCATATTTGTATTCATTCTATTTTTTTCATAGAAGCTTATTTCCCACATACAATGAAGACAAAATCTGGCATTGTTAGGAAAAGTAGAAACTCTATTGACTGGAATCTGATAAAATTTCTACCCCTGAACAATGGATTAATTCACAAAATATCCAAATAACAATCTTGAGGGTTCTTTTGAAAAAGCCATATTAGGTCGAATCAAATATGAAAGATAAATCATTAAAAAAAATAATTGCAAAGAAAAATTTTATAAATAAGTTGAGATTTATCTTAATCATTTTTAATTTAAAAACTCATTTCAGAAAAATGTCATGTTTCGATTAAAAATTGGAGATTTATAAATTTTTCAAGTGAAATGCAGTAAAAATTTGTCACCTAGCAGCCGTTCATGAATTAACAGGATACTATTTTTTATTTTTTTAAAAACAGAAAAAACTTAGTTATAAGTTTAAAATATTATAAAACCAGAGAATTTTAAATAAAAGCAGTGAAAATCACCTTCAAATCAACAAAAAATACACTTGAAAGAAAAAATGCAATTTCTAGCAAAATTAAAATCTGCACACAATTCCCAACACCATGAATTTGCAGTATGGCAATAAAACATACCTAAGTGACCTTTTTACCTGATTTTTAAAAAGCTAAAAATGTTTTTTTTTTCATCAGAAAAAAAGATTTATATGTGCTGTACATACAAGGGCGCCGACAGCGGGGTGCAAGGGGGTGCACTTGCACCCCCCTGGCTTTTTTTAAAAACAATTAAAGAGATACAGAAAAATTTTGTTATAAAATTTTTTTATTAAACTTATTTTTATGGAAAAGCAAATAATTAAGTAATTATTGATGCATAACAATTAAAAAATTATTTAATCAAACAAGAATTGTAATCGTCTCGTTTGCTGCCCAAATCTGTTTATAACTTTTTCAATGAATTCTGAGTCATCTTTGATTCTTTTCTTATGTACACTGAGCATTCACAAACTTGGCAGATATCTAAGCTATATTTTTAAATTTCATTTAATAAAATGTAAATAATTTTATATTTTCTATTAGTTATTCAGTTTAACAAAGGTGTATAACACAAACTGACTTCTAGCAGCTGTAAAACTTCATCAACACAATAAATACCAATGTTAAGCGTGCACAAACACATTAGTATACGAAACTACTGTTTATAGTTATTTGTGTTTCAAAGTCAGTAGCTATGCCAGCGCGATCGCCTCTGGGCAAAATTTGCAAGTACAAGAAATTCGTACATTTTTTTTTTAATATCTTGCTAACAGTGAAGAAATGAATCTTGAAAAAATGAATAGATGAAAGTAGTATATGTAATAACAAAACAAAATGTAATAGCAGAATATTTTAATTTTTTTTTCGGGGGAGGGGAGGGTAGTTTGTTAGAGGGTTGCACCCCCCTTTATATTATTCTGCCAGCGCCCTTGTGTACATACTTAATTTATATTCTTAGAAATTCAATTTGATAAAATCTTGAATACGCATGCTCATTTGGAAATGTAAATTAATATTTAAGCAAGAGAAAAACAAATACACTATTGAAGTCAGCCAAAGTGCCTGAAAGTAGAAAGAAAAACTTTAAAATCAATCATTCAGTGCAATTGAATAATGAAACTTGCAGGTGATTAAGCTGGAAATTAACAGGTTGTTTTCAATTCCACTTCCTTCAGTTAGTTTGGCTAGATATGATAGCATTTCTGCTCTTTCTTTGCTGATATATTTATTTACAAAACGACTTTATTTTCAAAGATTTAAGAATTAAAGACGGTCATTGATGAAAATCTGTACAAACTTTGATAAAATTTTTTACCTTTTCATAAAATATATTATTTTTTATTTGTAATAAATGTAAATATTTGAAAACCCTGAAAAAAATGACAAGGCAGAATATTTAAACTGCTGCAGTACATATCATCATGCAAATTGTAATTATCAGAGAAAAAAGATTCCAGTGGCTGTCTGTCATTCATAACAAAAGCAGGCATTAAAAAAATTTAAAAAAAACATGTCAAAATGAAATACAAAGATCACTATTAATAAACTCAATGGAATATAGCTATTTAAAATTAAATTCAGAAACAATTTATCATTACAATATAAAAGTATAAAAAATAAATTTTTATTGTTAGTGACGATATCCTATTACTACATGAAAAATAATGGTCACAAAACAAAAAGCTTTGTAGAATAAAAAAATAATAAATTTTTTTATATAATGCAAAACATTATCTAGAACTACTTATATTTACTAATTACTGATAAAAAAAAGTAACTTCATCAAAAGAATAACTCATAAAATAGAAAAAAACATTGATGAAATATCTATAAAACAGCTATTTCTTTGACTCAAGATGCACATTTAGAAATGACTGGATAGATTTCAAACAAATCTAAGTCATGCATTGGGTAAAGGATAAACACAAATAATTTAAAAAAAAAGTTTTTTAATTAACAAACACAGATTTAAAATCCACCTACTTGGACACCAAAGACTCACAAGCTCAGCTATAGAGGAATAATTTGTAAAATATTTTTGTAATTACCCAAATTAATAATTTATATTCAAAAATAATCTGTAATCTGATAAACTTCTAACTTTTTCAATTAAATAAGAACTAACTTTGTTTTAAATGTATTATTTTTATTAAAATTATTTCTTTTTCATAGCTTTTATTTTTTTTACATTATTATAAAGTTTAAAAGAAAAGAAAAAATTTAGATTAATTCAATACAGTAATTTTCATTTTTGCATCACATACTTCAAAAAAAAAAAAAAAAAAATTATGCAGTCAAAAACTTTGATGATTAAATCTGATTAAATTATTTAACAAAATATATATTAAGAGTTTCATTTTTTTTAAAACTTTTTACTAAATAATTCCACATATACATGAATTTTGGAATAATAAAGTTAAGTACTTATTTTCTATATATATATGTATATATAAATTAATAAATAAATAAACAGCATATAATGCTTAAAAACTAAATATTTCAAAATTTTAAAATAGATGAAATAATGTGTAATTAAAAGACATGTCCTATAAATGACAACCTACCTAAAGTTTTATTGATAGTCATGTATTTAGAATCTTCCGTTTCTTTAGTGGAGGTATCGTACCAATTCAAAACATCAAGAACAGCTTGAGGATTTTCTTTCTGCTCTAATTTTGTTATGTTGGAGTTCTTCAGCAACATAGACCATGTTTCTGGTAAGCCCTAAAAACCAAAAAAAAAAAAAATACATGTTTATAAAATACTATGCTGATTTACAATTTAAAAATGAAAAAATTCCGATATTTGTAATATATAGTTAGGATAAATGCAATTGGGTAAATTAATCCAAAGTCAAAGTTTTCTTAAATAGCAAAGTTATTTTTGTTGCATACAATACCAATATTGAAATAAAAAGACATGTCTAATTTAAAAGAGAAGACTTTTTTTAAAGGCAAAAACAACAAATTATACAACAAATCAACAAATTATACAACAAATCAACAAGTTACAACAAATCATACCAATTAAAAATGGAATCAAAATCATCTGCTTTAATTAATTATCTTAAAACAAACATTAACCATGTTTATTTTTATAAAACAAATATTGTAAAAGTTTCTTGAAATATGGTAAAATCTTCTTGAAATATGGTAAAATCTGTGTTTTCAGATTCTTGCTGGTGTATTAGGCAACTTGCATGAAATATCAGTATATATATAGATATGTGTGTGTGTGCGTGTAAGATTTCCACAATCTTATTTGAAGAAAAAACAAATAATTTCCATAGACAACACAAAAGTTGGTTTCTTCTAAGTTTTATTTAGAATCTTATGATAAATTCTGTAAGGAAGAGGTTTCCCCAATCAAGGTCTCAGGGTTTGGCCATTCGGGCCTTAGTTTTAGTAGCAGTTACATATGAAAAAGTCATGCGAAATTGATTTGTTCCCTCTCTTATTCAGGGAATCCGAAAGGGAATGGGTTGCAAGAAAAACTTTAATGTAATCAAACGCATCCAAAAGAAAATATTTAACCATTTTGATTCATTTTAACAAATGATGCTATGTAGACTATAGGGAATTTTCGAGATTTCCTTAATGAGCATATTTCCCAAAATTATTAACTTCAACCTATTAACTTCAGAAAATTATCTTTGAATCAGACTTTTTATGGCTCTCTGTAAAAGATCGATTTCTACATCTTAAAATTAATAAGAGAATCTATTTTAAGGTATGAATTAATATAGAGACTGATATGAGACATTACATATAGATATATATATACACACAACACATTCTAAAATGTAGATGTGAAAAATTTAGACTGTTGTTGTTTTTTTTTAGTATTGTAAAGAATTTTAGGATTCCATTAAATTTCAAAGAAATTCTAGACCATATTTTTTGCTACTTAAAAGCATCTTTCACCACAAAAACACTTTTTTCATTAAAAAATAATGAAATGTGCTTTTCAAATATGAAATGTTGAATTTCAAAAAGAAATGGTTTTATTAGAATTTAAAGAATTGGATTAAGGCTTAATTTATGAATCTTATAAATTGGAAATAAAAGCAATCTTTCCATAAGAATGAGAAAAATATCTTTTTTACACAACTTCTCATTAAATTAGTTAAAACTGATTTTAAGTAATAATGTAATGCAGTCTAACATTTAGAGCTTTGGAGTGATACAGCTCTGACATATCTTACTTGAGATCAGAAACCCAAAACTAATTTATGCAATTTCATTTTAAAAATTATAATCAACTAAGTGAATATTATTTCTAAAATGTATGAAAATTTTTTTCGATAAGGCAATATATTTTTATGGTTATTTTAAACGGAATCACATATTAGGTTTAGAAAATAACAATAAATTACAATACAATTAGTTTTATTAGTAATATTATTAATTATAAATAATAGTTTTAACTGACATAAAATATTTTTTTACTTTTTAGAAACTTTAAAATAAAAAATTTAAAATTGTAAGTTTCACATATTGCTTAAAAATTCTTACAGTAAATTCTCCAGTATCAGGATCAAATCCTACATGCAAAGTATGTTCAAAGTTCAAAGGTGGAGATATTACTAGTTTGTCAGGGTCTTTCTTCTTTTCTTTAACATCTAAAAATAGAAAATATTTATAGAAATTAATTAATATTTCTTTCAGTTGTATAAAAAATAAATATCTACAAATCCAGTTTTTCAAACAAATAATTTATAGCTAGTATTTAATTATGGATAATTTTATTATCTGTATTTTATTAGCTTTATTTTCAAAATGTTCTTAGCACAATAGATATAGAAAACTCATTTTGCAAACATTTCAGAATATATATAAATATTATTTCTTTTATTTATTCATTATTCAATTAATTGCATTAATAGTACAATTGTACGTCATAAAAATTATAAAAAACAATAAATTGTATTAATAAATCAACACTTAGTATTTAAATACTTTGAGTGCCAGTCGATTTTAAAACTTTCTATTAGAATCTATTTTTATAAATGTAAATTTATTTTGATTCTTTATTATTGAATTGGATTTGGTAAAAGATTGGAAATCGGTAAAGGTGACCAAATTGAACTAATCTCTTTAGTGGAATTTGTTCGATTAATGTTTTGGAACTAGGAATACAATCAGATTGTTTAAAATCTGAATTTCTGTTAGTTAAATTTCATTTGGCAGAAATGATAAAAACAAAAGCTACAATGCACTGAAAGGAATAATGCATGGTTTAATGTCCATTGCTTTTTATTTGCAGTGAAGGGGAATTATCTGAGTTTTATTTTTGATTTCACTTTACATGTTTTTTTTTGTTGTTTTTTTTAGTTTTTTTAAATGTGTTTTTATGTTAAGAAAAATATTTGTTCAATATTATGGCAAACTCATGGAGCTAGTTATAATAATGTATAAACCAACTATTCACTTTAGCTTCCTCATTATACAAGAAATCTAGTTGAATATCTAGTTTAGTTATTTCAGTTCAGATTTCTTATCAAGGCAATCATCAAGGAATATAATATTAATATATATATACATAATATTATTACATATAAGTATTTTTTGGAAAAGTATTTTTCAACAGTTTTTTTTTTTTTTTTGGATGGATTTAATAATGAAAAATCTAAAATTGTGTTTTTTACTTTACATTATAGAAATAATTTTTACAGCTATTTATTAAATTCTAAAACTTGCTAATTTATGTTCTGAAAAACATATGGAAAAGCAAAACTTGAAGAAGTGAAACTAAATTACTTCATACTGAACAATAAGTTTTGTACTGATGATTTCTTTTTGAAAACTTTTTTCGGTTTGTATCGTTTTTGTTGTTTTAATTACTGCACAGCATTATAACAGATCATTTCTTATAGACTTTATTCTTCTATTGTCACTTTTTTCTTGTATGGTAAAATTTTGACTTTTTCAAAAAAGGTCAGCACTGACATTATTAAAGGGACCAGAACGTAATGTCGTTTTGGTGGTTTAAATATTCATTACATTTTTATTCATTTTTGATCCGGCATTGAAAGGTTGTTGCTAAGAAGGGTAAATACATTATTGATTAAAAATAAAATTTTGATAACAAATATCAAATACACGGAAATTATAAACGTGTTCTACTTCGTCAAATGCAGCTGAAACACTAAACACAGCCTGGGCGTGAGAAATAAAAATAAACTTTAACCCAGATTCAAGTCAAAAGAAGTTAAAAGTATAGCATGATGAATAAGACTTTAACTTAAACAGGAAAATAGATAAAGATAAATATTAGAATGCATAATTCTACTGAAAACATTAAAAAAAAAAAAAAAGAATTTGAAAACAGAAAACTCGAATACGAACTTTTAGAAGATTTTATCTTAAGTTTCCACTTGTCACTCTCAGGTTCTTTTGGTAAAGGCTTTAAATCCACACTATGAACAGGTTCTCTGAATCAAAAATAGTAAATTAGTTTCAATAACTTTTCTATATTTCTATACTTTAACAAAACTTCAAATTAAAACACAACTATTTTAGATCATAAAATCAATAATAATGATAAAATATCATAACGTTTTATTGAAATAAAGTAAAAAATATAAATACAAGAAAAATAATTTGAATTTACTTGGTGCTAGTTAATCTCACTGGAGGTGCTGGAGGCTTTTCTTCCATTTCGTCAAATGTATGCATCCTAAAAAGATAAATAAAAAATAAATTTCAAAATTTTCTGAAAATATTCTTAAAATAGAAAATTCATAGAACACACTATCCCAAGAGCAGAATTTATGGAGTAAATCTCCAACACAATCTTCATTACTTCTAATTTGTCTGCGACCCTGATGCAGTCCAACAAAGATTATTATTGTAATAATTCATCTTAAATTAGCAAAAAGGTAGCAAAATATGCAAAGGTAGACTTAGATAAAATGCAAAACTTTCAACAAACACAGAATTTCAATTCAAAAAAATTTACACGCATTGATTAAATCATGTAACTAGTTTCATTTTGGCACAATTTGTTTGACAATCACGAATTATTTAAAAAATGTTTAATTTTCATAAGACTCTATATTGATTTATACCATAGGGATATATTTGGCAAAAAACAGTAAAGCTGGATATAGAAATCCAAAAATTTTATGCCTAAAAACACTTTTTTAAATAATTTAAAAAATATCTGAAATTTAAGCAAAAGAAAAAAGTGCACGTAGGTAGCATTTATCCATAGAATAATATCAACGTTTTAATAAAAATATTGATTCAAGATTTTATTTATTCATTTAAATTGTGTGCGTATGAATCTCAATGGGCGAGTTTTAAATCAGGCGATATGAATCTCGAAATTTAAAACAGCGTAAAAATTTAAAATACGAATATCGATGTTTGATTTTAAATTTGCATGTATATGAATCTTGAAGTTTCTGATTTTAATTTTGTCTGAATACAATTCTCTATGTTTGATTTTAAAATCACGTGAATACGAATTCCGATGTATAATTAAGTCACTTGAAGACAAAACAAAATAGTGCTTTTAAATTGCATGAATACAAAACATGATGCCCAATCTTAAATTGTGCAAATAGAAATTGCGATTTGTAATTTCAAATCACGTGAATGTAATTTTAAAACGTGTTTGCATTGGTAGGAAAAAGCCTAAAAATGAATAATCCCCCCCCCCCTGTGAATAAGAAAAAGACCAACTTCCTTTACAGAGGTGGATTTTTTCTTTTTCAGTAACAGTAAAAAAAAATTTCGCAAACCACGTTTACACATATCATATGGGTCTGCGCAAAGGTATTTAAAAAATTATGCATAAAACCTTCATGTCGCCCAAACTAAATTTTAAGCAACAATAACACTAAAAATGCGGAATAAATTCTAATACAGCCTAAATCTGCAATATACAAACAGAAAGAAACTAAAAGTTTTCTTTAATTTTTGCTTTATATGGTGTTCTATCAACTTAGCTTTATAATTAAGATTAGAGACAGGAATATATTTATTTCTTGTTTTAATTACATATAAAAAAAGCAAACCTAACATAAACATCTAAAAATAAATATCTATTATTAAACATCTATTAATGAATAAAATCAACCTAAAATAAACATATCTATTCCTTAAACATACTTATAAACTGTATCATGATCTTTTTAAAAACATTTTATAAATTTTAAATTTTTATTTAAATTCTTATACTTTAAAATTACCTAGATGTAAAGGTCATAAATAACTCAGGAGATTAATACTTCTGTCTAATTTTTTATAAAATAATAGTATAGGGACAATTTCATTGAAGCAACTTCACAATAAAAAATAATACATATCTTTGATTCTTGGAAAATAAAACACACCCAAAAATATAATAAAAAGTTTCATAATAGATTTTTGAATAACTGAGTCATTTCTATATTAGAGGAAAATTATTACAGATCATTGTTTTTAAAATTATTGGTTAATTCACTTCTTCATTGTGAAATGCATACAAGTAAACAACATAATTCACTTTTTTCTTTCTTTTTTTTCTCAAATGAATTACATTAATTGGAAAAGATATTAGGAGAAAAAAGTTAGCTCAATAGCAAATCAAACAAAATTAATTTAAATCTTTGTTATAAGTTCATATACGTAATTTCCATGCATATCACTTCATATAATTCTCATTACTTTATGTTCTCCAAATTTAGCTGTTTGATTTTTAACAAAAACAAATTTGAGATCTTTTAAAAAGAAGAATTTTCCTCTGTTCATTTTTCAACAATAAGAAGAAAATTACGATGAAAACTATTCTGTAGATGCTTTAATAATCTGCAGTGCAGGGTTGTTTCTTCTTTTGTGTGTTTATTTAATACTAATAAAAGTCAGTGACAAATGTTTCATTATATCATGCAATAATGCAGGAATGAGACACCACTATATCTGGTTTTAGTGTCTCAGAATTAAATTAACCCAATTAATTTGATGATGTTTATTGCAATAACTATGCAAATCAAGTACACATGGAAATAAAACAATAGTCTCATCATAATTATTTTTACATTGAATTTGAATACTATTTCATGGAACTGGCAGATATATGTTAATAATAATATCAAATATTAATGAAATCAAAAAATATAAAGCTCAAAATATTCCCCATTAGATGAAAATAGAATGATATAAAAATTAAACCAAATTAAAAATGAATACAGTAAAAGTAGTGATAAAACAAAAAATCATACTTTGAAAGAGAATATGTGGTGTGAAGTAATGGTGCTTCGGCTGAACCGAATTGGTTCTCTGCCGATTTGCATTCGCAAAATTGGCATGTATGAGAGACATTCATTAACAATTATTAAATATCTACGATTTTTGCTAAAACAAATTTTATTTACAAACTACTTAGCTGCAGTCTTTCGGCGCAAATCATAACATAGATTTCATTTTTATGATTGGAAGAAAACTAAAATATTCTACAGAATTGTTAAATATAATTGAAACTGCTTTTTTATTGTTATTACAATCTCTAATTATTTATTGAATATACAATTTGACAATTGTAGGAGGAAGCGCAGAAAGGGTGCAGCAAGACAACAAAACGGATCGATACAGCAAGTAGTATTATATCGATTAATCAGTTATAAATTTTAAATTTTCAAAAAATAAGTCAAGATCAGAAAATAAGAAAAAAGAGTTTTTTTGTGCTTAAAGTTTTAATTTATAAACCGTAGTAAGAGCGGAAAAATTCCTTAGGAGGGAATCGACAAATTTCTAAGGACAACCGTCCCTGATCAGTGAAAAATATTTATGCGCGAAAAACTAGCCAATCAAGTGATCGATCGCGTAGAATTTTTTCCGCATGCAAAAAAAATCTCATTCAGTGTAAATGGTCTAAAAAACGAAAAGAAAAAAAAGGGATACTTGCGGGACAAAAAGTCGCTTGTTGCTGTTGTCGTTGTAGTTCAATTACGTCGCACTAGAGCTGCACAATGGGCCATTGGTGACGGTCTGGGAAACATCCCCGAGGATGATCCGAAGACATGCCATCACAATTTTGATCCTCTGCAGAGGGGATGGCACCCCCACTTCGGTAACCCGACGACCTGCAAGTGAAATCGAACACTTTACGACAGAACACTTTAACAAGAACTGTGCTGTCCCATAGCGTGGGGTTTTAGGAAATAACACTCTTATATCTAACAAGCACTATTTATTAATTAATTACAACATTTAGAATTTAGAATACAAAAGATGCGTCTTAACGCAACGCTAACAGATGAGGAATACAAACTGAAACTTTTAGAGGGAAAGTCCCAATTCGATTGCGTAGGCGTGATAGTTCGTAAACATAGCCTCGAACGGCTAAATACACGACATCTCCTCCCCCTTTAAAATGGAGATTTAAAGGTCAAGTCTCTTAGGGGGCCGTCTAATCCTTTGTGATCGCCTCGGCTGAAATGGAGTTTGTTGAGAAGTTGAAGATGGAGTACTTCTCGGCAAAACAGCTGAACTCGGGTTCTTAGTTGGAGATGGTTGGCGAGCTTCTGGTGTTGATTTGAAAGATCTAGAATGTTTTTGGATATCTCCGCCAGGATCAGTGGGTGCAGGAGAATTATCCGCGGTGCCCATGTGTGGAGTTTCACTGCTGAAACTAATTCGTGGAACGTGAATAGTCTTATCCAAGATCTGGTCTCCTGTTGGTCGCATTTGGTCTACGTGGCGTCTATACAATGTACCTTGTACATTAACTGTGTAGTGAAGAGCTCCATCTTTGCTCATGACAGTTCCAAATTTCCACCTTGCGTTGGGTGAACGATAGTCTCGAATAGCCACCTTATCACCTTCGTGAAAAATACGATCTTGAAAATCATACGTGCTTTTTCTGATCTTCTCATTGACTCTTCCGACCAAGTCAGGGAGAACAAGATCTATTCTAGTCCTGATGTCTCTCTTAAGGAAAAGCATAGCCGGACTAATCATAGTTGTCATATTAGGAGCCTTGCGATATTGCATGAGGAAGGTGCTAACCTTTTGCTGGATATTTCCTGCAAAGTTCTGCATGGCACGGAGAGATTGTTTTAATGTATGCACGTAGCGCTCTGCTTGTCCATTGCTGGATGGCTTGAAAGGGGCGCATGTCTTATGCTTAATTCCATTGCTTCGTATAAATGTTTGGAACTCTTGTGAAGTAAACTGTGTGCCGTTGTCGGAAACTAACACTACAGGTAGTCCAAAACGTGAAAAGCAATTTCGGAGGCATTCAATTGTCTTGAATGAGTTGGCTGTCTTCATGGGGTAAACTTCAAGCCATTTTGAATGTGCGTCAACAATAAGTAGAAACATCCGTTCAAATATAGGTCCTGCGAAATCAATGTGCACTCTTTCCCATGGTGCACTGGGATATTCCCAATGATGAACTTTTGCTTTTGCTGGATCCGTTTTGAACCTAGCACAGTCCAAACAGTTTTTCGCAGAATTCTCTATGTCTTGGTCAATGTCTTGCCAATACACGTAAGATCTGGCAATTGCTTTCATTTTTACTACACCAAGGTGCCCATGATGCAACTCGTCTAGTATTTTTGCTTTGTAGCAGTCTGGAATACACACTCGTTGCCCATACATAATACACCCATCCTGTAAGGTATATTTTTCCTTCCCCTCTAATTGACCTCCATATTGTAATATTTTTAAAAGTTTTCCTAAGTGTTCATCGAACTGCGTGGCTTTTGCTAAATCTTTGGCAGTAACGGGTAAGGTTTCAATTTGGGAAATTTGGTATACTGCAATATCATCTTTTAATTCCAGTTCTTCAGATTTCAGTGGTAAACGTGATAAGCAGTCAGCATTGCCGTGATCCTTTGTATTGCGATAAACGATATCAAAATTATAAGCTTGCAGAACAAGAGCATAATGCAAAAGTCTTGTCGCAGAAAGGACTGGGAGACCCTTTTTACATGAAAAGATGGAAACCAGGGGCTTGTGGTCAGTAATCAAAGTGAATCTATTTCCCTTTAAGTAGAGGTAAAACTTTTTAACACTCCAAACGATTGCCAAAGCTTCTTTGTCAATTTGAGAGTAACGTTGCTCCGTTGGAGATAGAGTTCTGGAGGCAAATGCTATGGGTCGTTCTGAACCATCTGGGAATTTATGGGAAAGTACTGCTCCCAATCCTACAGGTGATGCATCAGAAGATAGCAAGATAGGGAGGTTTGGGTCATAATGAGTTAGTATTTTGTCAGAGCAAATTTCGTTTTTTACATTTTCGAAAGCTTCCTGACAAGTGCGATCCCATTTCCAAGTAACGGTTTTCTTGATTAAGTTGTATAAAGGATAGGCCAAAGTTGCTAAGTCCTTAGAAAACCTTGAATAAAAATTCACGAGACCCATAAATGATTGAACGTCTTGAACATTCCGTGGTGCCTTAGCATTTTTAATTGCAGCTATTTTCTCCGATGTTTTTGAAAGTCCTTTAGAACTTATCCTATATCCTAAAAACTCAATTTCACTTTGAAAGAATTTACTTTTATCCTTATTGATTTTCAGACCATGTTCTTGACATCTTTCAAAAAATTTTCGTAATCTGAAATAATGAGTTTCGTTATCGGGAGCTGCTATGCGTGCGTCATCAAAAAATACTTCAACTCCTTCAAGACCATGGAATACACTTTCGATGTATTTTTGCCAAATGGCCGGAGCCGCATTAATTCCGTACATTAATCTTTTTGGAGCATAAAGACCTTTTTCTGTATTAATGGTTAGGAGTTTCTGACTTTCCTTTTCAACCTTCATTTGCAAATAAGCTTGGCTAAAATCAACTTTAGAAAATACCCTGCCATCACTGAGTGAGGCAAAAATATCTTCAGTTCGAGGAAGAGGGTGTTTTTGTACCTTTAAGTGTTTGTTTATCGTTACTGAGTAATCAGCACATAACCTAATCGATCCGTTGTGTTTGACAATCGGAACTATGGGCGTGGCCCAATCGGATATGTTTATTTTTTCGATTAATCCTTCCCTTTCGAGTCTTTCGATTTCCTGATTGACTCTCTGTTTTAGCGCGAAGGGAACTTGCCGGGGTCGGCAAAAAATGGGTTTGGTATCTTCCCTTAACTCAAGTTTACATTCATAATTTTTAATTTCCCCTAATTCTTCAGTAAAGAGATGTTTAAAGTCTTTTAAAAGTTTAGACAAATCGAAATTAACTTTAGTATTTACAGTATTAATTGTTTTAATGGTGTTCCAATTTAATGGAATTTCATAAAGCCATTCTCTACCAAAAATAGTATCTAAATTCTCTTTAACTAGATATAAATTTAAGTTATATGATATATTATTATAATCAACTTTAACAGAAACATATCCAAGCGGTACAACCTCATCTCCCTTGTAGGTTTTGAAAATCAGTTTAGTAGGTTTTATCTTTTTATTAGAGATTTTTCGAAACCTATTAATGCTCATAACCGATACTGTTCCTCCAGTGTCGACCTCCATTTGAACGGGAGAATTTTCTATATTTACTTTAATCATTATTGGTGGTCTTTTAGGTAATTCCTCGCTAAATGTTTTGTCATTTAATGCGTGTAACGGTACGGATATAGTATTTTCACGTGAACATCCGGGTTCAGTGTCAATTTGTTTCTGGTTAACATGTTTATATTGTTTTGCTCTAGCGGCAGAAAAACACGCTTTTGTTAGATGTCCAACCTTATGGCAGTAGCCGCATGTTGCAGATTTGTATTTACATTCCCTTGAGGAATGGTTCGATTCCTTACACCGATAACATGCAAAGTTATTTTTTCCTTTCGTTTTGTTAGACCAGAATTGTTTCGGTTCTTTTTTCCTGTTAGCCTTAAATTCTTTAATTTCTGTTGCCTTCCCAATTATTTCTTGGGTGCTCTTACTAGCCTTTTCCATGGCCAAAGCAATTTTTACAGTACGCTCGAGATCTATATCATCTTCTTCAAAAAGTCTGTCTAATGTGGCACGATCACGGAGACCGCTCACAAAAACGTCCCGCAGCATAGTGTTCAGCAGTTCTTGTTTATAATTGCATGGCATTGCCAATGAACGAAGTTCTGCTAAATAAGCATTAATACTTTCTCCCTCGTGTTGTTTACGATTAAGGAAAATATGTCTGCTAGGAATAATTAATGGTTTTGGGTGAAGATGATCTTTAAGAGTGTTTTTTAAGGTTTCAAAATCAGCTTCAGCTGGATTGTTGGGAGCCAACAAATTTTTTAACAAATTATACAATTTTGCTGATAAGCTGGAAATTAATGTTTTTGCTCGTTTTTCATTTGGAACATTTTGTATGTCCAAAAAAGCCTCAAACCGCTCCAAAAAAGATTCAAATGTCTCTTGGGAATCATCGAATTTCTCGAAATTCACACCAGTAACGTTACTTTTGTTTCTGGTTTCGTCTTTCGGCTGCAGCGCCGACATTAACAATTTATTTTGTTCAACTAATTGAGAGATGAGGTCCTCCATTTGGAAAAAGAAATAAATTGTCCTACCTGGAGCAGTCTTCAAGAGCAAAAATATTACCTATCTTCAGGTACTTGAAACCTTAATCCAAATTAGTTTCACTTTGAAACGTAACTTTTTCAAGCGATGATTTTTGTATTATTGGAAAATAAAATTCACCAACTCGTCGCCAGTGTGCTGTCCCATAGCGTGGGGTTTTAGGAAATAACACTCTTATATCTAACAAGCACTATTTATTAATTAATTACAACATTTAGAATTTAGAATACAAAAGATGCGTCTTAACGCAACGCTAACAGATGAGGAATACAAACTGAAACGTTTAGAGGGAAAGTCCCAATTCGATTGCGTAGGCGTGATAGTTCGTAAACATAGCCTCGAACGGCTAAATACACGACAAGGACCAATACCGCACACCCTCGGTCCCTACATAGACTGATCCAAGTGGTCACCCATCCGCACACTGACCACAGCCAGTGATGTTTGACTTTGGTGATATGCTGGTATTATGGTACGCGGTGCCATCGCATACAACACAATTGCCTCCATCTAATCACTAATATTGATCCGCTGTGCTATGACAGACCGGCAGTACATCCGTGACATCCTTCAAATATATCTGTTGCCACTCATGACAACAAGATAATCCTGATGACATTTCCAACACGATAATCCTCAGTCACACGCAGCAGGAGTCTCACAGGCCCCTCGCCTCCGCCTCATTACCTCCCCTCCCTAGTCTGCTCGATCCCCAGTTTTGTCACCGATCGAGCCTGTTTAGAACGATGAATTGGACAGCCTCCAAGTTTAGTCGATTTAGCGGTGTTTATACAGCAACTATGGAACAAAGGAGTTCCCTGTTGGACTCGGTGGAAGCATGTTCAATTTGAAGAAGAGCCTGAGAGCTCATATAAATCTTGATAGGCTAAATTAAGCCTTACCTATTGAAACGCAGAGCTATAAGCGATGAGCAGAGAGCTCGCCGCACTTTACTATATACTCAATACTCAATATTATGGAACAAAATGCCGCATGGCATCATAAGGTACTTGTATGACTCAATGCCCGACCGTAACGCATCCTGCATTTGCGCTGGAGGTGGCCCAAAGGGCTACTAAAATTCCCGTTCATTGTATTTCATGGTATATGACATTCATTTGTATATGACAGTACACGGAAGCACAGCACCGTTTATGCTAAAAATTACAAAGTTACTGATTAAAATTACACGTAACTGAGTTTTTATTTTTATAAAAATACAAATTATTCTAATGAAATATTTAAGGTATAGCTAACTCTTTAATATCACTACTTGAGATACTACTTAAGACAACCTAACAAAATGAATAGTAAGTGTTTTCAATATTTCGAAATTATCCGAGTTTATAGTGCCACGTAAGAAAAATATGTTATTATTATAATTTGTTAAATAATATACAAGAGCCTAAACTTAAGGGGTGGTTAAAGCAAGAAAAAAAAGTAAGCAAATGCTTCGAATATGTTGTTGTCATGTCTCTAAAAATAGTAAGCATTCAGAAGCATAATAATTCATTAGGGTGATTTAATGTTATTCTGTTATATTTACTTTTACTCTACGAATTCGATTGCTAATAAATATTCAAATACTTATTAAATTTAGAAAAAAGAAAAACTACTAAGCTATTGCAACAAAAGGCTTTTTAAGTAAAATAATACAAATTGGTTGGGCTCAAATGTAAATAAAGTTTAAATTCTTTTGTTTCTCTTCTTGGGTTACGGAATGGTAAATGATATAAATATAAAATGACGCAATTTTTTTTTTAATAAAAAATTTATTCCGTAATTATAGGTACATTCAGAAAAAAAAACTTTAAATTATAAAATAAATGCATAAGAAAGAAGTAAATTTTCCTAAATAGCTATCGTTTGTTAAAATATTCTGGTGTGAAGTGCACCTCAAATCTTTAATCAGTACTGAATATTATTTCTTGAATCAATAGTATATTAAACTACAGCTGTAATTTTGGTGGGGAGATGCTTTAAGCTAGTCATGGAATATTTGTTAACATATGGTCTTCGGTAGCATAATATTCCATCAAATAATATGTAACAAACTATTCATTAATTATTATTCTTTTTATCTATTCATAAAAATTAAAGTCTGACTTAAAAAAAAATTACATAAACTTAGACATACGATTATCATTGTTCACAATCTACATCTCACATTTTGCATGGCTCACAATAAACTAAATTGTTAGTGAGCTTTTATAGGAATACAGTCTGTCAACAACTTATAATACCAAGTTCAATAGAACAATCTGTTAGAATTTTATATTACATAATTTAATTTTGTTCAAGATGAGACATTAGTATTTTATTTAATTTACTCATTTAACTATTATATTACATAATTATAACTGAATACCCGTTCTTCGTACGGAATGAATAAAAAAGGGAAATAATTAATAAATCATTATAGAACAACATTACGAAATTATCCACTAAACTGAAGGGCATATTCCAGCACAGCTAATAAAGCTAAAATAATTTAAATTTTTTATTTTATTTACTGTTACATGTTGTCCTACCCGATAGTCTTAAACTAAATCAAGCAAAACACGTTTTTTTTCCATTTTTTTAAATTTTTTTTTAAAATCTCGTCTCAAAGAAAAAAGATCAACTGTATTCAACGTCACTTAGTATGGTGCCATTACTCGCGTCCAACTTATGATAGTCATGATTTACCAGTGTCAAGTAATTTTCTCCGGTATATATCCCTTTCTAGAGGCCGTAGGTATCCTCAGTATCGGGATTAAAACTGCTCAATGTTGATGCAGTTTTAATAATTACCAAATATATTTAGATAATAACTTACTTGGTAGCTATATAACTATCTTCAACATTTGAGTTTTGAGCAAAATACATTTATCATTAATATCTAACTAAAGCCAAAATTTTAAAAACAAATTGAATTCTTATAAGACCCTGATAAAGACTTTAGAGCGTGACCATATAGATATACTCTTTAAAATATTTATAAGTGGCAGTGAGAAAAAATTTCTTTTAATTAAAAATCATGACAAAGTTAATAATACACTATCCTTGCTACCAAGAGAAAAAATATTTTCTGAATCTATAGAAATTCGGTCGTAGAATTCCTTTTAAAACTACACCGATTACCATTATACCAGTAGTACTCCTTACCAAGATTAATTAAGCGTCTTTTGGCGATTTTTTACAGTTTCCCAAAAAGAATCTTTTCTTAATTGACTGTACTTTTTAGAACATATGCTATTTTTTTAAATTTCAATTAATACATACTACCAGCATTAAATAATTGATTATTGCTTCAATAACAGTATGCTATTTTTTGCAATTAATACATACTACCAGCATTAATTAATTAATTATTGTTTCAGTAACAGTGTGCTATTTTTTGCGGTTCCTCCAAAGGAAACATTTACTCCATTAATTTCGCATTTTTTTTCTTTTTAGTGCATAGCTTTTTCTTTTATTTCAATGTGTATCTACGGGCCGTGGTGGCTCAGGGGATAGAGAGTTCACCCTCCAATCAGGTGATCCGGGTTCGAATCCCAGTGATGGATCCCAGACGAATTCCGCACCCAGTTCTAGTACCGACCACAGTGCTGACGTAAAATATCCTCAGTGGTACACGGATCGTGGATTAGAGTCCCCTTGCGGCGAGGCTAACCGTGGGAGGTTTTCGCGGTTTTCTTCTCCATGTAACGCAAATGAGGGTTAGTTCCATCAAAAAGACCTCAACAAAGGCGAATTTTTCCCAATAGTTGATCTAGAAGTTCCCTTGCTTTCTGGATTAGGTTCAAAATTAGAAGGGTCCGGAGTTGAACGTTCGTAGTCGTTAACTCAAAATTGGGTCTATTGATCAACGGCGGTTATAAAAAATATGTCTACCAACCTAAATTAATTAAATGTCATTGGAGTCAATAACAGTAAGGTGACTTTGATGTTTCGTCTTAACGAATTAGTACCACTTTTCCAAGAATTTTGCCTTTCAATACATAATTAATTGTTTTTATTTTAACCGCCATTGATTTCTGAACTACGTTCTAAAAGAATTAAAGAACGAGCAAGCTTATGTGAACTGATTTTACCTTTACCACTTACTATGAGGAAGGTTATTTAACAATTTACCGCAAATTCGAACTTTTTTATGACCTGGTTTTGCCAATTAGATGATTTAGATGTTTGCACTATCTAACGTATACTCTGACATCTATCTAATAGATGATAATTCAGACAGAAAATGGAAATTGTACTTTCTCCATGTTAACCTAAGGAGAATAATATGAAACGCAATTTCTATATTCATTAAGCAGCTAATCAATATTTTGGAAAAGTCACTAATTTTTTAATTTTGTGGTTGTTCGCATTTTTGAAACATCTTCAACTTTCAAGTTTTAAAATTACTTACAACCCTAAATTTTAAAACTTAGTGACTAAGGCTCAATCGAACTCATTCCCATGAACAAAATGAAGTAACAAAAAAAAAAAAAAAAAAAAAAAAAAAAAAAAAAAAAAAAAAAATATATATATATATATATATATATATATATATATATATATATATATATATATATATATATATATATATATATATATATATATATATATATATATATATATATATATATTTTAAAATGTTTATAAGTTACTAAAAATAAATTTGGAAATCACCTTGATGTAATTCTCAGCAGGATATAACATGGTAGAAGTAAAATCTCTTTTCTGTTTGAAGGAGACCTTTATAACTGCTTTTAAGATTAAGATAATATTTTTAATTGAGGACGATTTCTTCCTATTAGCTAAACAAATTAAAAAGAATTAAGATCTTTCTTCTACAAGTTCTGCATACTGAAATGGCAATCTGTTCCCAGTCATTTTCCTCTCGTCTTAATTACCAATTTATCATGTAATTTCTCGACCGGCAATGTTTGTTTCTGAGAAACATAAATACGATGAGAAGAGTAGTATCATTATATATAAAATTATGACATACTGAGGGATTTGAAGCTATCTGCAACTGAGAACGTCAAGGGCAAAATCCTGACATTTTTAACTCGTGCGTGATATATGCTTTTCTTCTCAATATATATAAAAGAAAGGAAAAATCGGATACAGATTTTGTAATGTCATTAAGAATAATATAAAGTTTTTTTTTTCTGAAGTTTTCAGCTTTTTTTTACCTCTACAATGACGTTTAAACCTAATCCTCAAGTTCAAGTAAAATACACTAAGGTAAGTTTAAAATTTTAAAGCATGTTATACTTTTTTCTTCCAATGCCAGGGCCATGCCTTGGATTTTAGTACCTGTTTTCACCTGTTTGGATTTTAGTTTTCTTTTTTCACTTTTTTTACGTGGTCTCTAAAACTTTTAAAGTTATTCAAAAACCTCTTGCACTTATAATTAAATTCATTTTATAAATCCTAGAAAAATAATTTGTAACTGTTATTTTAAAAATTTTGCATTTAGTTTCAATAAAGGATGGAAAAGCTTTGAATTGTTGAATAAGCAAACTTCTACCTCATTTTAATACAGTGGTTTTCAATGAAAAAATTCAAAATGTGAGCTAAATCTTCTGACAAATTTCAGAAATATAAAATTTCTAATAGTAGTAGCTTTAAATTTTCATTTTTCAAAAGCTATTTAACCGATTCTATTCAAATGTTTTTGGCGCTAACACTGATACGCTCATTCGAATAAAACGGTTTGGTGCTTGTAATGAAATGGTTCTAATTTTAACAACGACTGGAAAACTTTAGAATTGTTAAGTATGCAAACTTCGATCTCATTTTAAAATATAGTTTTGAATGGCATAATTCAAAATTTTAACCAAATTTGCAGAATAATTTCTGAAGTATAAAATTACTAATTGTAGTAATTTTAAATTTTCATTTCTCAAGAACTGATTCAACCGATTCTGATCAGTTGTTTTTAGCGCTAACACTGAGGTGCTCTTTTGTATAAAATTGTTAGGTGCTCCTAATTAAAGTGCCTGCTTCGTGTCGTCCATTAAATGTATTTTATTTATTAATTGATTTCGTTCTTCAGATTTTCATCAACGATGAATGGCAGAACTCGGTGAGTGGGAAAAAGATTCCTGTTTTTAATCCATCAACCAATGAGAAAATTTGTGATGTTGAAGAAGGGGATAAGGTGAAAATTTTGTATGTTAAAACGAATGAATTTTTCATTTCTACCAATTTTTAAAAACCGTAGCATTGTTTTTCAATTTTATTTATTTATTATTGAACCGTTATAGTATTATACTCGATATTTCTGTTATTAATATCGAAAGTTTTTGTCCCACCAGAATTTCGTAAGAAATTTTGTTACGAGTGTCCGACAAAGCAATATTATCAAAAAATAATGGCGGAGAAGCACTATGAGTTATATTAACTTCCTTTTAATGTTAAAATCCAAACAAAACATAAATATTTGACATAAATATTGTCTGTACAAAACAAAACATAACATAATAAGAGGTATGTTTTTTTCTCAATGCTCAGTTTCTCGTCACGGAGCTTTTCAAACTGTTCTGACGATGTCGTTCGAAAATAAACAAATACGTTTAATTCATTTTTACTTTAAGAGAAAAGTAGAGCTATCTTTTTCTCCTCATTTTGTTTTAATAAACGATGATTTTGTGTAGAATTCAAATGCTTTCAAACCAATTTTTTTAATTTTAATGCTAAGTATCCTCCTATTCTGCACCGGCCCTTTTCATCAAATAAAAATGTATGTATAATATATATTTAGAAATTGAGAATTAGATTGTTACATTTAAAGTGAGGTGATCAAACCGAATTTAGTGTTCCCTAAGTTTGGAAAAATCGTGAATTGTATTTTATTCTAATTTATTTTAATTTTTTTCCTAAAGTTTAATTTTCTGAAAGAAATATTCTAAATATTGATTTACATGAAAATAATAAATTGAATCAATAGAAAAAATCAAACGTAAAACAATGGGATACCTGCAAGTGACGTAGTGTGGGTATCTCGAGCCTGATTGGCTGTTAAAACGTGGCTTTGTTTATGTTAGCAACTGTTCTTTCCATTCTATTTCGAGTTAACTTAATCCGTCAAGTATCAATTCTTTTAAGTGATACATTCTATAATCCTTCGCAAAGATTCGTTCACAATGATTTCAATTCTTTCACCATATATTTCTTACTTAACACAAAGACAGGCACTAAGCCATGATGAACATAAGCGAACAAATTTTGCATCGAAGCTGAGAGTTGCACAAAACAAAAATATATCACGTGTTACAATTTAATACATAAACAAATAATAAATCTGAGAAAGAAATATATTTCAACAAATTTAATGAGCGATAGCGGTGTATTTAGTTAATTTCACGTTAAATAACATTCTAACATATGTGGAATCTGGAAAAACTTAGCTCAACTTTGACACGCCATTTTGTTTATCGACGATCAGCTGGTGCTGCCGTTATAGGCTACATGCGTGGGTATGTTTGATCTTCTTCTTCTCGAAGTGCAAATACTCAATTAACAACCGTTAAATGTCAAACGATAAACTTCTCAAAAGGTGAAAAAATTTGGAGCGGGCTCCAAAAACTCCATGGGGGCACTTTTTCCCCCACCCGATAATTTTCCTAAACTTCATAAAGAATTTTTTTTAATTTTATTACTTTTTTAAACTCCAAAAACCACAACAGCTATTTTTTAAGTTAAAAGCATGGAAAATACAAAAACTTTCGATAGTATATTGGTTGAACGAAAATATTTTATGATTATCACTTTTATGTGAAGGCTATGTTAATCAGTTAAAGATTTATTACTTTCTTTTAAGAAAAGTTGTGGAAAGTTGTTTCTTTTAAGAAAAGTTAATGAAAGAAAATTTAAGAACAATCAATCAATTTTCCAATGAAACAAATTTTAAGTATTATTACTTAATTGAACTTATTTACTTTAAGTATTATTACTTAATTGAAATAAACTTACTATTTTAGTTTAGTTTATGCATAATATAATTTTTTTAGTTGTAATTATTATTTATCAACACTTTACACTACTGCTATAAGTATTTTTAATATCATTTTAATTTATATTGAGTTTCGCTTACTAATCCCTGTGGTTGCCTTTCAATCATCTCAATCCTTCATTCTTAAAAGTCGATATTTTTTTTTAAAGAATTATTTGTTTGTATAATCTATAATAATTGCAGCTTTTTGTAAGAACGTTTTGTTAAATGTTAATTGCAACAAAATAAACGATTACTTGGATTTGAAAAAAATTTAACTGTACTTGAAAAAAAAGTTCAGAACATGTCCCGGAATAAGAAGAAATAAATATAATTTTACTTTTTAACTATATATAACTATTACCTACAGAGGTTGGATTATAGAGGGTTGGACAAAAATAAGATACCAACTCTAATTAAATGAAGACAATCTTTCTTTAGCAGCAAATATTTTAGAAGATTATCCGTTGCAAAATTTAAAAGATTAGGCTTGAAACTTTTAGAAATGGTGTCTTTTTACCCGTAAAAAATTTGCCTCGATCAAAATAAGCGTATGAAGTTAAAAGCTTTTTTTCTTTTTCAAAACTACTATAATTTTAAAATCATTCCTATAAAAATATCGCAATCCTATAGAATGACTTCAAAATTGGCGGCATTAAAGTTAGAAAGAAAATATCCTAATATAACTTCATCTCCTCATTTTGATTAATCCGAATTTAGCAAGGGTAAAAAATACATCATTTCTAAAAGCTTCAAGCCTGATCTTTCAAATTGCGTCAACAGTTTTGCCATGTAAAATCGTCCAAAACATTTGCCGTTAAAAGAAATATTGTTTACATAAAGTTAATACAGAAGTGTTTCCGTATTTTTGTCCAACCCCAGTGCAATTTCTATGGTTTATATATACGAATAAGTATCATTTCTCCATTAATTTAAGCTTTAAATAAAAAAAAAAAAAAACTTTTTTTTTGAATTTTAATTTGTACAATGACCAAAATTAATTAATTGTAAATCTCGAAAATAATCGGTAACGAAACTAATATTTTTATGTATCGCGTTACTCTTTAATGAGTTATAGATAGCTCCTAACTGCAATAGCTTTTTGTTATGTATTATAGATAGTCTTTAAATAAAATAGCAACCATGGCTGTAATAGATAGCTGGTCTGTTTGTAGTGATCACTGAATACATATAGATAGCTCCTACATTTTATGGAAGAAATTTGAACGATTCGTCCAGAGTAATGGATTCATTTAAATGAATTTATAAACTTTTATGATTATAGGCTGATGTTGATAAAGCAGTGGCGTCAGCTAAAACAGCTTTTAAAAATGGATCTGTTTGGCGCACGATGAATGCATACGAAAGAGGTAGACTGCTATCTAAATTTGCAGATTTGGTCGAACGAGATATGGAATATTTAGCAGTAAGTATATAGGTCACTTTTAAAAAAACTTGCACTTTTGATGTCGTTTTACTTTAAGTAATTTAAATTACTGCAATAAAATTCCAAATTACACTTTTAAGAATACAAATGAATTCAGTAACTATTATTATTATTATTTTCTTGTAAGTGTAGATTTATACACATTAGTATTTTTTAAGTACCTTTGTATTTTATAAGTTGCACCATTTTCAATTTCTCTGATACAGCTAAATTGCTATGTTCCAACCTTCTGTACAGCGTATTTAGCTCCAATTAAACCAACCGTTAATTGAATATAATTTCAGTTTATTTAGTTGTGAAAATTGTGTTATATGTAGCATCATCATCATCAGCATTGGCACGGCAGCCCTTTGTGAGCCTGGGTCTTCCTCAGAAGCTTTTCCCATTCTGCCCTTCTCCCAGCAATTGTTTTCCAGTTCTTTACTTTTAGGATGGCAAAATCCTCATCCACACAGTCCTTCCATCTCTTTTTGGGCCTTCCTCTTGGCCTTTTATTGGAGGGGGTGGCATTAGAAACTCTCAATATATGTAGCATAGATTATCTAATTTGTAATACGTAGCACAATTTTAAAATTACCTTTGAACTAAAATCAAGCAGTTACAAACTGCTACAACAATTTTTTGTTTTAAATACTACCCACATAATATGGTACCACTGAAAGAGTGACCAACAAATTTGCCCTTCAGATGTCTGTATGACAAAAGGTCATTCTCAAGGTGGGTATTGGAAAAAAAATAATAAATAAATAAATAAAATTACGTATTTAAATCAGAAAAATTATTTTGAATTTAGAAGTTTTGATGCAAATTTTAAATTTTTTTTTAAGATCCTCTAATTGTTCTTGAAAATGTTTTAAAGAACCTCTGCGAAGTTTCCAGGTGCTTCACAGTATAAAAATTTTGTTTAAATAAATTTTTAGAATCTCCTGACTTTGGAAAATGGCAAGCCATTCAAGCATGCAGTTAGAGAAATAAATTTTTCTCTTGAAACTCTTCGATATTATGCAGGATGTGCAGATAAAATACACGGGAAAACTATACCTGTCGGTAAATATTTTAGACCATTATTCTCTTATTTGCATTTCATTTATTCATTTACTGCTCATTATTTTTACCTGGATTCTTAATGGATCCATAATTATGAGCTAAATAAATTTTAATCTCATTAAATGAACATTTTTAGATGGAAATTCATTTGCTTACACTCGTGTGGAACCAGTTGGGATATGTGCTCTTATTTTATCAGTAAGTGTATTCTGAAGTTATACTTCTTATGCGACTTCCAACAAGGTTGAGTTAAACGTTTAACGCTACATTCTTATTGGCCGGGAAATCACGTGGTAGGATCCAGTTTTCCCTCATTCATTTTCATATTGTTTTGGCTCTCACTAGCATAAAAATAATAAAAGTATTGTTTTTCTAGAAATATTTTTTTAGTTTGTTTTGATACACATATAATTTAATAGGGTAGTATTTTTCATTTTCAAATTTAGTGGATAACAATTGTAAAAAATGAGTGAAAACAATCCCACGGACAATGCGACGGATTTAAGGTTATGTCAAGGTACGTCTCTTGTGAATATCAATTGATTGTTGGGTTTTCTCTTCTGAAATTACATTATGACTCACTCACATGCATTATTAATACAAATACATTTTCCAGGGAAAGAGACGATGAGGCAACCACAAGCACTTCCACTGGTTCAAGAGGTCCACGAGGGAAAAATGCACAATATTACCGTGATTACAGAGCACGGAAGCGAGCGGAGCGGGAAAAAGAGTCGTTGAATAGAACTAGTGATCCTTCTACGACTGCTGATTCTTCTACAATTAACGTCGCAGGTTGCGAAGTTTAGCCTCTTCCGCTCGGAAGGACTCCACGCACTATTTTTTTTTCTCTCTCTCTTTCTTACAAATATTGTCATTTAATTCCGAAACATGATATTTAATTTTGATTATGTGAGACAATATTAGTCGTTTTGGAAAAGTGTAAGCGTTGCAATAAATTTATTTAATAAACTTTTTAATTTTGAAATAAGAAAGCATGAATTAGGTATGCTGATAGCTTTTACAAAATCTATAATAAGATAACTCGTTATATTTTATTTTATAACAGTCATTGAACAGCCAATCCAATTTTTTGGGTTTACGACTATTAATGTCCAACTTCGCAGACTTGTAATTTTGAACCCAATCCAGAAAACAAAGGAACTCCTGGATCAAATATGGTGTGAAATTTGCCTTCGTGGAGGAGTTTTTGATGGAACTAACCCGCATTTGCATTACAGGGAGAGGAAAACCACGAAAACCTTCCACGGTTAGCCCGACTGCAAGGGGACTCTAATACATGATCCGTCTACAACTGAGGATCTTTTACGTCAGTACCGTGGTCTGTGCATGCCGGATGCAGAATTCGTATCGACCAGCCATCGCTGGGATTCGAACCCGGTTTACCTCATTGGCAAACGAACGCTCAATCCCCTGAGCCATTATTTTATTTTATAACCGTCGTTGAACAGCCGACCCAATTCTGGGTTTACGACTACCAATGTTCAACTCCGTATCCTTATAATTTTGATCCAAATCCGGAAGACAAGAGATCTCCGGGATCAGTACCACCAGAGGTATTGATTTGTTATGGAAACTTGGAAGACTTTGTGACCCCGACAGATTTAACGTGCATCAGTCACCAAAGATAACTCATTAGAAAATATTCCTAGTTGCTTCCAAATTATAAGGATATTTAAAACGCATTTACAAAATCATCGGAGAAAAATTTCAAGATTTTGCAGCCTCATGAAAAATTTATTTTTAAACGTTAGTGAAAAATGTAGGTTTTTTCTCATCCGTTTATTAGAATGACAATGAAACAATTATTGATATTAACCACCTAAAAAATCAAATCATAGCACAGCTAAAACTGTAATTCCAGGTACACGAGACATTGAAGATAGCTTATTTTTCTGGTAATTTTTATGTATATCGAATGACTAAAGATGCACACTTCAAAATTTATTGCTATAGGTATACAGCTTTATAGCTTAAATTGAAAGAGTGGTGGCAACACAAAAATGAAACTCTGTATAATTTCTATTGTCTTCTAAGGGCAAAGCATAACAGACGAGCATGCGTACGAACCCGTTTTTAACACTTTCAAATTAGGCACAGCATATGAGTTACCGTTTTCTTTTTAAGGAATATCCTTGTGACATAAAAAATTAAATATATGTGGCATCTGTTGGGAAAATTTTTTTCTCTTGATTTCTTAAAAAGTAGTTTTCCTTTATTAAAGGAAGAGAAAATATTTTTGTGAACCTGATACAGGTAAAAGTAGTGTTCTGTCTTCTGAGCAAACTTGTGTATCAAATTCTAATAATAATTAGGTCTATTTTCAGACCAAAAGCAAAAAACTATCTGAGTTTTTCATGATGTTCTAAAGCTGGTTAATCAGGACCGATTATTTCTATATTTTTTTATTCAAAAATAATATACGCCTGCCACTGGCCTTTTCGAATTTAGTCTGGCTCCCCTTTCGTTTGACAAGAGAGCACCGCAAGGGTGAAAGTGCGTCTTAGCTCAGAACCCCCCCCCCAGATAGATGGCAAAACCACTAATTTTTGAGGCTACTTCTATAATTTTGATTTTGATCTGAAGGGAAGGAAATTTTCTCCAGATCCCTGTACCGATGACACTGAACAGTGAGCGACCACACGGCTTTCGATTCCACAAATTTTACGAGCACGTATATCGCATGTACTCGGTGGGTTTTAGCGGTATCGAGGATCGAACCTCGGTTCGATTCTCTAACCACTGGGCTTTTATAGCCTGTAAAGATATTGCATAATATAGAAACAAATGATAACACTTATCTGTCACAGATTACAGAAGTCATTTATTATGGTATAAAAAGAAATTTTTGATGTTACTTTTTCCTTATTCTGTAACAGTCAAAGAAAACTCCGTTGTATTTCAGTGGAATTTTCCAGCTCTTATTGTAAGCAACAATGTTGGTCCAGCCCTTGCTGCAGGAAATACTGTAGTCTTGAAACCTGCAATGCAGACACCATTGACTCCTCTTTACCTTGTTAGTTTGATGAAAGAAGCAGGTTTTCCTCCTGGAGTTGTCAATATAGTGCCAGGTCATGGTCATACAGCCGGTAAAGTGCTTGTCACCCATTCAGATGTAGACAACGTTTCTTATACGGGAATATCAGAGGTTAGTTATAATACTTCCATTGATGGAAACAACTTCTAATTTTAATCTGATGTTTTTAGTCGAAGGAACTAAAATATATATACTTTATCTTCTTAAAGTTTACTGTTCTGATTGAAGAATTATAGGCTCGTATTGGTGATTGCCAAAAACGTGAAATTTCAGACTTATAATCCAAATAGCTGACGAAAAAAATCAGTAATGAGTTGTGTTCGAAAAACGTAATGCAAAGAAATTATCTTTTTGGTATTCTAAATGAGGCTTCTATCTGAAATTTCTTGTCACCTGGTCACAAATAAAGCCTGTAACCACTTTAATTGAAAAAGAAGTTTCTCTTACAATACAATACAAATCAAGCTTTTTGCACAGTTTGACCAGATCATAATTAAAGCTCTCGTTAATTGTGTCCGCTGAATGCATACAAAATTTATACTGCGAGTATAATATCTCAATCAATGGAAAAGCTGGAAAGTTTTTAATACCAGTTGTTTTCAAAGTATTCATTTAATACACTGAGTTTATTTTCTACATCATATATTTTTAATTCTAAGAAACTTTGCCTTTTTACTAAAACAATATTTATTTTGTTGGCTACTTAAATTTTTTTTTTTGTTAAAAAAGGAATAATTTTGTCGTTATGTTATTCTAACCGAATGCACTTTATTTTAAAAACATTTAAGTTACTAAATTTACAAAATTCTTACTTATTGATTGGTACAAATGACACCTTTTCTAAGATATCGGCAATGCATTGGACTGTTTTGGTGTATAAGAAATTCTTAAGTTGCTGTAGTAAGAAAATCTTTTGTATCATTAACCTAATAATTGTGTGCGTACAATTGACAAAAAGTAATAAAATTTCTTGAATAAGTTTGATCTGGAAAAAAGCCCCCTACTATGTACAGCGTATAAATAAGACTTTCTGGCCAAACCAGTATAATTGGTTGATTAATTATTTTAAAGCGGAACGCTAGGGAATTTTATAAGAGAAATTAAAATAGCGTACACATTCTTTTCTAAAGTTTCCAAATTGTGTCATTTGAAGAAAGAATTATATCGATCACTTTTGCAGCCGATTTTTCAAACAGGAATTCAGTAATGTCGTTTACACGTGGGTTGATAAGGTTTTTAATAACGACATGTATTATGTTTCCACTCGCTTGTAGTATTCTAAAACTGACTAAAAATTAATCGTAATCTTGATATCGGCATAATTTCATTAATGCTGATTAAAATTAGAAATTCTTAATGTATTATCAGCCCAACATAAAAATCATTTTATTATTTACTGAGTCCATGCGGATATACGCCGGAACCGATAACCGGCAGCAGCTAATAATAAGACAGGCTACTGACCCCAAAGTTGCCTACGTATTCCATTTGCTGGGATTCCATCAATTCCTTTTCGTTGACAATTTCTCAATGATACTCCGCTTTCTTTATCTGAGATTTTTGACCAATTCTTTCTTAGATTTTAATTTTTAATTTAAAAAAAAGTTCTATATTTTTATGGCGCATTGGAAATTTTTTCACGAAACACAGCTTAAGAACCCCCCATGCATTTATTTTTCATTCCTAACACATCTAAAAATAAATCGATAAAACAATAAAAATATAATCGATGCAATAAATAACGCTATCCATGTATTTTAAACAAAATATTTCTTTTTATATGTACCTAATATAAATCCGAAGTTCTTAACTGATTCACACCAAATTTGGAATTCATACGTTCAAAAGTCAAAGGAACATCGGTTTTTCAAACTTGAAAAGAAAAAAAAAAATAAAGAAGAAAAAATAAACTGTTTTAAGCCATAAAACTAAAAGAAAGTCTTCCAAAAGATAAGTAAATATATTTTAAAATATCGTCACCGCGATAAACTACCATAGTACAGCTTACAGCCATATTTAATAAAAAATTAGTTTCATTGGGAGGCTATGGAAGGCCTTAAATAATTATTTATCTTTGGTTTCATATATTAGGCCAGCACAAATGAAACCAACATGGATAATTTCGTAACACATAGACTACGTCACCTATTCAGCGTTTTAAAGGAATATAAATAAAATCAAGTGTGTCTTATTTGGATACTCGTGGTTTTTAAACGAGTTTTAGGAACATAAATATCATTAAGTTAGAAAAAAGTAGTAAAATAAAATTGTTTTGCATTAAGTTCGAGTTCATGAGCAAAATTGAATTGAATTAGAGTTTTAGAAACATAAATATCATTAAGTTAGAAAAAAGTAATAAAATAAAATTCTTTTGCATTAAGTATCAGTTCATAAGCAAAATTGAGATTGTAGTAAGTTTCGACCGTCATGAGTTCATGAATAATCTGATGTACGAATAATGAGTCATGAATAATCTGATGTATATGCATGGTAAACTTTTATTCTTTGGCGAGAGTAGGGGAATTTCGGGGGTTCTGCCGCACTTGCGAATCGGCTACTGCCGCACTTAAGGTCTATGACCTCTCTACCTTGAGATACGCTCGGGGGTTCTGCCTCACTTGGAGATTTTTCTGAAATTGGGGGAGATTGCGACATCCCTTCTTTAGATAAAGGATTCCCAATAAAGCGTAATAATTTCATTAATTTTAAAAATGAACTCTTCTTCGGGCATTACATTTTTATTTATTTTAAACTACGTGTCTAAAAATTCAATTATTGATTAAATAGTTTCATAATTAGAATGTTTATATTTAATTAGGTTTCTCAGTGAGATCTCTAACGTGATAAGAAACGTTTTATTATTTATTCTTACTAGTCTTAAAATTTATCTATAGAAAAAGTATGTTCTTTAATGAATATTTTTAAAACTTGTTGTTAGAGCTGAGAGGACTTTAAATTAAATATATGAAAATGGGGACAATAATAAAACTTTATTTAAATTCTGAAAATTTATAACATTTTTATTATTTATAATTCATAAATGAAAGTTTGGAAAAAAATTACTTTCAAACCTTGGAATACTGCCTCACTAGGGGATACTACCTCACTTAGAGATTTTTATCGGAAAGTTGGTTTTTATCTACCCTTTTGGAGTACTATCTCTATAAAGCATTGAATTATTATTATTTTGGGACTTAGAATTTTTTTTAGTGTAATGTTAGTCATTAAATGAATTAATCTTATAACTCGTCATTGCCATTAATTTCATTAGAAACTTTGTTTGTATCAGAGGACGTTATAATATATGTATTAATTTTATTTATTTATTTTATTATAATTTTCACTTTCTTCAGAAAATCATAGCTATGACTTAAGATAATTTTCTATATGAAACTTACTTTATTATTTTCTATAATTTTAATGCAATTTGACAGTTTTTGTTTAGCTTTATCATCTCATCAGCTGAAAAAATTATTATTAAAATGAAATGAAAAATTACGGAAAAATTATCATTCTAAGGGAGGTTGATTTATTGTACGTATTAGTTGCGTTCAAATGATGTGTTCGTAAACAATGAGAGTAATTAATTCATATTCGACTACTGCCACGGTAGAGGAAATATAACTAAACATACTTTGACAATAGATATTTTTCTAAGATTGAGAGAAATTGTGAGATCCCCTCTTCAGATAAGATTTTATCAGAAAAAAAGATTTTTTTTTTTTCATTGGAAAGTCGAAGAATTATTTTTATTTTCGGGGCTTAAAATTTTTTCGCAAGCTAGTATATTTTTGTCATGTGATTATCGTATTTTTATTAATGTGTGAATTTTTATTTTCCCAATAAAACATTATGAATACATTGATTTAATTTCTAAATAAACCCTTCTTTAGAGATGGCATTTTTATTATTTTTAAATGATATGTCTAATAATTCCTAACTGGTGAAATAGTTTCACAGTCAGGATGTTTATATTTAATTATTTGTTACAGTAAATGTGTAATAATCATTCTAAGTGATAACTATACATATTCAGTGGAATAAAATGGTTTATGAGTTAATTTCCTAAATTTGCCTACTCATTGTCAGTGATATAGTGTAATTATGATCCATTAACATTTTCCGTTTAAATTAATTCGATTAAAAAAGTTTTTGGAAATATCGATAAAAATACTGGCGTCGTTGATATTAAGCTAAGAAAGTTAAATAAGCTCATAACATCACTTTATGAATAGATTTTTCGAAACGTATGTCTCGTTTTTAATCACGTGTATACAAAAACTCTTCTGATTGGTAGTTAAAGTTAGAATAAAACTGTTTTTACTGAGAAAATTTCTGAAGTTGGAAAAACGATATTTAAAGAGTTGCAGAAAATTGGTGTTAGAAAAGCTTTCTACTTGTTTCGACTTTGAAAAATTTTTAAATTATGTGTACTTAAAAAAATTCTGAAGTTGTTTTAACATAGAAAATTATTTTAGTTGGAAAAAACGGGTATACCAGAATTTACACAAGTTTTTATTTATTTTTTCTAATTGTTCTGACTATGAAAATTTTTTTAAAAATTATTTATACTTTGAACATTTCTGAATCTGTTGGTTTTAGAAATTTTCTGAAGTTGTTCGTACATAGAAATTTTTCTTTAGTTAGAAAAAAAATTTTTTTTTATTATTTATTTACTTCATTATAGTTTCCATTTTATTCAGAACAATATTTCTATGACTTAAAATACTTTTCATTTATATTAAATCTACCTTATTATTATATAATTTTAATGCAATTTAACAGTTTTTGTTAAGCGTTTACAATTAATTGGAAAAGACAGGAGTATAAGGAATCGGAGAGGTTTCAAGTTAGGAAACAGTTGGAAAAAAATTTCCAACTGTTTGTGCTTAGAAAATTTCTGATGTTGTTATTACTTAGAAAATTTAAGTTGTTTGTACTTTGAATAACTTTCAAATTGTTTTGAGTTTGAAATATTATCAATTCTTTTTTGTACTTTTGTACTTAGAAATACTCTGAGGTAGTGTGAACATAGAATTTTTTTTTAGTTTGAAAACACGGATTATGTTAAATAAATATATTTTCAACTTGTTTGGAATTTCAGGAATTTTCAAACTTAGAAAAATGCTGATGTGTTGTTGACAAAAAGTTTCTGAAGTTGTTTGCGTATTGAATTATTTTCAAATCGTTTTGACTTTGAAAATTCTTCAAAATTTTTGTACGTAGAAACATTTTGAAGTTTAGTAAACTTGAAAATTTTTGAAGTTGCATAAAAAGGTATTTAAGGAGTAGCAGAAGTTTGTACCTTGAATAATTTTCAACTTGTTTCGAATTTAAAAAAGTTTCAAATTATTTGTACTTTGAAAAATTCTGAATCTGTAGGCGTTAGGTTAGAAAAATTATGAAATTGTTAGGACTTAGAAAATCTTTCAAATTGTTTGTGTTTAGAAATATTCTGAAGTTGTTTAAACATAGAAAATTTCTTAAGTTGGAAAAGCTTGTACATAAGGAATCGCAGAAGTTCTAAGTACAAAGTCAAAACTTTTCAAACTGTTTGTACTTAGAAAATTTCTGATGTTATTGATACTTAAAAATGTTTGTGCATTAAATAACTTTCAAATAGTTTTGACATTAAAAAAATTATAAAATTTTTCTAGAACTAATTTTTAAAAAAATCAAATTATCCAAAATTCCGAATTTTTCAAAATTAGGAGTCTTTCGAAGTTTTGTAAATTTGGAAATTTTCGAAGTTGGTAACAAAGGTGCTTAAGAAATGCAAAAGTTTGATGTTAGAAAAATTTTCAACTTGTTTCGACTTTGAAAAATTTTCACATTATTTGTACTTTGAAAAATTCTGAAATTGTTTGAAAATAGAAAGTTATTTTAGTCGGAAAAAAATTGATATACAAAAATTAACAGAATTTTTTTTTCTTTTTCAAATTGTTTTTACTTTTAAAAATTTTTAAATTATTTGTACTTTGAAAAATGATGAAAATGCTTAGAACTAGAAAAATTCTGAAGTTTTTTTAAAGTATTTTTAAAAATTCTGAAGTTCTTAAAAAACAAAGGTGTAAAAATAAAGAATCGCAAACGCTGTAAGTTAGAAAAACTTTCAAACAGTTTGGACTTTAAAAAATTCTGATGTTGTTGGTTCTTAGAAAATTTCTCAAGTTGTTTATTATTTCGACTTAGTAAATTTTTTAAATTTTTCGTACTTTGAAAAATTCTGAATATGTTGGTTTTAGAAATATTCTGAAGTTATTTGAAATAGAAAATTTTGCGGCAATGCAACAAATAGCAGAAATTTAGTCTTTGAAACATTTTCGAACTATTAGTACTTAAAAAGAATTCTGACGTTGTTTGAACTTAAAAAAATTTAAAACTGGTTGCACTTGGAAATAATCTGCAAATGTTTAAACATTGAAATTTTTTGAAATTAGAAAAAAAAAACGGTTAATTAATGAGTAGCAGAAGTTTGGTTTTGGAAATCTGCTTTCAACCTTAAAAAATTTCCAAATTGATTTTAAAAAAATTCTGAGGTTGCTGGTACTTAAAAATTTTTTTAAATTAGTTTGACTAAAAATTTAAAAATTTTCTGTACTGAAATGGTTATGAAGTTGGTTGAAGATAGAAAAAAAGGTATATAAGTTGTCACAGAAGTTTGGAGTTTAAGAATTTTCAACTTATTTGGACTTGTTTTGTATTTCGAAATATTCTGAAATACTTTGAACATTATAAATTATTTTAATTAGGAAAAAATGGGTATATAAGAAGTCGCAGAATGTTGCTTTCAAATTGTTTTGACTCCCAAAATTTTTCAAATTATTTGTACTCACAAAACTTCTTTAATCTGTTTTCGTAATATTCCGAAATTGTTTGAACAGAGAAATCTCTTTTTTAGCTGAAATAATGGAAATATGAGGAGTCGTAATAGTTTGAAGTCAGAAAAATTTTCAACTTGTTTGGACTGCGAAAAATTTTCGAATTGCCTATCCCCCCTAAAGTTGACTAAACTTAGAAAAAAAACTGGTATATAAGGAGTAGCAAGTGTTTAATCATAGAAAATTTTTCGAACTGTTTCGACTTCGAAAATTTTCAAATTTTTCATACTTTGAAGAATTCTGAATATGTTGGTTCTTGAAAAATTCTGAAAATGTTTAGAATTAAAAAATTGTTGGCACTTAGAAAAATTCTGATATTCTTAAAAAACTGATCGATAAGGTGTCACAGAAGTTGGAAGTTAGAAAATTTTTTAAGTTGTTTGCACTCAGAAAAATTCTGATGTTAGTAATTGGAAAATATCGGAAGTTGTTGGTACTTTGAATAATGTTTATTTTCTTTTTTGTACTTAAAAATATTTTGAAGATGTGTGAACTTGAGAGTTTCTAAAGTTTGAAAAAAGGTATTTATGGAGTAGCAGAAGTTTAAAGTTAGAAACATTTTCAACTTGTTTCGACTTTGAATAATTTTCAAATTCTTTGTACTAAGAACAATTGTTAATCTGTCGGTTTTAGAAAAGTTTTGAAGTTTTGTGAATATAGAAATTTTTTAAGGTTGGAAAAAAAACGGCTATCCAACGAACAGCTGATGTTTGCTTTCGGAATAATTTTCAAATGTTTTATAATTACAAAAACTCGGATAAGTTTATTACTTCCGAAAATTCTGAAGTTGTTTTAACTTTGAATAATTTTTAAATACTTTTGACTTTGAAAAATTTTCAATCCATTTTTACTTAGAAATATTCTGCAACTGTTTAAACATAGAAATTCATTGAAGATGGAAAAAATAGCTAGATAACGAGTAGCAGAAGTTTGTTCTTGGAAAGTTTTTTTATTTATTTTAACTTTGAAATTTTTAAAATTTTTTAGAGTAGCATTCTGAATTCTGAAGACTAGATTGGAATTTTAGAATTCTGAAGATGTTGGTACTTAAATTTTTTTTTTCAAATTGCTACGAATTAAAAAATTTAATAATTTTCTTTACCTTAAGTGATTATGAAGTTGTTAGAACGTGAAAATTTTTGCAGTTAGAAAAAAAAAAGGTATATAACGTGTCGCGGAAGTTTGGATTTCAAAAAGTTTAAACTTATTTGGACTCGTTTTGTACTTTGAATTATTCTGAAATTCTTTGCACATTAAAAATTATTTTAGTTGGGAAAAAATGGATTTATTAAAAGTGACAGAAATATTTTTCATATTGTTTTGACTTTGAGAAAATTTTCAGTGGTAGTATTTTTTTTTTTAAAAAAATTCTGTTGATGTACTTAGAAAATGTCAAACTGTTTTGACGTGGAAAATTGTTTTTTATTTTCAAAAATATTTAGAAACTGTTTGAACGTAACAAAATTTTTGAAGCTGAAAATAAATGATAATATAACGAGTCATAGACGTTTGGTCAAGGAAAAATTGTTTCGATTTTTGAAAAATTTTCAAGTTGATTGTTTTTAAAAAAATAAGAAGCGACAGGTACTTTGAAAAATTCTGAATTTGTTTAGGCTTAAGTGTTTGCACCTAGAAATTTTTGTAATTTGCTTTGATAAAAATGTTTTAAAATTTTTGAAACTTATAATGATTCTTAAGTTGCTTGTATTTAGAGCATTTTATAAGTTCTTTCTAAATCACGGGTATATAAAGATTCGAAAAAGTATGGAATTTTCAATTTTTTAAGACTTTGAAAAATATTAAAATTGTTTGTACTTCTAAAAATTATGTTGCAGGTACTTTTAAAAATTCTAAAGTGGTTTGTACTTTGAAAAAGTTGAAAATTATTTTTATTTTTGAAAACTTTTCAAGATAGAGAAAAAATTTTTTGTTAGAAAATCGAGTATATATTAAGAGCTACTAAGACCTTATCAGTGGGGTTGAAGTCTCATCCGTACTGCGATAGACGGGTGTAGCAATAATCCTATATACGAGAGGTTATCAATCGCTACACCCGACTATCTCAGTACGGATGAGACTTCAACCCCACTGATAAGGTCTTAGTAGCTCTTAATATATACTCGATTTTCTAACAAAAATTTTTTTCTCTATCTTGAAAAGTTTTCAAAAATAAAAATAATTTTAAACTTTTCTTAAAAAATTGAAAATTCCATACTTTTTCGAATCTTTATATACCCGTGATTTAGAAAGAACTTATAAAATGCTCTAAATACAAGCAACTTAAGAATCATTATAAGTTTTAAAAATTTTAAAACATTTTTATCAAAGCAAATTACAAAAATTTCTAGGTGCAAACACTTAAGCCTAAACAAATTCAGAATTTTTCAAAGTACCTGTCGCTTCTTATTTTTTTAAAAACAATCAACTTGAAAATTTTTCAAAAATCGAAACAATTTTTCCTTGACCAAACATGTATGACTCGTTATATTATCATTTATTTTCAGCTTCAAAAATTTTGTTACGTTCAAACAGTTTCTAAATATTTTTGAAAATAAAAAAAAATTTTCCACGTCAAAACAGTTTGACATTTTCTAAGTACATCAACAGAATTTTTTTTAAAAAAAAATACTACCACTGAAAATTTTCTCAAAGTCAAAACAATATGAAAAATATTTCTGTCACTTTTAATAAATCCATTTTTTCCCAACTAAAATAATTTTTAATGTGCAAAGAATTTCAGAATAATTCAAAGTACAAAATGAGTCCAAATAAGTTTAAACTTTTTGAAATCCAAACTTCCGCGACACGTTATATACCTTTTTTTTTTCTAACTGCAAAAATTTTCACGTTCTAACAACTTCATAATCACTTAAGGTAAAGAAAATTATTAAATTTTTTAATTCATAGCAATTTGAAAAAAAAAATTTAAGTACCAACATCTTCAGAATTCTAAAATTCCAATCTAGTCTTCAGAATTCAGAATGCTACTCTAAAAAATTTTAAAAATTTCAAAGTTAAAATAAATAAAAAAACTTTCCAAGAACAAACTTCTGCTACTCGTTATCTAGCTATTTTTTCCATCTTCAATGAATTTCTATGTTTAAACAGTTGCAGAATATTTCTAAGTAAAAATGGATTGAAAATTTTTCAAAGTCAAAAGTATTTAAAAATTATTCAAAGTTAAAACAACTTCAGAATTTTCGGAAGTAATAAACTTATCCGAGTTTTTGTAATTATAAAACATTTGAAAATTATTCCGAAAGCAAACATCAGCTGTTCGTTGGATAGCCGTTTTTTTTCCAACCTTAAAAAATTTCTATATTCACAAAACTTCAAAACTTTTCTAAAACCGACAGATTAACAATTGTTCTTAGTACAAAGAATTTGAAAATTATTCAAAGTCGAAACAAGTTGAAAATGTTTCTAACTTTAAACTTCTGCTACTCCATAAATACCTTTTTTCAAACTTTAGAAACTCTCAAGTTCACACATCTTCAAAATATTTTTAAGTACAAAAAAGAAAATAAACATTATTCAAAGTACCAACAACTTCCGATATTTTCCAATTACTAACATCAGAATTTTTCTGAGTGCAAACAACTTAAAAAATTTTCTAACTTCCAACTTCTGTGACACCTTATCGATCAGTTTTTTAAGAATATCAGAATTTTTCTAAGTGCCAACAATTTTTTAATTCTAAACATTTTCAGAATTTTTCAAGAACCAACATATTCAGAATTCTTCAAAGTATGAAAAATTTGAAAATTTTCGAAGTCGAAACAGTTCGAAACATTTTCTATGATTAAACACCTGCTACTCCTTATATACCAGTTTTTTTTCTAAGTTTAGTCAACTTTAGGGGGGATAGGCAATTCGAAAATTTTTCGCAGTCCAAACAAGTTGAAAATTTTTCTGACTTCAAACTATTACGACTCCTCATATTTCCATTATTTCAGCTAAAAAAGAGATTTCTCTGTTCAAACAATTTCGGAATATTACGAAAACAGATTAAAGAAGTTTTGTGAGTACAAATAATTTGAAAAATTTTGGGAGTCAAAACAATTTGAAAGCAACATTCTGCGACTTCTTATATACCCATTTTTCCCTAATTAAAATAATTTATAATGTTCAAAGTATTTCAGAATATTTCGAAATACAAAACAAGTCCAAATAAGTTGAAAATTCTTAAACTCCAAACTTCTGTGACAACTTATATACCTTTTTTTCTATCTTCAACCAACTTCATAACCATTTCAGTACAGAAAATTTTTAAATTTTTAGTCAAACTAATTTAAAAAATTTTTTAAGTACCAGCAACCTCAGAATTTTTTTAAAATCAATTTGGAAATTTTTTAAGGTTGAAAGCAGATTTCCAAAACCAAACTTCTGCTACTCATTAATTAACCGTTTTTTTTTTCTAATTTCAAAAAATTTCAATGTTTAAACATTTGCAGATTATTTCCAAGTGCAACTAGTTTTAAATTTTTTTAAGTTCAAACAACGTCAGAATTCTTTTTAAGTACTAACAGTTCGAAAATGTTTCAAAGACTAAATTTCTGCTATTTGTTGCATTGCCGCAAAATTTTCTATTTCAAATAACTTCAGAATATTTCTAAAACCAACATATTCAGAATTTTTCAAAGTACGAAAAATTTAAAAAATTTACTAAGTCGAAATAATAAACAACTTGAGAAATTTTCTAAGAACCAACAACATCAGAATTTTTTAAAGTCCAAACTGTTTGAAAGTTTTTCTAACTTACAGCGTTTGCGATTCTTTATTTTTACACCTTTGTTTTTTAAGAACTTCAGAATTTTTAAAAATACTTTAAAAAAACTTCAGAATTTTTCTAGTTCTAAGCATTTTCATCATTTTTCAAAGTACAAATAATTTAAAAATTTTTAAAAGTAAAAACAATTTGAAAAAGAAAAAAAAATTCTGTTAATTTTTGTATATCAATTTTTTTCCGACTAAAATAACTTTCTATTTTCAAACAATTTCAGAATTTTTCAAAGTACAAATAATGTGAAAATTTTTCAAAGTCGAAACAAGTTGAAAATTTTTCTAACATCAAACTTTTGCATTTCTTAAGCACCTTTGTTACCAACTTCGAAAATTTCCAAATTTACAAAACTTCGAAAGACTCCTAATTTTGAAAAATTCGGAATTTTGGATAATTTGATTTTTTTAAAAATTAGTTCTAGAAAAATTTTATAATTTTTTTAATGTCAAAACTATTTGAAAGTTATTTAATGCACAAACATTTTTAAGTATCAATAACATCAGAAATTTTCTAAGTACAAACAGTTTGAAAAGTTTTGACTTTGTACTTAGAACTTCTGCGATTCCTTATGTACAAGCTTTTCCAACTTAAGAAATTTTCTATGTTTAAACAACTTCAGAATATTTCTAAACACAAACAATTTGAAAGATTTTCTAAGTCCTAACAATTTCATAATTTTTCTAACCTAACGCCTACAGATTCAGAATTTTTCAAAGTACAAATAATTTGAAACTTTTTTAAATTCGAAACAAGTTGAAAATTATTCAAGGTACAAACTTCTGCTACTTATGCAACTTCAAAAATTTTGAAGAATTTTCAAAGTCAAAACGATTTGAAAATAATTCAATACGCAAACAACTTCAGAAACTTTTTGCCAACAACACATCAGCATTTTTCTAAGTTTGAAAATTCCTGAAATTCCAAACAAGTTGAAAATATATTTATTTAACATAATCCGTGTTTTCAAACTAAAAAAAAATTCTATGTTCACACTACCTCAGAGTATTTCTAAGTACAAAAGTACAAAAAAGAATTGATAATATTTCAAACTCAAAACAATTTGAAAGTTATTCAAAGTACAAACAACTTAAATTTTCTAAGTAATAACAACATCAGAAATTTTCTAAGCACAAACAGTTGGAAATTTTTTTCCAACTGTTTCCTAACTTGAAACCTCTCCGATTCCTTATACTCCTGTCTTTTCCAATTAATTGTAAACGCTTAACAAAAACTGTTAAATTGCATTAAAATTATATAATAATAAGGTAGATTTAATATAAATGAAAAGTATTTTAAGTCATAGAAATATTGTTCTGAATAAAATGGAAACTATAATGAAGTAAATAAATAATAAAAAAAAATTTTTTTTCTAACTAAAGAAAAATTTCTATGTACGAACAACTTCAGAAAATTTCTAAAACCAACAGATTCAGAAATGTTCAAAGTATAAATAATTTTTAAAAAAATTTTCATAGTCAGAACAATTAGAAAAAATAAATAAAAACTTGTGTAAATTCTGGTATACCCGTTTTTTCCAACTAAAATAATTTTCTATGTTAAAACAACTTCAGAATTTTTTTAAGTACACATAATTTAAAAATTTTTCAAAGTCGAAACAAGTAGAAAGCTTTTCTAACACCAATTTTCTGCAACTCTTTAAATATCGTTTTTCCAACTTCAGAAATTTTCTCAGTAAAAACAGTTTTATTCTAACTTTAACTACCAATCAGAAGAGTTTTTGTATACACGTGATTAAAAACGAGACATACGTTTCGAAAAATCTATTCATAAAGTGATGTTATGAGCTTATTTAACTTTCTTAGCTTAATATCAACGACGCCAGTATTTTTATCGATATTTCCAAAAACTTTTTTAATCGAATTAATTTAAACGGAAAATGTTAATGGATCATAATTACACTATATCACTGACAATGAGTAGGCAAATTTAGGAAATTAACTCATAAACCATTTTATTCCACTGAATATGTATAGTTATCACTTAGAATGATTATTACACATTTACTGTAACAAATAATTAAATATAAACATCCTGACTGTGAAACTATTTCACCAGTTAGGAATTATTAGACATATCATTTAAAAATAATAAAAATGCCATCTCTAAAGAAGGGTTTATTTAGAAATTAAATCAATGTATTCATAATGTTTTATTGGGAAAATAAAAATTCACACATTAATAAAAATACGATAATCACATGACAAAAATATACTAGCTTGCGAAAAAATTTTAAGCCCCGAAAATAAAAATAATTCTTCGACTTTCCAATGAAAAAAAAAAAATCTTTTTTTCTGATAAAATCTTATCTGAAGAGGGGATCTCACAATTTCTCTCAATCTTAGAAAAATATCTATTGTCAAAGTATGTTTAGTTATATTTCCTCTACCGTGGCAGTAGTCGAATATGAATTAATTACTCTCATTGTTTACGAACACATCATTTGAACGCAACTAATACGTACAATAAATCAACCTCCCTTAGAATGATAATTTTTCCGTAATTTTTCATTTCATTTTAATAATAATTTTTTCAGCTGATGAGATGATAAAGCTAAATAAAAACTGTCAAATTGCATTAAAATTATAGAAAATAATAAAGTAAGTTTCATATAGAAAATTATCTTAAGTCATAGCTATGATTTTCTGAAGAAAGTGAAAATTATAATAAAATAAATAAATAAAATTAATACATATATTATAACGTCCTCTGATACAAACAAAGTTTCTAATGAAATTAATGGCAATGACGAGTTATAAGATTAATTCATTTAATGACTAACATTACACTAAAAAAAATTCTAAGTCCCAAAATAATAATAATTCAATGCTTTATAGAGATAGTACTCCAAAAGGGTAGATAAAAACCAACTTTCCGATAAAAATCTCTAAGTGAGGTAGTATCCCCTAGTGAGGCAGTATTCCAAGGTTTGAAAGTAATTTTTTTCCAAACTTTCATTTATGAATTATAAATAATAAAAATGTTATAAATTTTCAGAATTTAAATAAAGTTTTATTATTGTCCCCATTTTCATATATTTAATTTAAAGTCCTCTCAGCTCTAACAACAAGTTTTAAAAATATTCATTAAAGAACATACTTTTTCTATAGATAAATTTTAAGACTAGTAAGAATAAATAATAAAACGTTTCTTATCACGTTAGAGATCTCACTGAGAAACCTAATTAAATATAAACATTCTAATTATGAAACTATTTAATCAATAATTGAATTTTTAGACACGTAGTTTAAAATAAATAAAAATGTAATGCCCGAAGAAGAGTTCATTTTTAAAATTAATGAAATTATTATGCTTTATTGGGAATCCTTTATCTAAAGAAGGGATGTCGCAATCTCCCCCAATTTCAGAAAAATCTCCAAGTGAGGCAGAACCCCCGAGTGTATCTCAAGGTAGAGAGGTCATAGACCTTAAGTGCGGCAGTAGCCGATTCGCAAGTGCGGCAGAACCCCCGAAATTCCCCTACTGGCGAGTTATAAAAAGTTCAGCAAATTTCGAAAAAAAAGAACATAAGTTAGAAATAGAATAATCACTAAATGCTTATTCAGTTAGATAGTTTTTAATCTTTAAAAAAATTAAATAATTAATGAAAAAAATTAAAAGAAAAATCTTATAAAAAAGAAATTAGTAGTATTGCGATATAAGTTTCATATATTCCAGTATGTTTTTGAAAACATAAATTAATACGATACTCTGTATTGTTCCAGATAGGTCGCCAAATTCAAGAAGCGGTTGGGAAGAGCAAGAACAAGAGAATGAGTTTCATTATGGGAGGAAATAATCCATTGGTTGTATGCTCAGATATAGAAGACTGTAAGTTATTATCATTTCTCGCAGAGAGAAAAGAATTCTTTTTAAGGTGTTAAAAATTTAAGGAATCATTGCCGGGATGAATAACAATGAAGGTGGAATTATAAACATGAAAACTAGTTTCATTTTCGGATGATGAAAATGAAATGTAATGAAAGGGGATAATTAAAAAATATTTCAGTTTTATCAGAAAATCAAGTCAGTTTTAATGCTTCAATCCCATTTGTGACAGACCTCTATAATAATTTGTCATATACATTGCCGTCTAAATATTACATACTTTATTTTGACAAGAATTCTATGGAATCTATCTAATAAGGCTGGTAATTAGAAAGCGCTGACTATTTATGAATTCGCTTTACATGTTTTCTTTTTTAAATCTGTTTTCATGTTACTAGTGGAAAAGAAAATATTGTTTATTGGCTTTACATCGAATTCAAATTCATTTAAAATATTGATTGAGAATACTGCTTTCATTGGTATATTATTAAAAATACCATTCGATAATACTTGTACTTTATAGGAACATTCATAAAATTATTTTCACCATTATAAAATATAATTTACTTGGTATTATGTACTTCTACAATTCTTCTTGCAATCAAAACATTGAAATTGTCAAGGCATCTCGACAACACTCTCATAGGACAGTAAGGTTTTCGAATTCTTTGGAAATGTCCTGAGTTATTTTTTCTTAAAAGTGGTTACTTAATAAAAAAAAAAAAAAAAAAACTTAAACTTTAAAAGTTAATCAACATCGATGTGTTTTTTTTCAATAAAAAAATGAAATTAATTACAATACGCAACAAATCCATTAGGCGAAAACAGTATTTTTATTTCTTTAAAATAGGCGTTAGATGAATAAAATGCATAAATAAATCTAGGCAAAAGTATTTAATCTCGTGTTTTAAAATGTCTTAACTTAAATTATATGTTTGACGCCACATTTCTTGTCGCCTTCTATCACCTAGTCCAGTGATTCTCAACCTGTGGGGAGCGCCCCCCTAGGGGGGCGCGAGCACACTGGAGGGGTGGCGCGAGAATATTCAAGAGAAAATATTATTTTAAAAAAATTGATTAACTGTATGAAAGGAAAGTGCACAAACACATAGAAAACAAAATACATTTCGACATATTTAATAACTTATTAAATTGAAATAGCTTATTGAATCAAAACTTAAGGTAGGGAGCCAAAAATGGCTTTGCTTTGAGGATTTTTCCTAATTTTCTGGTTAAGTCTGTGTGGCTGAAATTTTTTTTGTAACATCTTACACCTATCTCTAATATATATCACGTATACTTTTAATTGTAAAATAAAATTTCATTTATTTTATAGTACAATTTCAAAATTGTAGCTTCTGCGCCTAAAGTTTCCCACAGGTTCCAAAGGTGAGCCATATATTGAAATCACTTTTTCACTTACTCAAATTATCCTTAGAAAAAACATTTAGACTGGCAAACGTCTTTTAAAAAGGCACTTCAAAGTGTTTTGTTGGTAGGAATAAGTCTCCTGATTTTGAAAAAGATATTTGTTTTTTCAGAGTGTTGATTTTACATTGATAGCTCTTGTGAGAAGTCACTCGCGATTCTTTCAATCTTTATTACTGAGTTAATTTTTTCAAAAGGATTAACTAACAAGAATTAAATAACCATACTAGAGTTAACTAACCTAACCCATAACTAGTATAAAAATACCCATATTTACAAGAAAATACCAGAATCGACCACAAAAACACTCATAATTACCAGAAAAATAAAAATAAAAATACCTGAAAAATTACTTTGAAATGCAAACAATACAAAAAGCTTGTAATAAAATATCGCAATTTCTGCTAAAATGCAGAGAACGTCAAAATATTATAAAAGTTTAAAAAATACCAAAGTTCCATATTTGCTTAAAATGAAATAAATCAATTGGCATTCAAATCAATCATTCCTCTTTGAGAAATAATATGCTACGTAATGATTTATAATGAACTATTTTATAGATTTCACGTTTGTTTCCGAAGGTGGCCCCTGTGTCCCCAAGATGGCACCGGTGTCGGGCCACCTTGGGAATATGCATATGGTCACCATTTGCACGACTTAAAACTATTAATCTGATAGATTAATTAGAATTAAAGTAATGTGGTTAAAGAAAAAGAAATAAACTTTCAAAGTTCTAAGAATTTGAACTCATATAAATTACAATATCTTCTCACCCGAAAATTAGAACAACTGCAAAAAATTAAATCACTTCATAGAGTGGAGGCCATTCAAGGAAATAATTCAGCCTCGTGCACCTCAGATACAAGATTTACAATGCAGCAGGGACGTCTTATGATTCAAAATAAATTTAATTTTATTTTGGGGGGTGGGCTACGTTAGGAGCACTGACCACCTTTGGCTTACCCACCTTACTTAATCAAAGCATACTAAATTTAAAAAAGAAATTAAAAAATTTTAGTGACTTCCTTGGGCCCAAAGAGCGGAAAAGATTCTTTATCTCAGGGTTCTCATTTTTATATAATTTTCAATTGTTACAACCATAGTTAACACAATATTAAAACCAGGGACGCATTTCTTTTGAAGCCAAAACTTCTCTGTGGATCATGCAATGTGTCCAGACGCATGGAGGCGATTTTTTACAAGTTTACTAGTGCTTGTATACTTTCGAACCTTCCGGATATTGAACGAGCACCATCGGTGCATATTCCGATGCAATTTTTGCATTCTATGCTTGCCTCATTCATAACTTCATTTGAAATAGCAAATAATGCTAGCGCTGTTGTTTTGAGTTCTATTGATTTGCAGAAAAGTAGTTTTACTACTGACATATTATCACAAAATCAAACATAGACAATTAAATGAGCATCTTTATTATGCTTCATCAAACTGTATTGAAAACATTTTGTCACGCAACATCGAGAGAAGCTGACACTACATTTTCAGCTGTATCACCAATTCGAGGAGCAACAGTATCGTTTGAAAGAGGACGGTAATTCTTTTGAAAAATTAACTCCAAACATAGTTTCTGCAATCTCAATTGCTGCTGGCTTTTACTTTACTTTTGTTTTGCCAGTTAGTTAAAAATATTTTAAAGACAGAATTCAAAATACTCAATATATATTATTGTTGTATACATTTTACTGTAAGTGGGGGGCGCGATGAAAATTATGATTGAAAACTGGGCCGCGAATACTGAAAGGTTGAGAACCGCTGACCTAGTCACAAACTCTCACAATTGCACGGACATTCTCTCCCTCCAACGAGTATGACATCATGAGCTTCTTACGAAACTCATCGATTCAAATTATAAGAAAGAAGCGGAAAATATTACCAATGTCTATAAAGATTTTTATATATATATGTTAAATAAACCAAAATAGCATCATAATTTAACGATAAACATTTTGATTCAATTATAAGAAAGTTTTACAAAAATTTAAAACTAAATCTTTTGAAAGCTACATTTAATCTTTAGATTTTCATTTTGACTTTAAACAAATTTTAAGTCACTCATTTATATACACTATTTCAAAGGGAATTTCCATCGCTGTTCTCTTTAAAGAATATTTAAGACGACATTTTTTATCACACCAATACTGATCAAAATATATCCGAGGGGATTTTGATTTGGACTACAGGGAAACTACTTTTAAATTTTTTTATAAAATCGGGCATATTCTCCCTAGACTATTGCTCGGTCGTTTTCAACTTATGAGTTATAGCAGAGAACTGATTAAAACTCGAATTGTATAAATTGAAAAATTTTGCATTCAGTCGAGTTCTTACTATAGATTCTAAGATAGTGCTTTCATAAACTTTCGTTGTGCTTTTCAATTTTTCTTGCAAAAGCGAAACTTAGTGACGATTTTACTCTGATGTTCACTTACAGAGAAATAGTACATGTATGCGAGGGGAAAATCGCTAAGATTATGCTCACAATATGCTATTTGCTTATTATACAACATTTATTTTTCTAGAGAATCACATCAGTCTATCAAAAATGTAATAAACAAAATTTTCTAATTTACAGTACATCTGCTGTGCTCTAATTCACAATGCAGTTCGAACACTTGCTCCCCTTTGAGCATCGACAAAATTTTCAATATCAAGGAATTCAAAAATACTACTTAATCTTCACACACTAGGTATACAAAAGCTGAGATTGACTGTTGCCACGCAATACCACTAGAACAAACTAGCAAGTTTCATGATATTGAAAGGAAATCTTCGAAATATCTAATATATATAATTCTTTTACGTGGCTCCCAAATTTTGGCTGCATTTCTTTTCCGCCAGTGGCAACGTTTGCTTTGTTTTGTTTACGTTACTATTTCTCTTAACACGGCGAATCGACCAATGATTGCCGCTAAAATGTCACATGCCAAATCTAGATGAGGTGGCTCAACATATAGCGCTTTTGAAAACGGAAACTGAAATAACCAGCGATCATCAGCTGCGTCAATCTCATACTACTTGTATTAAGCTAGACAGAAGTGAGTAGTCTTTGTCGATAGATCTCTATTTTAGTATTTTGTCGAAAGCGCTTTTTTTCACGAATTTATGTACGAATTTATTTGACGATTTTTGATTTATATCACGAATTATACTATAGCATATTTCTAATAGGTTCAACGAATTATATGTCATTTATTCGAATTCAAATTTATTTTAATGACTTAGTATTTACTAAAAAGATGCAATTTTTTTTTTTTTAAAGTTTTTATATGGATTTGAATGATTGTTTTGAATTCTTAGAATTTTGTGCATTTGCAATGTACCTAAGTTAGTAGCGAGCGAAGCGAGCTTGGTTTGCGAAGCAAACCATATAAGATTGGGTAGCAATTTTCGGGGGTTGGCGAGCAGGGAGCGCAGCCCACTAGTTTTAAAAATAACAAAAGGAAAGTTATATTGAGCATTCCCTTTTTTAAATTATCAAAAATTTACTCGGATCTGTTGGACCCATGTTGTATTAATTCAAGTCCTGTTATCCAATCTACACGCCTTGTGCGTAGATTAGAAAATAAATTCCACTGATGTACCTTTATTTATTTAGTGGATGAAGCAGTTCAAATTGCTCATCGTGCAAGCTTCTACAATCAGGGAGAAGGTCATTGTGCAGGCAATCGTATTTTTGTCCAAGATGGAATTTATGACAGTTTTGTTGCAAAAAGTAAAGAATTGGCTTTAAAACGAGTAGTGGGTGATCCCTTTGATGAAAAAACAGAGCAAGGACCACAAGTAAGGCTCATTTTATTAATTTAAAGCTTAATTTTTTAGGGTCAAAATAGAAGAAGAATAAATATAAGTCCAAAGAATCTCACAAGGCTCTGGTTGATATTCATTTTTTTGTATGAAGTTAAATCCCTACCCTCAGAAAATTTGTTTGCTACATGAAAATCAACAAATTCGCAGATTCATTAATTCCGAAATAGCAATTTAATAAATTTAGCAAAATTAATTAAGAATTTTAAGAAGGAGCAAAATATTTGAACAATGCAGTATGAAGCTGAAAGAATCTTTAACGTTTAATAAATAAATAACTAAAATGTTGCAATTAAAAATAAATTTCTTTATGTACGCGAATATTAAATTTCAAAAAAAATGTTGATGGAAAAAGTAAATAAATAAAATAAAAAACTCCAAATTAAATTGATCTAGACGAGTAGGCATAATTATAATTTGGATGCTTTTACTGCCACAAAACTCATTTTAGTCGTTGTTCATAACTTAACTGGCGATTGAAATTGAGATGATACTATTGTTTAAATGTGTATTTGTAATCAGCATAAAATTTTTTATGAAATACTTTTTCATCTGTATTTTAGTTTCAATAAACGCATAGGACGCAGTGGACTGATCGTTAAGACACGGTTCCCAGCAGATCACCGAAGTCAAGCATCACTGGCCGCGGTCAGTGGGCGGGTGGGTGACAACTTGGATTAGTTTGCGTAGCGATCGAGGGTATGCGGTATTGGTCCTCGTTAAACTGTTCTATCATAAAGTGCTCGACTTCGCTTGCAGGTCGTCGGCTACCAAAGCGGGGGTCCCATCCCCTCTGCAGAGGGTCAAAATTGTGATGGCATGTCTTAGGATCATCCTCAAGGATGTTTCCCAGACCGTCGCCAATAGCCCATTGTGCAGCTCTAGTGCGACGTAAATGAACTACAACTACAACTATTTCAACTTAAAGTTTAATTAAATAATAATACGTAAATAAAATCATTTTTTTTTATAATTCCTTAATTTATTTATTCTAGATTGATGAACTACAACTGAACAAACTTTTAGAGTTCATTGAGAGCGGAAAGAGAGAAGGAGCAGTTCTTGAATGCGGAGGTAGTCGATATAACACAAAGGGATACTTCATGCAGCCTACTATCTTTTCAAATGTTCAAGATCATATGCGCTTAACGGAAGTTGAAATATTGGGACCTGTAATGCAGATTTCCAAGTTCAGTACTTTTGATGAAGTGATTGAAAGATCTAACAGTTATGGTCATGGGTTGGCAGCCGGCATCTTAACAACGGATTTAAATAAAGCGACTATTTATTCACAACAAGTGCGAGCAGGATTGATTTGGTAAATATGATTTAAAATGCATTTGTATAAATTTTTGCAGTCATTTTTGTACCAGTGTCAAAACACTCAAATGTTGCTTTATATCAAGTGATGGCTTTTTTGAAGCCTTTAACTTTGAGTTACATTTCGAGTAATGAGATAAACAACATATTAAATTATTCAAGAAATTTTGATCAATTGCACGTCAACTCTAGAATTTAATTATTATTTATTGATACACATACATGCAGGCTTGAGAAGTACGGCTTATAAGCCCAGGGCTAAAGAGAATAGAAGGGCTGGTTCACTCCTTTGAAGTATCTCTTGCCGCGCCGATCCTCCGACGTCACTCTAGTGACGTCACTTTGGCGCAAAGCTCGCACTTTTACTTCAAGAACGGAGCGTTTGGCCTTACTAGCTCTAACTAATATTGAATCATTTCTTTTTGCGAGATATTCTAAGACATTTGTTATTTTCTATAATGACTTTCCTCAGTTTTTGCAGTGAATTTACAAGAATTTAAAACTATTATCTAAATGCCAGTTTGCGCGATTGCAACTTGCAAAAATTCTGATCTAAAAACAAAAGGAAAAAGAATAATTTTTCGCGTGTTCCCTAAAGTAAATGAACAACTATGTAAAGAATGGATTCCAAAATGACACAGTTAATATAAAACCGCAATACGTTTATTCTGTCGTAAAGAACTTTTATAAAAATTCATTATCTAAATAGAAACCGCCTCGCTACTTCATAAAGAAAGGCAGGTGAAAAGAATTAAAAAATAGATAAAGTCAAAGAAAATTAAAATGTAAGTAAAAAGTATAAATAAAATATATAGTATATAGTTGAAATTCTCCTAATTTCATAACATATTTTTTAATGTAGTTATTCTAAATATTTATGATTTTTTTTAAAAATTATATTCTCTTCAATTTAAATATCTATGTATTATATCATCGTAAATTTAAATGTCTATAAACAATTGTAAAATTTCTGATGTCATTATGAACCTAAATTATTATTTTGTTTCAGTAAATAGTGCTTAAGGTTGATGTTTCCTAATGATTAAGTATGAACAAATTGCTATTAACGACATATTTTAAAATCAGGGATTCTAAATTTAACTTAACTTATCTTTATAAAAGAATATGTAGATAAAAAAAGTGTCGATATATGCCTTCATTTTTCTCAATAGTTAAAGTTAAAACTGAACTTTTTAAAATAAAGTATTTATCGTGTCATTTTCACCAACTAGCAAAACATTTTTATAAGTTTAAAATGGTATTTTTTTAATATAATAAACAAGAAAGTTTTTTTTGAACTATGTTTATGAACGGAAATAATGTGTTAATTACGTAAAGTTTGAAGGCTAATAACCAGAAAAAGTCTAACTTATTTTTACAAAAGAAAGATGCAAAGTTATCATATCTTTGCTTGCGATCTCCGAGATCTGTAGACACAGTGACGTCATGAGGAGGGAAATCGTAGCTTCAGCTCTAAGAGCGGAGTGAACTAGCCCTTGTATTCTCTTTAGCCCTGTTATAAGCCTTTGTCAAGTAGAGAGAGACAGATAGTATAATTCAGAGAAAGACAGTACGAAGATATATCCAGGGTTACGGAGGGAACTCTACACAGTGTTCGAGACTTAATTTCGAGTTGTAAAAAAGATTTAGGCTACGCTTTGATTCTTCGTTTAGCAGTTTTTTCGCTAACAAGTTTTGACATCGGTTCACAAGCCCAGAAAAGAAAGCATTAGCTCTTGGACAAACATGAATTAATAAATTCTACGAAAAAGCCACCTCTTGCTCTACAGTAAATCTCAATGAAATATTTCCATTTGAAAATTTAACTGAAGACAAGAAAATTAAACCAATAGCTAAATACTGTTGCAGTGATGCATCATATTCCAGACATCAATAGCATATACATAACCTCATTTTCATCATATCTTCTTACATCTTAAGTTCATACTTTTACAATATAATCTTATCACTCTACTGCATATAATTACACAGTCAGAACCTCAATGATCCACATGAATACACCTTCAGTTCATTTGCATTGCACAGCCTCAACTAAGCACCACACAGATCAAGTTCAAGATAAATGGGAAAAGGGCCGCAAGTGGCCTCAGGTGCCCAGATATTTAATACAGTTTAAGTTTTGGACAAAAGGAGTGGAGAAAAAAAGAGTTTGTACACAAAATGCTGGATTTTAAAGGAATGGGAACTCTTGAAAATTTTGTTTGAGATCTTTTATCTTTGTTAAAATTTAAGTTATAAAAATATACACATTCATCCTCATTTTCAGAAGTGCGATCAACAGTAAGTTGATTTTTTAAATCAGGGGACAAACAAACAAATAAAGAAGGTTTCAAGTTAAGATTGTTCAACAGGGTTGGGTTGCTACGATATTCAAAAAAATTTTGTTAAAATAGTGGAAAAATTCTGAGATCTTGTAGAGCACACATGAGAGCTGAGTGAATGCATTTTTCAATTGTTTTCAGAATATATTAGCCTATCTCATTTTGATTATGTCCAAGTTGTAGCACCCTAGATCAATATCAAAGTCGATTACAGCATAAGAGGGAATAAAATTGTCAAAACTAGCTCATTTAAGATTGAAGCCAAAAGAGTGTTCCGATTGAGAGATACAGTTCCACCTGTCAAGCACACTGAGTATTAATAGTTGTAATCCTTTCCTTGCTCTGATTTTGCTTTGATAGTAAATGGTTGAAGTTTGATAAACGCTTTTGTTTTACACATTTAAATATTAAATTGCGATTCATAATTGAATATTTTTCGACAAGAGTTTTACAAAAAAATCTTAGTTACATACCATAGTTTTCAATGCGAGAACAATTCCTTTATAACTTTCATTCTTTTTGTTTATGCATTATAAATATTAGTTCAGTTTATCAGATGAAGAAAATGTTATTAATCTGTTTCAATGTGAAAAAAAAAGCAATCTTGATAACGCATTATTAAAATTATCAGCATTCAAACTTGAAAAAAAAATTAACAAAGCTAACAGTTCCCATTTTTTTTAAGTCTACGGAACTCTAAAGGATCTACTTTCTTTCAACGGAACCTCCGACTTTACTACTAAAGTTCATTAACAATTGTAAACTTACTAAAGAAAGAAAAAAAATATACTACAAATTATATTATTTCATTATTTCAAACAAATAAAGAAAATTTTAATGAATAATCATCGATTTAAACTCGAGATAGGTAAAATCAAGAGAAAGATTAATCTTTTTGCAGATGATTAGGAAAGTTAAGAAATATTTTTTGTTATGTATGGAATTTAGAAAACTAGTGTGACTAGTGTGTTTTTTAATTTCGTCTTCCTTAAAAATTGGAAACCTGCTATGCCTATGAATTCTTTTCAAATATTATTCTGCGAGAATTTTTTTCGCTTTGTCAAAACTAGTCTTTATATTATGTCTTTGACAGACAGTTGCATTCACATGGCATCTCGTCTAGTTGTGAGTTTGTTTTGGAATGAAAACGTGAAGAAACTATTCTAAACGTTGAGAATGTTTGTGAGGAAAAAACATTTCTTTATTCTTGAGTTTAGTTATTTAATTTAGAGTTGAAAAGGTTCACTGGGAAATCAAATACTAACGCAAGTTTTTAATAAATGTTTTCCAATAATATCCTTTCGAATATTTACCCATTATATTAATAGGAAAAAAAATTTGTTTTTAAATTATGCTTTTTTTTAATCACTAGCATTTTATAAAAATAATTTTTTTAAAAATAACCTAATAAAATAAAATAAATAATGGACTATTGATTAGGTAGATAGAAGATAACGGGTTTCATAAATTGCAACTGGTTAAAGAAAACTTTAATTTTCGGAGCAACTTGGACCCTTTCACGGAACAGAACCCTGGGGCTCTGACGAATACCTTTTGGGAATCGGTGGCGTTGATCATGCGCCACGCTGTTGGAACTAGATCAGTTAAACTAGATCACAAACAGTTAAACTAGACCACAAACAGTTAAACTAGATTCACAAACATTTTTAATTTTTACAAAACTGTGACTTTTCTTCATACTTAACCAACACACATGAATAACTGTAAAAACTCACGATAGTTATAAACTTAGCATATTGTTCGTTGAAAAGTCTTATTTTTTAAGACGGCACAGAGTTGAAAAAACAACCATTATACATTAGGGTTCATTTTTGTTTTAGAAATTCAAGTCGCACTATTTTTTTTTCTCTTTTGATCAGATAAGTATGTATATTGAGTTATACAATGACAATAGTTTCAGGAAATGTATATAAATTTACATTATTTGTTTCAGGATAAATTGCTTTTTAAATTTATCAGTTCAGGCACCTCTCGGTGGATTTCATACTGCTGGTGGAAAAGACTTGTAAGTGCAATTTGTATGAACTAAATATGTTCTAAACAGTTTACTTAAACTAATATTTTAGTTGAATAAAATTCGGAATTCTTTTTCAGTGGAGTAGATGCTATGAATTCATTCATAGAGACGAAAACAGTGAGTACTTCTCTTTCAATAAATTACTTAGATTGATTTTAATTCATTGATTTGATGATATGCTGATTGAAAAAGAACAACTTCACTAACTATCACATGCAATTCTCAATGACAATAAAAGAAAAAGTTATTTTGCTTGTGCATGTAGAAAGCAACACATAACTTACTTTATGCAGTGTTTTGTGCGTGTTGTTTCATAATTTTTCTTGTGTTTATGTTTTTCACATCTTATTGTTTCATGGTTCCCGTTTGTTGTTTTATGCTTTTCATGCGTTCTTGTTGTTTTTGTAAGCCTCTTTCAAAAGGAATAAAAATGAAATGTTGCTGTGATACTAATTATTGATAACTGCAATACCAGGTAATACAGGTTAATCCCTTTTTTTTCAGAACTATGAACATTTCCAGAATTTAAATATTTAAATTTAAATAATATTTCCATGAACAAATTAAACACTGGTAAAACTAGCATATCTATGTCCATATATTCTTATTAATTTCATTTTTTGTCCAATTTTATGGAAAAGCTAAATTATGCTAATGCCAGGGGGGTGGGCACTCCATGCTCTCTTGTTGTCTCAGGCCACGAGTGTGCTGGGATTAAAATTCTTCGGACTCGTACCTCATAAAATAAACCCGAACCTACGATTCAAAATCTCAGCTTATTCCTTATGTTTACAGCACCCTCTAAGTGGGTTTTACCAATTATATCATACTATGACTTAATAATAAAGGAACTCAATTTGCAGTTTTAAGCCTTTTATTTTATACTATAACCGTCGTTGAACAGCCAATCCAATTTTGAGTTTACGACTACTGATGTTTAACTCCGTAGCCTTGTAATTTTGAACCCAATCCAGAAGACAAGGGAACTCCTGAATCAAGTAAGTATTGGGAGAAATTTGCCTTCGTGGAGAACTTTTTGATGGAACTAATCCGCATTTGCCTTACATGGAGAGGATGGCAAAGAGAACCTCCCGTGGTTAGCACGACGGCAAGAGAACTCTCACCCATGATCCATTTACCACTGAGGATATTTCACATCAGCACTGTGGTCGGCGCGAGCCGGATGGGGAATTCGTATCGACTAGCCATCGCTGGGATTCGAATCCGGTTTACCTCATGGGAAGGTGAATGCGCTATCCCATGAACCATTGCGGCTCAAAGCCTTTTATTTAGAAAATAATACAAATCTAAAGTAGTATTAATAGTGGGGAATAATGCTGAGAAAGATGATAAATATATATTACAGATAAATACCGCTGAGTAGGGAAATAAATATTTTACATATAAAGAAGCATTTTACCAATAAAAAAATACTTTTATAATTAATATTAATTTTAATACTGATAACCATCAAAGAAATCTCGATTTCTTTTTTATTAACGAACCATACCAAATGATTTTCTGGCCAATAAGAATATTCTGATAAAAATAAGAAAGTAGTTTTCGACCATTAAGTATTCAAGTTTTAAAATTGATATCATGCTATTTGTAAATATGTGTATGTTATTGCTGCTATATAATGCTATTTGTAATGTACATAGTTCGAAATAATAAAAATAAAATTATAACAAATAGTTTTATCATAACTCTAAAATTTGAATGTTTACTTTTTAGGTGAATATGATGATTTCTCAGAAGAAGTAGTACACTGGACAAATAAAAGAGCCTCTCAGTTTATAAAGAAAAAAATGTGAAAATAATTAAAAAGTATTTTAAAAGTTGACTATTTTCTCTTCTTACGCATGTCAAGAGTTAAGTTTGTCACGAGGTTACAACTGTTTCGAGTCATATTGTAGTTGGAATAGGTCGTTATTCCGTTTATCATCTATAATATACACGTAATGTTAGCCTTCAATACGTATATTTGGAATCTTTGACAAGCATTGAAACAAAAAGCATGCGCATAGGGAACCATAAGATATCGTACTTAAGCTTAAAAAAAATAAAATTCTTAACAAAATCTGAAACACTATCGCGGAAGGTATGTGTACAAAACACCAAACCAAACCCTGTTTGCTTTTTGGAAAAACAGAGATGAGGTAAAGGACAATCATTTAGAAACCTGCTAGTTTCAACTGACGATCAAACAGATTTTGATGCTGTGAAACCCACTTTACGCGATAGTGAAATGCTAGATTTCGATTGAGTTTTGATTTTTTCCCCTCGTTAAAATATTAATTTCAGATCATTGGCAACGATTCTGAAAATACTTACTAATGGCTACCATTACGGAACAACCTGCATAGTTTTAGAGTACTAGTCATAAACGATATAGGATTCACAAATCAATTTTTAAGCGAGGAAAAATAAAAATAAATCTATGTTCAAATCTGACAAATCACTATTGTGAAAGGTGTGGTTATACATAGTTGGATTACCAACCAGTTGGACTACTGGGAGAAACTTAAGGTGCTTATAATTATCACTCCTAACTCCACCCGTTAATTCCTTCAGCAAATAACAAATTTTAATGTTTTTAATATCATCATCCTCAATACTGATTAAAAAGTCTTACTTTTCTTTCCTTGAATTATTTGTGGTCACTAATAGGGAATACTCTTTTAAATTCATTTATATATATATTATAGGCGTTGCGTAAGGGGGAAGGCACACTTTTGTTTTAGAAAATTGGTCGTTTATTTTAAGTGCTATGTATAGATGCATATTTATTTTTTACATGTGTGTATATTTATAAACTATGTATAAAACTTAAAATAGATTGACTGTTTTCTAAAAACAAAAAAGTTCCTCCTCCCTACCGCACGATACGCAGATGAAATTGAAAAACGGAGCACTCCTGTATAGATTGCAGCTATTTTGAATCCCCGGTGATTATCAGCTGAATATCACAGATGATTTTGCCCTTATAATACCTTTATGCTTGATATCAGTGAGTTGTATAATTCTCTTTTTTTTCCCAATGCATACCTCTAGAATGACCTAGGTCATACAGTTATCTGAAGGGCAGATTTGTTGGCCACTCTTTCAGGGGCACCCTATTAGGTGGGCCAACGTTGCTCCCTGTATAATTCTTTATAGTTAGTAAACACACACTTGAGTGGACAAAAGGTAACAAAAATAATGAATGCTTACCTTTAACTTGTGCGTGTTTAACTCCTTTGTTCTTTCACTTACTGTTTCTTCAATACTGCTTGAATATCTATGGACTTACTCAAAAAGTTGAGGCATTGATAATGTTCAGATTGCCTTTTAAAAAATGAATTTATTCTTAAATAATCATAAGTTTCCCTTCTTACTACTCATCTATCCTCCATCTTGTTAAGAGCACTAGCTAATCAATTCATAATCACTAATAATGTTTATACGAAAATAAAGTGTTTTAAAAAAGCAATCCGATTATTTATTGGATTATAATGCCTCAACATTTTGAGTAAGTCTACAAATATTCATGCAGTATTATAGAATTTGTGAAGACAGCATATGTGAACGCGCACAGGAAGAAAATGGAAAGCATTCATTACTTTTTATTTATTTAAATGTGGTAACTTAATGAAAGAAAATGTACTACTTATTTGATTAATGGTTGTTTATTAAAAATGAATTACTCTGTCTCACAATAAAGAGAAAAACGAAGAAAATTAAGAAAAATAATAAGTTTCATTTGCTGCGCATAAGCTGCAAGTACATAGAACTCAAAAAATAAGTTAAAAATATCGAGAAAACATGGAAAATAATTGGTTAAGGTTTAAGAAAAAAAATTATTAAAATATAATATTTTTTAATAAAAAATTATTTAAAAAAATTAAATTTAAAATTAAAAAAAGATATTTAAAAAAAAAATTTAATATTTTTAAAAATACTTTATTTTAATAATTTTTATTCTTCTCTTTTCATTAATCCTTATTACATTATTTTCCATGTTTTCTCTTTATTTTTAACATTATTATAAGGAAAAACATTATTGAAGTGACACATAAATTAAAATTAAAACAGTAACAACATTTGTAAAAAATCAATTTTTACTTCTTTCATTAAATTTACAAACTGCATATTATTAGATTATCTATTGATATAGAGATCTTTAATTTAAAGGTAGATTATTTTACCGTTTTTAAAAATACAAAAGTACATTTACAAGTCATGTATGACAGTCAAGTAAGAACAAATTTAAGAATTTTTTTGTGGAATCATCGTGGTTACCTGAAAAATAAGAAATAAAATTATAATAATAAAATAAATAAAATCATTTTATAAAATCACTTACATTATTTTAATAATTTTCAATCTTTTTTTTCAAAATGATTAGATTATAATCGCTTTTAAAATGCTTGGCAAAAATAAAGTAAAATAAAAGCTTCAACTTAGGGGTTGAAACTGACATTTAAGCAAAAAAGAAACAAAAACTTTGACGAATCTAATATAGTAATGGAGTTGAGATGAAAAACATTATAACTAGTTTGATAGCTTGGTGAAACTTGGAGGGGTTTCTAACATTTTTTTTTGTTTGTCGTATGCCTGTTTAGGCAGCGGGGGTGCGATTGTTCCTGTTTTTCTGTGGGGCCATCTATGGCCAGGAATTCGACATCTGCCACGCCATTCACACAACCGGCTTATAGGGCGGGTCACATTCACACTCAAAGGAGAAAGAAACAAACATCCGTGCCTTGCCCGGGATTCGAACCCAGGACCTTTCTGATGCAAGGACAGCTCCTTGCCCCCTACACAAGCCGGTCAGCATTTCCTTTGTCTTTCCTACGTCAATAAAACCGATAGTAATATTTCCAGTCCACGCAGACCACACTTAAGAATCGAAAGATTTCGATAGCGGTTTCTTTCTCCACTTAAATATTAGCTTCCACCCACTAGTGTGCAAACTTTTCTAACTTTATCTTTAATAATTATATATTTAGGGCGGTCATTATGGAATATTACGTCCAGATGTATATCATTTTAAAAATGCAAAATTATAAAAACTCAATTAAAATAACTATTATTAAAATAATTAATGGATTTCATAATTTATGGATTCGATTTGAACACTCGCTTGAAAACATCGCAAGAAATGGCAAAATACACGAAAAGTGAAATTAACATTAAGTGTCATAAACTTCTGACCGCTCTCCGCGTTTGGCCGCGTCTGACCGCTGACAGCGTTTTCATGTATAAAAAGTACTATTTTTGACATGACTTATGTACACTTTTTTCTTTGCTACCTATCTGAACATGTGAGGTACATTTTACAAAATTTTTCACTAAATTGAATGATTCAAAATTCGAGTTGATGCACAGTGGGCCAGTATCCAAGTTTTCGTGGCCGAGATTAGTATTTCGATAAAATTTGTTTCAAAATTTGGGGGGTTTTATTTAGGGTTTTTTTTGTGCAGGTAAATGAAATTCATAGTTGAAATTTTGAAATACACTAAAAATACCAACAGCAAAAAACATAATAGAGGCTGAAATATGGTGAGCAAAAATAAAAAAAAATATTATAATACGTTTAAATAATTAAATATAGGAATGAAAATATAATAATTTTCGTAATTTTATATTAAAAATGAAAAACAAATTATATTTCCGAAGTAATATTACAAAATAACGCGAAAACATGAAAAAAAACATTAATTTTTGTTTTTCGGTATATTTAGTCCACCTTTGTCAAATGATAAGATATAAACTATCAGTTTGTCAAGAATATTAACTAATGCAACAAATTGAAAAATTGTACTATAATTTCAGACTAATTACTCTGATAAAAATGTAACAGTAAGGCGAAATTCCTATATTTATTTCTGAAATATAAATTTAAAAGTTACAATGAAAAGAATTTTTTTTAACATATTTTTCACTACATTGCACTCTTGTCGGCCAAAAAGTAAATTATAATGTTTGGAATGATTATGAATACTTAATTTGGGCGATATTAAAACTGCCTACACATATTTTAGTTGAAAATGTAGTTTTGGCTTTTGGCCAAAATCTTCTGGCCCACAGTGTGATGGGACAAGTAGTTTTTAACTTCATAATAGAAACTTCATTTCAGAAATAGAGAAATTTTACAAAAAAAAAAAAAATTTCCTTCAAAAAATTAGTATTTTTTATTCGTGTTTGGTCTTCTTCAATTTAACGAGAAAAAAAGTACCCCATTTTCCTGAATAGCAATGAATAAGTGCTAGTACAAAATGGTACTTTTTGTACCTAAAACGTTTATAACTTCTAAACTATTAGTTTAATCGTCTTAAAGTTTGGCTGCCTCATTCAATTAAACATGAAAACTTACATCAGAAACAATACCTTACTATATTATAATATTATTGTTTATAGCTTGTAGATATTTCTTCGTAGCCAAAATAAGAAGAAATATACCATAAAAATAATTTAAAATATATAAAATTACTAAAAATTAAAATACATTATTTTGCCTTTAACAATTGAAAATAATTAATAAACATAATAAAATTTAAATATTTTATTTATTTATTTATTTTTAAATTTTTCTTTATTAAATTTATGTGCTTACTCTCTCCTAGACTACATATTTCTGAGTAAAAATCTTATTTTCTGTAATTATTAAAAATGTGGGCCTCAGATTAAATAAATAAGTCACCGTCCTTTCATGCGTCCTAAAAATAAGTAAAATTTTTTATAAATAAAAAAATACATTCTTGATTTCCTAAAGGAAAGTCTTCAGTGATTTCGTAGCACAAACCCAGGACTATTTGTCGCAGCTCAACGTAACTTAAAACCTCTGTTAAAAAAAGCAATGGCATTTACAAAATTTAAGACGCTAACAAGCAACAAGCAACAGAACATAGTTATTTTGTTTGTTTCGGGTATTGTTGCCGAGTCAAAATTGGAAAGGTAAATCTGAATAGTTTTGCAAACCAAAAATAATACTCACGGATTTAATTTCGCAGTATGAATGAAGTGCATCAGTTCCACTAAAAAAAGAAATAAATTATTTGAAGTAAAACTAATATAATAATAAACAAATACAAGGAATAATTAGCTTTCATACAGGTTTAGTGTTTGCTCATAAAATAAAGTGTCATTTAACAGATTTAATTTCGAAAATTACTTACAATTCTCTGCCTTGACCAGACATTTTATAACCTCCAAATGGAACCTGGACGCTTATAGTCAAGAAGCAGTTGACCCTGGATATGAATTAGAAATTTTTGATTATTGATTAAAACATTTGTAACTGTAACTATTGAATTAGACAAAATATGTATTATATGCGTTGTCAGTATGGAGCAAGGTCTAAGTCTTATCAATATTTTTATACAAATAAAAGTTGACTAAAAAATATATTTTAGGCATATTTAATGTACAAGTCCTTAAAATTAAAATGTTTTGTACAAGTATATCGTTCCTAAAATATGGCGGCATGTAAGTTTAAAAACCCTGAAAAAAAAAAGAACTTTTAATGGTGGACAAAAGCATTTTGCTTCGAGATTCGAGTATTAGAACAAAAACAAAAATTAAGGATTATTATTAATTTAATCTAAATCCGAAATGCTATTACGTCGTGAGTAAAGAAATCGAAGAATTAAGACTTTATTTTAGTTTACACAGGTAGGGTTGAAGAGGAAGTATAAAAATTGACACAAAAATATGTCATTGATATAAAAATACAATTACTTTGGTTGGAAAATTAGTCTTAAAGTAACGTATAGACCTTTTGGTTTGAGGACCCCGCAATTCTTACGAGCATTTTGGGATTATAAACATTGCGCAAATCCGACACGGACTAAAACTATCGTTTTCTTCACTTGTACTCTAATATTCGATTGCAGTTTTAGGTCATTATTTTTTAATTTTAAGCCGTCGAACAATGTAAAAATTTCATAAGTAGCAAACTTAAAAATATGGTTCTATAATAAATTCAATTACTCGGGTAAATTCAAACATTAATTATAGGCTGTCCATTAAATGTAGTCACTTGGAGGGTCTCTATTGAGAAAATCCGTTTATTTCAAATAGCACAGACCCGACAGTTTGTTTTTTAACTATACTATCAAATCTTGACAAATCTGTCGTCACGGCAGGGTGAAACACTTTTTCAATGTTCTTTTGATTTGATCAACATTTTGCTTTTATAATAATTAAAACCGAATATGCCGCCTCTTACAAATTGGTTGTAGAAAAAAAGTAAATGAAAGTTTATGGTTGTTTCAGAAATCGTTTGAAATTCTTTTGAGGCTCCTAGCCAAAAATCTTCTATAGACTTCGTCTTTATTTGGTTAATACGTTTATTTGGTTAATACGATATAATATAAAACTATGTAAAACTATTATAAAAACTTTAAAAAAAAAACGATCCAAATTGCTAAAATTTATAGCGACCCAATGCGTAGGTTTGGCGACCCCTATCGTGGTCAAGGCCGCAGTTTAAAAAAAGAACATTTTGCATATTGAGGACGTTTCATGAATTTACTTCTGACCACTTTGAAAATTGTAGTTACTTTGAAAAATGCACATTTCTGGATAGAAATGGAAAAGAGAAAATTTTGTTGTTTGAACAGAAATTTTTTTTTAAAAACATTTATAAAACTTTAAACAACGCATGTATTATATTAACTTTAGCCTCCTTTTTCGAGTAAAGCGTTGTTGGAAGTGATTTATTATTGCATAACTTCCATAAAAGTTAAAATAGTTACATTTAATTGTCGTACAAAACAGAGATCAAATGAAAAAGTAAATATTTTTTTCAATCCTCATTGATGAACATTAAGGAATTATTTTCTCCACTTTTGAAAAGAACTATTTTGACATCGAAAACAGTTCATCAGGATGGTGCAGCCAGGACGCACTGCTTTGATTACGCAATTGTAGAAACTTAAGTTTGAGGAATAAGTTTTTATTGTGGATTCTTATTGAGGTAAAATTCTATTCACTTAAATATATTTAATATATTTTTAAGGAGTGAAAACACTGCTAACATTAAAAAAAAATATTTAACTATTTTTTTAATAAAGTTAGATTTTTTTTATTCCTAAATTTCAAAATGCTACTTCTCGTTCAGTTTTGAATGAGAGATGAATCAGATAAGCTGAAAGAAAATTCTAATAAATTTTACGCATCATCATACCATATTGTCCCAGCCCGCACTTGTTGCGAGTACAGAGTAGCTTTGTTCAAATCTTTTGTCAAGATGCCAGCTGCTAATCCGTACTCAGTATTGTTGGATCGCTCGATAGCTTCTTCCAATGTTTTGAACTTCATGATTTGCATTACAGGCCCAAAAATTTCTTCTTTTGCGATTCGCATGTTATCTTGAACGTTTGAGAAAACAGTTGGCTGCACAAAGTATCCTCTGTTTCCATGACGTCCTCCGCCACACTCAAGCTTGGCGCCTTCTTTCTTACCAGACTCTATCAATTCAAGGATTTTATTGAATTGCTCATCATCAATCTGAAAAAATGCAGAAAACATATGCTACAGATTTTTTTAAAAAAACTCTTAAAGGATAACATGATGGTACCATACGAATACCAAATCGAATTCATGGTATTTTTTCTGAAGTTTATTATTTTTGCTATGAATAACTAGTTTTTTATTTTATTTTATAACTAGCTGTACCCTGCGTGCATTGCAACGCTTTCAATTTGAATTTGAATTTTGTATTTAAGTGTGTAAATGACATTTGCGATTATGATTTGAAATGCAAATTTTATTTAATGGTGAAAAAAACCAGTGATAGTCTCAGCAGTTAATTCTCTAGGACAGGGGTCCCCAACCTTTTTGTACCTAAGAGCAAATACCAGAATATCGGTCGAGTGGCGGGCACCATTTATTTTTTCAAGATAAATTTATAGTTGGTAGACATAGGAAATAATATACACTGCATGTAATGCACAAAAAATTTAATTTAACATATGAATATAATTAGTATTAATATCCTTGAGTAAAATAAATTATTACGAAATTGCTTGAAAAACATACAAAGTATAAGAGTTCATATATTCAATTCGCGAGTGGTCAGCTATATTTTGCTTTGTGCTTATATCTGTGGGAATGGAGATCCTTTTCCTGGCGATTTCTATTTTGGTTAGGTTTATCATCCATATTGAGAAAGCAAAACGAATTACATAACATTTTATGGGAAAATTGAAAACGGAAATATTTATTGTTGGGCACAAGTAGCGGGCGCATCTAAACCGAATGAAGGGCGCCATGGTGCCCGCGGGCATAGGGTTGGGGACCCCTGCTCTAGGATATCATTAGTGCATTTTCAAACAGACATGTATGGTGATGCACACGGAGCATGAAACATATTTTGGACAATGATCTGAAATAAGACTGGATCTATGGTGACATCAAGAATTTCTGCTGATATCTGATCAGTTTGGCAAGGTGGTTTTTTTTTCAATAAGCCAAATTAGAATGTGTGCCTGAGGCAATCCTCGTTTTTGCCATTCAATAGAGTACACCCAACACCGTGTCTCTCTAAAAACATGATGCTTCACAATGAAATCAAGTAAAGATTATCATTTTTGTTTGAACACACGTGCTGTAATATCATGACGATCCGATGATGATTGTCCTGGTAACAAAATATCTCTAATTTCAACCCAAGCAGAATTGCACGTAAATGTAATAAATAAATCTAGGAGCCTATATGCGAGAACATATGTCATTGCATCCCGTGAGTATTCATACATGTCCAAGGCACATGTATGAATACTCAGACATGTATGAACACTACATTTGCAGGGAGTCCAAGTTTTTCTCCCTGCAAATGTAGTCGGCAATATAATCATTTTCCCCACATCATTAGGATTAACGTTACCATCATTAATTATTGCATCCTGTAAATGAATGCATTCTTCTGAACGTAATTTGGTTTGATTTAATTTAATATACAGTAGGCGTTCAGTTTCAATTTTCGCATACATATCGATAATGTATTAATGAACTAATTGTCGACATTTTAAAGTATGATTATCAGCGTTTTGGCAATCATTAATCTATATGCATAAAAACTTATTGCACTTGCTTTCTTATTGGTTTTCTCGCCTGTTTGCGGACTTCTTAATTTTATGTTAAAATAATATCCCTCCTCTCCTCACCAAAATAAAATAGGATATTGCAATGCATCATATGATCGATAAGTTTCTGAGAACTCTTTGAACGTCACGATTTCTGCGATGAAGAACTGTATCGCGGGAGGTAAATTCTTCGCCAACTATAACAATAGCCACTTCATCCAATGTTGGCGAATTGTATTTTCCTTTGTGGTGGCCTACAGGTGTTTTTTCAGCTCTAATAACAACTTTGTAAATATCGGATGACATTTAGTCAAGGGCAATTGTGAACAGCCTAATTAACTGATTATGTTGATCGAAAAATTTTTGTAATACGGTAACAATTTTTCGTTTAGTGCCATTGTTTACCTGACAACGTTGATTGACTTGATCATTTGTGTTATCCATGAAATAAATTTGTAGAAATTTATGATCTGCGTTAGGCATTGAAAGAAGTGATCCTGCACGATGATAAATTTGGCCTTGCACTTTGAATGTTGGGATGTAATTCTCGTTCACGATACGTGTAGCACCGAATAAAGTCATTTAGAAACACGAATTGTACCGGCGTATATGCGCCAAAAAAATGTTTCGATTGGTTTGTTTGACCTGATACGAAGGTTGATAATGTCTCGGCAGGTGACGTAAAATCTTGTAGTTTCAGTATGCCTCTAGAACAGCAAATTTCAGTTGTTTCATTTTTAAATTGAGAGCATTACAAAACATACATAATTGATGTATTTCTCCGATGATGACACTTGGGAGAAGACTATAGTTTGTTGTCGGATCATAGTGAAATGCACTGAAATTCAAATCAGAGTATTGGCAGCGTCTGAATAGCGAAATGCGTTCTCGGTCGGTTTTCATTCTTGCTTCCCGTTGCTCTGATGTTTCCGACGAACGGGCTTGTGTAGTTCGTAGTTGATTTGTTGACAGTCTTCTTTCCTGTTGCTCAGACGTTTCTAAGGAACGGGCAAAAGCATTCTGTTCTCGATTAGTTTCAAGTCTTTTTCCCGTTGCTCCGATGTTTCTGAAACACGGGTAGTTCTTTTTTGCGCGCTTGAGATGTCGACCGACTAAGAGCGATTTGCTTAGGCGGCATATTTTTGCAAATATTCTTTCTGACAAAGAAAAAGAAATGTAAAAGTTGACAGTGGTCGCGAATTCGCTAAATCGAAATATCACATGCATATTTTAAATAATAAAAAGAGCAATAAAAATGAGATGAATAAGAAATATGAAAATTATAAGATTTAAAACAAAAATCAATTTTATAAATGAAAGAAATAAAATGGATGAATTCGAAAACTTTGCATAAATAAACAAACAAAATAATAGTTTTCAAATGACAACTGTCACAGCACTTAAATCTTCGAAAACTATATTTAATTGTGCTAATCTAAAATTACGTACTAAATATAAATATTTCTGAAAACGTGCAATTTGAATGACATTTGCTTTTGTCTTTATATTTATTAAACAGTTTTCACAGTACTGAATCCGTGATACGACCAACAATTAAGAAATCTATTCTCGTTGATTTTACTTGCTTGTGCTCACCTGACATAAAGAAACGCGTGAATTAAAAATTAAAGTATATGCAATTTACTTTAATTTACTTTTCTAAATGAATAGAGTTATAAGATAGAAAATATCACTGTTGTTATCTTCAAGATATTTGAAAATTGAATCGTTTATAGCAAAATTTGAAACAATGGCTAGCTTTTAACCAATCAGAAAATTCCATTTCGACTTTCACTGATATCGCTGGAACGGTTTATCGCAGAATGTTCTAATGTCGACAGAAACCTTCCTCGTGCTTTGAACTATCTGTATGCCAAGTTTCATAGCTTTCTGTCGGATGGTTTAGGAGTCTATAGAGGACAGGCAGACACACATTCACTTTTATATCTTTATATATATATTTCGACTGTTCGTGTGTATGTCACTGAACTCCTCCTAAACGGCTGGACTGATTTAAATGAAATTTTCTGTGTACCTTCAGAAGGATTCGAGAATGGTTTAGATTCACAATAGAACATTCTGCCACAAACCGTTCCAGCGGTATCAGCGAAAATCGAAATGGAATTTTCTGATTGGTTAAAAGTTAGCCATTGTTTTAAATTTTGCTGTACACGAAGCAGTTTTCAAATATCTTGAAGATAACAACAGTGATATTTTCTATCTAATAGCTCTATTCTTTTAGAAATGTAAATTTCATATACTTTAATATTTAATCATAATTCGGTTCTTTATTTCAGGTGAGCACAAGCACGTAAAATCAACGAGAATAAGTTTCGTAATTATTGGTCGTATCACGGATTTAGTATTGTGAAAACTGTTTAATAAAAATCAAGGCAAAAGCAAATTTTATTCATCTTGCACGCTTTTAATAATTATTTATATTTAGTATGCAATTTTAGCTCAATTCAGTATGCAATTTTTCATTGCTGACAGTTGTCATTTGAAAACTATTAGATTGTTTATTATTACAAAGTTTGCGAATTCACATTCATTTTAATTATTTCATTTAAAAAATAGGAGTAGACTATATTTGAGGGTGCCCCTTGACTCTCACCAAGTTGTGATAGCGGTTGATCTCCAAGCTGGCCGATGTTGAATCCCAATCGTGATTCTGATTCGTTTAAATTTCAGCGTTATTTTTAAATGTTCAACGGTATATGTAATTTCAGAAGTCCGTTAGTTCTATGTTGGATACCGGCTGGTTAGGTTACTTTTGCTTCTGATCAATAGGATCGAAGGTATGTGGGCAGTCATAAAAAAAGGACTTTAGAAAAAAATGTCACCGCCATTCCGATACCACAGACGCCATTTTCAATTCGTATTTCGCCGAATTTATGTGGCGATGGAGGAACACAGATTCTATTCATGATAAATTTAGACAGTATCTAACTGCTATTAGAGAATTCTGTGCACCTAAAACTGAGGAAATTCAAGCTTAATGAATAAGTGAGATGTTTTTTTTTTTCCTTTTCTTTCTGTGCTTACTCCATTAATTTTTATTTCGATTCAAAATGCATTTTATTGGGTTTATTAATTTTGCTTACATTGGGTTCATTGCAATTTTATAAAGTTTTGGCCGATGCCTTGCTGAAATTTTCCAATGTATTATTAAAATATCATTATGTTTTGGCAGCCATTCCTGTTACCGCGGTGTTCCACGCAAACAGGAATGGTGATAAACATAAGTTACCAATTTCGTCAAGCGGCACCCACAAGTATATTTTTACCAAAAATAGATTTTTGTTTTAAATTTTATCATTATTATATTTCTTATTTAATTTATTTCATTTTTATTGCTTTTTTATTATTTAAAATAAATACGTGAATTTTCGAATTAGCAAATTTGCGACCACTGTCAACTTCTACATTTCTTTTTGTTTGAAAGAGAATATTTGCAAAAATATGCCGCCTAAACGAATCGCTCTTAGTCGATCAACATCTCAAGCACTCAAGAAGAGAACTAACCGTGTTTCAGAAAAATCGGAGCAACGGGAAGAAAGACTTGAAACTAATCGAGAATACAATGCTTTAGCCTGATCCTTAGAAACGTCTGAGAAACAGGAAAGAAGACTTTTAACAAATCAACTACGCACTACTCAAGCCTGTTCCTTGGAAACATCAGAGCAACGGGAAAGAAGACTGTTAACAAATCAACTACGCACTTATCAAGCCCGTTCGTCGGAAACATCAGAGCAACGGGATGCAAGAATAAAAATCAATCAAGAACGCACTTCGCTATTCAGACGCTGCCAATACTCTGATTTGAATCTCAGTGCATTTCACTATGATCCGACAACCAACTATAGTCTTTCACCCAAGCGTCATCATCGGAAAAATGGATCAATTATGTATGTTTTGTAGTGCTCTCAAATTTAAGAATGAAACAGCTGGAATTTGCTGTTCTGGAGGCAAAGTGTAACTACCAGATTTAACGTCGCCAGCCGAGCCATTATCAACGTTGTTATCGGGTCAAGCAAATCAATAGAAACTTTTCTTGGCGAATATAGGTCAGTACATTCGTGTTTCCAAATGACTTCATTCGGTGCTGCTACAAGTATCGGTGCGCATATGGACAGCTAGAGTTATTTATTACATCCACATGCAATCCTGCTTGAGCTAAAATTAAAGAGCTTTAGTAACTTAGGCAAACATCATCGGATCTTCATGATACATTATCACACGTGAGTTAAAACAAATATTAAGCTCTAAACTTGGTTTTATTGCGAAAAGTCATGTTTTTAGAGAGACACGGTGTTTGATGCATTTTATTGAACGGCAGAAAAAGAGAATTGCCACATGATTTGGCTTATTGAAAAACTCACACCAGGACAAATTGGTCAGCTCATATCAGCAGAAATATTCATGACGCCATTGATCCAGAATTATTTCAGATCATCATCCAAAATATGTTTCATGGTCGGTGTGCATCACCATACATGTCTGTTTGAAAATGCACTAACGATATCCTGGAGAATTAACTGTTGAGACTATCACTGGTTTTTTCACCATTAAATAAAATTCTCTATTCAAATCATAATCACAAATCCACAAATCTCATTTACACACTTAAATACAAAATTTAAATTCAAACTGAAAGCGTTGCAACGCACGCAGGGTACAGCTAGTATATAGATAATACTAATTTTCATGATTTCTTTCTCGCGCTTTTTTTGTTGTAAATAAATTCATTATTATACTTTTCATGAAATTTTAGAGAAAATGTGAAAAGTCTATTGGAAGAGGAATAAAGTAACACATATCGATCCATTCTTCACTTAAAATGTTTATCAAACACATTGCATGAAAGCGATTAATTGTGCTTCGTTCTTAAACTGTTTAATTATTTCCTAATATTTTAAGAAATATAAAAATATAACACTTTTTATCAGTGTACATGCTAATACATTACATTTGTCACGTATTTATTTTATCGCAGTATTGCTTTCAGCTAGCATTAGAATAAGGCACAACACTTTCCATTGTTAATCTTCTTCTCATCGTTTTACGCCTTGTAAAAAAGATTCAGATTTCATTTAATGTTCATTGGTCAAGTTTAAACTCTATTTAAAACGTAATTGGCTTCTCGCTTCAAAATATATTATATCCCAAGCATTCATAATCGTTAAAGCATTTGATGCCTGTTTTTTATAAATACTGTTAAATGTACTACTTTAATGTTGAATATTTTAGTTTTTTTTTTCCAGATATGGAATGATTTTCCCTATTAAGTATTACATTTAAATTGAAATTAATTTCAAAATCGATTTAATGTACCTGAGGACCTTGAACTGTTTTACCATCATATGGATCACCAACAATTCGTTTCATTGCCAATTCTGTGCTTTTGGCAACAAAGGCATCGTAAATATCCTCTTGAACGAAAATGCGGGTACTTGCGCAGCAAGCTTGTCCTTGGTTAAAGAAGAGACCATGATGAGCAATTTGGACAGCCTGATCCACTAGATGAGAAACACATTTTGAATTTTACACTGTCATTATTTAATATAACAAAATAAAAAAAAATCCTAATTAATATTATTCAACTTATTATTCAACTTACTCCAACGGTATATTATTATTATTCTTAACATTATTATTTTTCATCAGTGGTTGTGAACTAATGCAGAATTTTTTTTTTAAGCGAACAAACCTTTCCTTTAAAAAAATGCATTAGAACTTCAGAATTTAAGCATTCGTCTATATGACCTTATATCTATAAGTTTAAATTGCTTGTGATTAGTGGTGGACAAAATTCTTTTAATTTTAATTTATTAAATTATAACTACATTACCCTTTCTACTACGAAAAAAAATATTTTCTGAAACTACGGAGTATCCTTAGTAATTGAAGTCTCTGGGTACAGGTGCACTAAACAATTTCAAGTTACTTGTCAGAGAAATTTGGTAAGAATATAAACTGCTAAGAATGTTAAAAGAGAGAATTAAAATTTGTTGTAAAAGACTTAATCAACTCGTTGTAAGATTCATATAAGCTTTTATTAACGTTTTCGTTGTCTAGGTTGAGTATAATTTTATTTTACTTTTAATTTAGAATACGAAAATCAATTATTGATATGAATATCGCATGCTGCTGTCTTGTGATAAAATGGTTGGTTAGAAATAAAATAATCCAAAAACCGGCAACTATATTACCAATGACGTTGTTGTTCTATAGTATAATGTAAGATTAGGAATTAAATGTTTCAAAATAGAACAAAAAAGATATGCTATTGTGTGGTGCTATCTAAGAAAATAATGGTTGATAAAGAATAAAAAGTTCCTATATGTGGAAACCAAGATATCAAATGCATAGTGAGCTGCCGTCTTCTGACATAATAGATTAGGAATAAAATGTTCTCCTTAGCTGTGGCTAATATCATTTAAACGTCAAACAACCACCACTCACGATTTTCCACGTCAGAACAGACTACTAATGGACTCTTTCCTCCCATCTCCAAAGTTACTCTCTTCAAATTACTCTTTCCAGCAGCTTGTTGAATAAGTTTACCAACCTAAAATTTAATGAAGAAAAAATTATAACCAAATTTGCCACATAAATTCAATTAAAAGGCAATTTCTATTTCATGAATAATCTATTTTATAAAATATTTCAAACATTACAGTTTTGGCGTTTCAAATTAAAACCTGAATTAAATATTCTAGCCCTCGGAACACAAAACTTGTGCTTATAGCAATTCATTGTATAAACAAGATACAGAGGGACAAGTTCAAAATAATGATTATTTCTTACGATTGATGAGTTGTAGAACGAAAATTTCTGTCACAATATTAACAGTTTTTATTTTATTTTATAACCGTCGTTGAACAGCCTATCCAATTTTTGATTTTACGATCACTAATGTTCAACTCCGTAGACTTGTAATTTTGAACCTAATCCAGAATGCAGGGGAAGTCTTGGAACAAGTATTGGGAGAAATTTGCCTTCGTGGAGGATTTTTTTGATGGAATTCACCCGCATTTGCGTTACATGGAGAGGAAGACCATGAGAATCTCCAACGGTTAGCCTGACAGCAAGGGGACTCTAACCCATGATCCGTCTACCACTGAGGATATTTCACGTCAACACTGTGGTCGGTGCAAGCCGGATGCGGAATTCATATCGACCAGCTATCGCCGAGATCGAACTCCGGTTCACCTCATTGGAAGGCGAACGCTCTATCCCCTGAGCCATCTCGTCTCACAATATTAAAAAAAAAAATTTTTATTTTATATCCGTAGTTGAACATCCGACCCAATTTTTGGGTTTACCGCTACTAATGTTCAACTCCGTAGCCTTGTAATTTTGAACCAATCCAGAAGAAAAGGAAACTCTTGGATCAGTACACTCAGAGGTATTGATTTGTTATGGGAACATGGAGGACTTTGCGACTCGACATATTTGACGTGCATCAGTCACTATTTACTACAAGCGGAGTCCTCGGCCTGCGGGGATCGAACTCACCAACTCTTAGGACATGGGCCCAGCTCCCTACCGACCAGGCTATCCTGGCCCACAATATTAACATTGAATAAAACAATGTTTAAAAAAGGGAAGTAAGAGATAAGCCCCCGACCCATCCCTGAAAGTGGCATACAGAAAGATAACTCGCCGTCACGTTAGGCTCCTCAAAAGAGTACGTGGCGTGCTTAATTCCAAAACCTCATAATCGATTTGAAACACTCAGAATAATAGTAAACAAATTGTACAGGCGATAAAGGTACACAAATCTAATTTGAACCAAATCCAAGCAAGATGTTATAAATTTATCCCAATACAGTTTTTTTTAAAGGATACATATCAAATAACACAGAGAGTTAGAAAAGTGACAATCAATAAAGGCAATTAAAAATAGTAATAACTCTAAGTTCAACAACATTAAACCATTAATTACGCAAAATAAAGTTGAATTTGAGCTCGAATAAATAAAAAAAAGTTTTCCTTTTATCATTTACTGGTTTGTCCCATACAGGTCGAGGGCCTCGAATACGTGCCAAGAATACTTTTTCAAAAATTAGTTCTTGATTAAGGTTGGTTTTCGAAGATAATTCGTAAAAGAAAATAAATTTGCTGCAATTTGAGTACCTTACTCTCAGGCAAAGCCATTATATTAAATTATTTATACCATCTTTGTGGTAAACAATTGTCTAAACTTAGAACTGACAAATGGGATAGACTTTTATCATTTAGTGGGCTTTGTATAGGTTGTGGCTATGAATGTGTTGTTACGAATCCTTTGACCCGTTTTTTCTTAGCTATAAGCGCGAACACTATTTCAGGGTCTAAATGTGTTGATAGTGCGGAAATTGTAAATCAGAAGAAGTTTTGTGAAAAAATATATCGTGCAACAGTAGTTGCATGATATACTTTTATGTATGCATAAAAGACAAGCAAATAAGTATACTTATGTACATTTACCCCTTAATGGGTGCGCTCAAGTTAATTCGAGCGTGCTAAACAGAAAAAATTGTGCCTATTCGAAATAATTCGAAAGGGGTCGTATTTATGCTGCTATTTTCATTCTCGAATAAAATAAAGAATTGGAAATTACAAATGAAAGATAAGGAAAATAATAGTTTTGAAGATATTTGTCATTTAAATATGATTATATGCAATAACATTTGTTTATTTAAAAATAAACAACCAGCCTTCTTTCTTATCCTTATTTCGATTGATTTCATTTCTTTAAAATTTTTTTCCCGAAACAAGGCAAGAATTGGAAATTACAAATGAAAGATAAGGAAAATAATAGTTTTGAAGATATTTGTCATTTAAATATGATTATATGCAATAACATTTGTTTATTTAAAAATAAACAACCAGCCTTCTTTCTTATCCTTATTTCGATTGATTTCATTTCTTTAAAATTTTTTTCCCGAAACAAGGCTCTAAAATATGTTTTCTTAAATAATAAAGCTTATTTTTTTTTGCCTGTTTTTTTCAACAAATGTGAGCCTTAAAGGGTTAAAAAAGTATTCTTATACAGGGTGGTCCTGAAATATATGTCAAAAATGTAAAGGTAGGTAGAGGGGACATAAATAAGCATTTTTCGGATAGGAATGTGTGTGCGGTAATGGCACATTAAAGCACTAGCTTGTAAAGCAGTATGAATCAGAGGAAACTGAAAAGACAAGCAAAGACAAAAGAAAATAAAAATTTATCAACAGTTTACGAGAGGTGCTCGAAAGAGCAGACACCAACATCGATACAAGATTCAAAGCGACGGCGCATGGATCGGCGTACATTAGAAAAGACGTCAGGCCTTTCGAGCACATGTAAAGCAGCAACAGACAAGCGGGCAACAAGATCTTCTTGATGGGACTCTCGTACACCAGGCTTTTAGTATGACCCAAAAGAAAATATCCAAGCAGGTTAAATCAGGAGAACGCTGTGGCCAAGGAACTGGACCACCCCGTCCTATCCAATGCTGGCCGTAGGCAGCGTCCAGGTGATTTCTGACGCTCCCTGTACATCCTCTGAGCAGCTAATTCGTTTCCTTGTGCAGCCCCACACATGAAATGCACGTCGGTAAGCTCCACATTGATGATGCATGCTGTTTGAGATCCGTGCGGGAATCCAGCTAGCAAGCGCTTTTATGCGCCGCAGTCATCAGCGCTACCTACCTGCTCTAGGCGGCATTACCGCACACACAATCCTATAAGAAATATGCTTTTTTAAGTCCCCTCTACCTACCTTTACATTTTTGACATGTATTTTAGGACCACCCTGTATAAATGTAAAAAAAAAAATTTTTTTTTACTGAAACGAAATGTGAAATATACATTAATTTTTTTCTAATTACCTCAGTTGAACCAGTAAACGAAACCTTATCCACATCTAAGTGGGTAGTAAGGGTACCACCTGCTGTTGGTCCATAACCAGGTACCACATTAATGACACCAGGAGGAAAGCCGGCCTCCTTCACCAAGTTAGCAACATACAGGGCAGTCAATGGTGTTTGTTCTGCAGGTTTTAAGACTACGGTGTTACCTGTTGCTAGAGCCGGTCCTAGTTTATTACTTAAGAGAATCAATGGAACATTCCACTGTAACAGAATTATTATTTTATAATGAAATAAATAAACTAGCATTAATAAAAGTAGCTAACATTCTCTTAATTTCATGGAACAAACGAGCTAAAAGAGCATCCAAAGTAGGTGCTCGTGTTTATAAAATAAAGTGAGAAATTCGCTTATTATTTTGGATGACAAAGAATTTTACTTTTAGAATATATTTTCGAGTCAATAAAGCACGTTCGCATAAAAACCTTTTTTATTTATTTATAATGTATTTTGCACGAGAGAGGTCATTTTTTCCGATTTTTTTCGTTTGTTTTATTTAATAAGTTTATTTTTCCTATGGATTCTTTTAACGTGTTGACACTTAATTAATGCATATAACTATGAATTCTCAACTGTTATTGTGAATGATTTATAAATAAAGAGAGTTAATTAAACAAGAAAAGAACGAGTAAAGAAAGAAGTCAAAGCAATGAAACAGCGTATGAGTGAATCAGTGAATTTGAGAATCCACGTATTGAGTGAATCAGATAATCAGTTTATAAAAAAACGTTAAAAGTATTTTATTGATTGATTGGGCAAAAAATAATATCGCACTTAATAAACTTTGCAAATCATGAAATTACCTATACAAAATTTTTTATTTAGCATACAGAAAATTTATAATAGAATTACGGCCTTTAAAATTTTATAAATAACACCATCTCTATTTTGAAAATGAAAAAAAAATTCGTATTTATTTCACAAAATACAGATGTTTCCCTTTCGAAAGCTAAATGAATAATTTTCTTTTAAGAACTTAATCATTTTTAAGAACATAATCAGATAAGATTATGAAGGGTCTACTTCTAACCTTAGAACTTTTAATAATGGAAAAAAAATCATTACTAAATTTTCCCTGAGATTACAATACATCTTATCTTAAATGCTACTTTGTGTTCATTATCAGCACCAGATTTTCTCTTTTATCCACAGTTGCTAAGCAAATAAAACAGGAAGCTTGTAGAAAAATATTTTTTTAAGAGTTTGAGATTATACAGCCAAGGTTAATACAGGTTTATAAAGAAATATGTATAATATATGTACTGTATTGGGCCATAAATATGTAATTTTGTGTCGATCGTTGATACTGGGAACAAATATCCTTCCCCGGGCTTCAAATAATAGCAGATTTTCACGCAGAAATCTGTAGCTTGAAAGAAAGCAAACTCATAAATGCGATAAAATAATTTTTAAAAAAATTTAAATTCGGTTAATGAAGCTTTATGATTTTTTTAATTCATTATTAATTATTACTGTGAAGGATAAGTAATTTTCAGCATTTTTTGCTTATCGTAGGACATTTTAAAAGTGTATCTCTTAACATTTTCAACAAGAAACAAAATCTACAAGACTCAAATTATAAGATATGAATGACTCACTGTAAAAAAGCATCGGAAAAAAGTACGGAAAAGAGTTCATGTTATACCACAAAAGAAACCAGAATCATTAAGTTTTGATTAAACGAATTTAAAAAAATTTTATAACTATTTACTAACCTAAGAATTTAGTGATTGTTAAATGGTCATTACACGAGAAATGCATGACATTAATGATCATTACATCAAAAAATGACACCCAAACATTTACTTATATTTATATATAAAGACTTAATTATTTTATCAAAATTTAAATTTGAAAGTTTATTTGCTTGAAATACATATTACAATTTTTTTAATAAATAAATACAACATAAAAATATTATGTTCTGCGCAAAGTAAAGTAAAAAAATTTTTAATCTACAAAAGTTTTTGACCTAATGCTCAAACGTGAACATTAAATGCGCAACAGTTACGACTGTAAGCTAAGCATGCCAATTTATTACAGCAATGGTTAATTTAAGAACAAGTTACAAAATCAGTCACAAAATATAATCGAACTGAATACGTTTTTTGCTATATATTTAAAACTAAACGACAATCATAATGCTTTTTCTTCTCGCACAAAAATTTTAAATTAAATTTTTAAAAAAACTTGTTAATGCTCAAAACAACTTCCGACGTAAAAAAAAAACTTTTTTCTTATATTTCTAAAAAATAAAATATTTTAATTAAATTTTTTAAGAAAGCTTTTGACTTATTCATCAGATTCGTTCAAACAAAAATACAATAATCATTATTTGAAAAGAATTGAACTCTGATATGCGAAATTAATAAATGCAGTGGATAATTTAAGTTATGAAATCAGCATAAAAATTTACTATTTCTTATGATGTTTTTCTCCAGATCTCCATAAATGATTGACCAACATGCAAGACATTTCCGAGTTCTTATATTTCTTACGATAATATAGACTCAAATAATAAATAAATAAGAAATAAACAGTGCAAAAACTGTGTCTGACTCAAAACAAAAAAAAGTTCTTATTAGCCTGCTAGTTTAATACAAAAATATTTGATTTAAATGTTTAAAAGAATATTAACTGCTAATTCTAACTGCTACAGATTATTCAGATGAGATTTTTTTCCTCTAATGGATTTTTAGAAATATGGAATCTACAAAAAAAGAAAGAATTTTTTTTTAAATAGATAAAGAGTTAATTCGTATAATTAGAAATGTAAAAAAATAATAATAAATGATTAGATGGATAGAAAATGAGCAAATACTTACCGGTGTAATTAAACCACACACCCCAATTGGTTCTAATCGAGTGTATGTAAACGTGCTTCCGTCTAAAATAATTATTAAAAAAATATTAAGCTTTAAAAACAAGTAAAAATTTTAAGCAAGTAACAAATGCTGGTCCTAAAACAAGTAGTAACTTTTAAACTATACAAAAAAAGAGATTAATAAGCACACCAAACCTAAAATTAGTCACATCAGGAGAAATAACAAGAAGCACTATTTAATATTGTATAACTAAGCCTCTGGAATTGATGAACACTTAGATTCAACTAAGAAATGAGCTTAGGAAATCTTAAAATACGTCCTATGCAGTTTAATACAGTTTAAACTGTCACTGAGGGTTTGTAGGGTAAATCCACTAAATTATAAAAATGTTTACAGTATTTGACGTTTTGATCGCTGTTCGAACACCCCCAACGATTTTCCGTGTGTAGAAGTCAGGTGATTCTGCAGGCCAACCGAGATGCAATAAGGTGTGCAAGTATTTATAAAACTAGTCACATATTCTTCCAGTATATTTTATTTTATTTTATAACCGCTGTTGAATAGCAGACCCAACTTTTGGATTTACGACTATTAATGTTCAACTCTGTAGCCTTGCAATTTTGAACCCAATCCAAAAGACAAGGGAGCTCTTGGATCAAGTGTTGGGACAAATTTACCCTCATGGAGGATTTCGGATGGAACTAACCCTCATTTGCGTTACATGGAGAGGAAAACCACGAAAACTTTCCATGGTTAGTCTAATGGCCAGGGGATTCTAACCCATGATCCGTCTACCACTGAGGATATTTTACGTCAGCACTGTTGTCAGTGTAAGCCGGGTGTGGAATTCGTATCAACCGGTTCTTGTTGGGATTCGCACCCGGTTCACCTCATTGGAAGGCGAAAGCTCTATACCCTGAGCCATCACGCTCCTTCCAGCATATTGTAAAATAGAGGTATAGATAGATAAACTCATGATTAAAATGCAAAAAAAAACATCAGTTTATGCAGAATGTTAAAAAAAAAAAAAGTTAATGCATGTTTTAATAAACATGATGTTCATGTAAATTTAATATTCAGTGAATGGATCAAATCCGTAATAAGAAGCTCTTTCTTGAAATATTACAAACCTGCATTTTATTTAAATCAGACTTAGCACACGATCAAGAGGAGTGATTAATTTTCGGGGACGTGATCTTATTCGAACGACAAACAATTTAAACTACCCTAGTTCAATTAAAATTTATAGATTTATTATTTGAATAATAGTAATAATTTCTTGAGAATAGAGATATTATACGTTGGGTGAAAAATCGTTCACAAACTTTAGAGGAGTTAAAAAGTTAAATTATCTTTTTATGAAATAAAATTCTTCTTTTCAAATTACTAACGCTTTCAAAATTTTTTTCGTGGTTTCAGATAAATGTTGATGAACCTCCCCCAATCCGCATATTTAGATAGTGTAGGGGCCAGTGTACAAACCAATAGTGTACTAACTAGTGTAAGCTAGTGTACCTTTCCAATATTTGAATCTTTAATTAAAAAAATAAAGTTAAATTTGTGTATTTCTGCAAACAGATCACACGCAGACATTTATAAAATGTGAACATTTTAATGAAATGATAATTAATTTAATTATAAAAATAATAATAAATATTTCATTACATAAATAATAATGAATATTTAATTGCCCAGATCATAACAAATATATAATTACACATAAGATAATAAATAATTAATCATTCATTATAATGAATGACAATAAATTAAGTACACAAAAATAAAAATATGCAAATTATTTACCTGATGGAATAGTTTTTCCATGAATTTTATCGGCGCATCCAGCAAAGTAGCGCAAAGTCTTAATAGCTGCTGCTATTTCCCAAGTAGAATCAACAAAAGGTTTTCCATTTTCCAAAGTAAGAAGATTCTAAACAAAACAGTTTGGAAATTTTTAGTTATTTCCTCATTCCGTATTTTTAAATTTTTGAAACACTTTTTTGAATAAAATGCTGAATGCTATTTTCACAAGGTTTTTGAAAACCACTAGCTTTTGAAGTTGACCTGCGCAATAAATTAAACTGTTTTTATTTAATTCGCTTTAATTAATCCCAAACCGAATCACCGAGCATTTTACTTCTGTTTTATTTTTAACAATTCGAACGTGCTGTAATTTTTTTTCGTTATATTTAACTATTATGTAATATCGTACAAATTGTGTATAAAACAAAAATAAATTCATTGATTTTGAAGCAAGTACACTTCACTGATTATGGTACTTTAGTATCAAAATGACTAGTTGTTTTTTAAATTTGCTTACTCGAACTTTACTTTATTTTTCTTTACTTAACAAGAAACATAAATATGTTCCCATGAATATTTACTATGTTTTCTTTTATTTATATTATTTTAGCTAAAATTGATATTGATTTATATTATTTTAACTAAAACTAATATTGGTCATAAATGAACTGCCCAGTATTGACATTTTTCTTTAAACAAATATCAATATTGCTTATAGGTTCTCTGTATATATGATATAATTTAACGTCTCAATTAAATAAAATAGCATTTTTCCAATATTTAAAATTTTTTATTCCTTATTTAACCATTTTATTTCAAAAGCACAGTTTTAATTGTTGTTACTTACAATCGAGTTCCTGCAACTGGAAAAGAAGTGAAGTGATTATGCCTAACCACGTGATTTAAATCAGATTTGATTGGATTCCTCTAACCTACGTCAGGTGAGTGAGTGCTGAACCTGATCGGTTTCTGAATCGGCAAATGCTATAATTTACCTACAATGACGTTACTTGTAAGGTATTCAATTGCTCTTTTTTTCCTTCTTTTTAACCAGTATCAACTTGCTGGAAATTAAGAATATGCAAATGGCTGATAGATGCTGTAATAAATCAAATTACTTACTCCTAAATATTCTGTGTCTCGTTCAATCAAATCTGACAGCTTGCTGAGAAGTCGCCCTCTGTCATAAGCATCCATTGTTCGCCATACTGAACCATTTTTAAAGGCAGTTCTTGCTGCTTGAACTGCTTTTTCTATATCTGCCTGAAGAAATGAATCAAGAATATTAAAATTTTATTTAAAAGTTGAAAAATGCTATTACTAATTAAGGTGATAAACAACTTTATGATTTTGAAGAAATCGTTTTTATCTCTTCCTGTCTTAAAAGTGACTGTAATACCTTAAAATGATGTAACCGAATAAAATAACTGTTCACAGGGTGTTTCAAAATGACGTGATTAAAATGAATGAGCAAAGCATGCATAATACAAAATGAAATAACATAGAAACATAAAATCGCTAACACTACCTGGAACCACTAGAGGGTGCTTTTATGATAACATTAAGACAAATCACATAGCCACCACGATAACCAGATTTGTCTCAAATATATTTTTTAAAAATATTTACAAAACAGTTCTTTCATCACGGGAAACTTTAGTTTGAAGAATCGTTGTTGCTTATTCGAGATACGACTGTTGGTATGTTTAAAATACGTCCGTTCGAGGTACGCCTTTTGGTATGTTGTTGGTATGTTATGCACACTTCCATGTAGCACTGATCGTCTCCAGATTTTTGGAAAAAATTTTGAGAATCTTCTTTAATTGTATCGGTGATAAATGTGAGGAAATATGGTAAAAATGAAATGATGAGAATGATTTTTGTTTTTTGCCTTTGTCACGTAAAATTTGAAACACCGTCTAGCGGCTCTGTATTAAAGTTTGCGACAATGTTGCTATGTGATTTTCTATTCTTTTTGTAAGCCTAGTTTACCTTTTTGCCTTTTGAATCATCTTGTGTGAAATAACCTGTAATCAAATAATTTATTTTACCTTGTCTCCTTCTTGAACATCGCATATCTTCTCAGCTGTTGCAGGGTTAATGACTGGAAAAGTTTTTCCACCCGCTGAACTCATCCATTCATTGTTGATAAAAATCTATAAAAAATAAAAATAAAATATATAATTTTATTTGGCTTAATTGTGTGCCATTAAGTAAAACTTAAGTCTGTATAATTATCTGCAATTTCGGATGAGAAAAGTTTATTTGAATAGCTTACAGAAACAGGAAAATTGCATTAAACTTGCAGTGCATAAAAATAATTAAGATTTGGATATAAAAAATACACATTTAGTTTCGAATAAATGTTAAACAGACAAATGATTAACTTTCATATATTTGTCATAAAATAATCGTAAACTAACTTCAATTTATTAAAAAATAACTAAATTTTTATAGTTTAATTTGCATTAAAGTTTTCTTCTGAATTTAAACCAACAGAGCACTAAAAAATAAGACAAAATTGCATTGTTTTGTTTAACTTAACTAAGAACCATTTTTCTTAACCAAATATCTTTGAAATAAATGTTTTTTTTAGAAGATTATTGATTTTTTAGATAACTAATTTTAACGAGTGAATTAAAATACTGATTTTGTGGTCTGTAAGTAGTGTAGATTTTATAACGTATACAACAATCAAATATTGCAGTAAAAGTAGATACATATTTTTTCAAAAATCTTGCTGCCGTAGTAACTATAGTATAAATGACTTTTTATCAAATTAAATAGTAAATCTAATTTAAATGCACACATAATCTCTAGAATTAAAAAAAAAAAAAATTTTTGAGTATTTGTACACACTGAGACAGCTACATAATTGGTCACATCGTTTAAATTCGTCCCATTTTTTTTGGTTCCGCATGAAAATTATATTAAATTAAAAAAAGAAAATACAGGAAAATTTTCATATTTATCGATTTAATCATTACGTCTACCAAATTTATTAATTCATTTATTACTCTTTTCGGTTAATTCCATAAATGAAGCTAAACTTTTGTCAATTTTTTTGACCTACTCCCCTTTGATAAAGTGTCATTATTAACCATTTCTCACAAGTCACGATATATTTCATAAAATTAAACTATTAGCTCACAAACAAAATACATGTTTGTGATCTTATTTCGAATATTTTTTAGCTTTAACTATGAGTTTTAATAATCTGAGGGAAAGTAATAGTAATAATGAGCTGTGAACATGCTTTGTTGAAAAAAGTAATATAAAATAAATATACTGTTTATTTTGAATGTTTTTATTGTAATTAAAATGTGTGATATCATACTACTTGTTACCCCTCTCAACCCCTCGTCACAAACTGTCAAGATTTCAAATCCCCCCTTCCTTCAAAGCGTAACATCAATTCGGATCTCATAATATGAAAAATTCAGTAAAATAGGATAAATCAGTGAAGAATAGTTTATATCAAGAACACAAGAAAATTTTCACCTCAAATCAATTAAAATTCCCTTTGTTAAATATAATTTCAAAATCCTATTATTCAAGGGCAAATTTCTAAACATTCCGAATGATATACATATTTCACAGTTGCAATTTCAATCCCGATTAATAGAGCTTGTAACTTTTACGGTAAGTGAACAAATATTAGAAATACAATAAATAATCTGTTTAACCTAATTACGACCTTTTGAACAGTGTTATCTAATTAAAATTAATGTTACTAATTGTTAATGTTCTAATTAATGTTACTCGTTTCAGTTCGCAACATTTTTAGCAAATCCAATCCCCAATTAATATTCGAATAGTATGAATAAAAAAAAAAGCCTATGGTTGAATCTGTTATTAAAATTTATTTTATATCAATATGTTCTATTTTGTTCTTTTCTATTGACGTGATTAAACTCAAAGCAGAATTTTTGAAAACGAAGTAGGAATACAAGTTTAGTCTGTTTCAGCCCTTGAACATTTATTATTATGTCTAAATTGTATTTCCACTCGCTTTAATTAAAGAATAAATAAATAAAACATTCTTATCAAATTCAACCACCGTTAAATATAAGATTATTGGGAAAATTGAATTTAAAAAAAATACTTATATTGTTAAATTTAGAGTTAAAATTTATATTGCACTATCTTTTATTCCATAATATTTTCTATTATTATATTTTTTTATATTATATTTTCCATCATAGAATTTAGTTAAACGAAGTAACTTAGATTGTTGTCTGTTTTCAACCGTTACCATTAACTATTTATTTAAATTGTATTTTTTATGTTGTTTGTCTAAAAATTGGGTTTAAAAATTATTAAATAAATAAAATTTAAAAATTTTAAACCATTTTCTTTTTCAGTTCGCATTATTATTCTTGAAATGAGTAATGAGGTTTAAAGCCGCATCTACACTGTTAACAATTTTAGCCTGCGTTCAACCTCAATATCGTACAAATTTGTTGCAGACTTAATATAGTGCTAAGTTGAACCCTATTACTATATAAATTAAAAAATATAAAATTTGATTACACGACACTATATGATCAATCTAAAACGGAAATATGGTTAGATTTAACATCTTATTACGATTACAGTAAAGTAGCGCAATATTATGGTTCAAGATACCGATGTTATATGGTTCGAGATACCTATATCATGGTTCGAGATACCGATATCTTGGTTCAAGATACTGATATCGTGGTTCAAGATACCGATATCGTGGTTCAAGATATTGATATCATCATTCAATATACAGATATCATGGTTCAAGATACTGATATCGTGGTTCAAAATACCGATATCATGGTTCAAGATACTGATATCGTGGTTCAAGATACTGATGTCATGATTCAATATACAGATATCATGGTTCAAGATACTGATATCGTGGTTCAAGATACAGATACTATGTTTTAAAATACCGATATTAAAGTACAATGTTGAACCGTTTTTTTCTGAAATTTTACTGTTTTAATTTCTTTTCTCTCTCTTTTTTTAGTCTTTATAATAAAGATTTTAAGCAGAACTTAAATTTTTCAAACAGAGACTATGTTGAGGTTCCTATTTCTAGTCCTGAGAAGAAAAAAACTGAAAACGGAAACAAATAACAGTGACCCTAATAAACAACTTATGCTGACCTGGTTTCAAGATGAATTTCTCACTTAACCAAAATGACATTCTTATAACACTTGATGAGAAATTTACGTCTATTTAATGGAGTCAGAGAGAGTGAAAGAGTCATTCATTTTAGCTCGTTTATTTATTTATTTATTTTGCTGCAATGAAGTGACCTCTTTCACCCTGGAATTTAATCCTACCCCATGCGTCCTTAGTAGACTGCATGCAATGTTTTATTTCCTAACAAAATACGTTTATGTAAGAGAGAAATATGTATCTCATTAAAATCAGTTATATGCTTGTAATGAAGCTAGAGGAGATCTCTCGGAGAACGTAGGTTGTATAAAAACAAGTTAAATTGGTTTCTAAATAAGAAATAATTTTGGACGATGACCTCAATTTAGATTTTTATTTTTACGATGCTTTATGAACTCGCTTTCGTATCTGTAATGGTGGAATCTAGCAATCGAAATTACGACTACTTTCGGCAGAGGACTCAAATTACTACTGGAATTCTGTGCCAGATGACAATGCAACTTACAGTTTTCTGAATAGTGCAAACAAAGTTTATCGACATTTTACCACCATATCGCCAATCAAAATTTTGATCGCAAGCTAAACAGAACACAAAATCAAAAAGAAGAAAATAGTAAAATAAAGTATTTAAAAAACTTAATGTTATGTAAAAAACTTCATATGGATTTTCGTCGGATCTAAAAGGAAAACCGGAGGTAGCATTACTTTCGTAGTAAAATTTGATCATTATCGAAAATCTCTCCCCTTGTCTTCCTAAGTGATGTACGTTTTAGGTCTGAAAAAATTCATTTTTACCTTAAAAAAAGTATTTTCGAAATTTTTATTCTTTTTATTAAATTTGGTTGCCCGAAATGAAAAAACAATTCATTTTGTTGATTTATAAAATATTGCCGCAGAGTGTGTTTCGTTCTTCAGTAGTCATACATTTTTGAATGCGCCGAAGAATTTCATAAATTTCAAATTCTAATTTTGAAAGTCATATTTTCAGAATTTTATTTTATTTTATTACCGGCGTGGAACAGCCATCCCATTTCTGAGTTAACTATTAATGTTTGTAATTTTGAGCCTATTACAGAACAAAAGGGAACCCTTGGAACAAGCGTGGGACAAAATAGACTTTATGATGGAACTAACCCACATTTGCGTTGCATGGAGAGGAAAACCATGAAAACCTCCCACAGCTAGCCCGATGGCAATAGAATTCAAAGCTACGATCCGTTTACCACTAAGGATATTTTAAGTCAGCACTGTGGTCGTCGTGAGCCAGGAGAAGAATTCGTATCAACCAACCACCGCTGGAATTAAAATCTGGGTCTCGAAACTCAGGCGGAATTTGGAAGACGAAGACTATCTCGTAAGACTCCAAGACTCAATATTTCTGAATTTTAAAAAAAGCGTATTTTGAAAGTATAAAAAATTTAAAAATAAAAAAGTTAAAAGTAAAAGGCTTTAAATCTAGTGAAAAATAGCCTCAAAATTACACGTTTTTATAAACGTAAGCAGTTTCTAAACATTTCAATAAACCAATTTTATTAGGTGATCTGTAATGACCACCCCTCACATATATTCTTTTTTTCCGATTCTGTTGATTGATAAATCCGATAAATGTTGAAAGCTGATTATTTAAAACACTACCATGACTTACTAGGTAATCAAATTGGTTTTGGTGCTTATCGTACTTCCATCCTTGCAAATAATTCGACAAATTTCAATAGCGTTTTTTGTGTTTTGTTCCATTCTCGCTTAAATATTTATTTGAAAATCCCACTATGTCTATTTTTATAAATCATTTTTCACCGGAGTCAAAATATATATTTATTAAGGACGAGGATGACGAAACACACTGTTAAATGTTGTTTTTAATCAATTTCTACTTTAAAAAAAACACCTTCTATTTTTCCATTCCGCTTTTTGTTTTCACAGAAATAATTTTTCTCTAAATCTTTTATACTTATTTTCCCGTTCTAAAATTTATAATTTGCAAGTTCTGCCCCAAAAAATACTAAAATTTCCAGAAAAGAATCAGAATTGATGAATTAAGTAAACATAACAAATGAATGAGTTAAACATATAATAACTTCAAATACACCATTTGCTGATGAATCATCAACGATGATATATAATTGCATAATTTAAGATAAATGTGATATTTTAGTGATAATTTGAAATCTACTTCACAAACAATCATTAAGTTCAAGGACAGGAAATAAAACAAACCGGTATATGTTTAGTCTTTGCACACATAAGTGTTAGGCTCCATTATAATTCGGATAACGAAACAATATTTCGTTAAACATTTTTGACTTCATGACTTTCACTTTTGACTCATAGAATATTTTTTTTTAAAAATTTCTCCCTTAAATACTTTATAAAATGAGAATCTAATAGTATATACACACTACCCTACAATAATGGAAGAGACATTTTCAGTTTTTAACACTGTAGAGGTGTTTAGCTCATACAATTTTTCATACTTAGCAATAAGATTTAAAGCTTTCAGAGGTTTGGAAGACATACAATAAATTAATAAAGAAAAGAAGTATTTTTGAACGACCTACACAAGAAAATCAAGCAAAAACTTGTATCGATTACTTTAGTTATTATTTTTAATAATTGCATTAAGTTTCATAAGCCTAGAGTAAATATTTATGGAAATATGAACATTTTTATAAAAAAATACGCCTTACGTATTTTTGATATTAGTACTTCAAAAATATTCAATGACATTAAACAAAATGTCTGGACAAATTTAAGATTAATTACAAAATTGCTGATTAAAAACTTTTTTTAAAAAAATTCGTTAAAAACTGCTCTAAATGTGAGAGTTTAAGCTAGTCCTTTTAAACTGCCGATTCGCAGAAAAAATTTAAAGAAGTTTTTTTTTTATAATTTTGCAGGGAATCGTATTTGACAGCTAATGATTAAAGCTTTATTTGAATATCTTAAAAGATCCATTAATTCTAATTCTATTTCAAATAATATCTTGCGAGTTTCAAGCGAGTTTCTAAGTGATTTTTGTACTTTTTTAAAGAAAGCTCAAAACGATAAGGGGTTATCCACAAATTTCATCTTGCACTATTAAAGCAAGATTAATTAAAAATGAGACCTGCACTGTGAGGGATCACCCCCCCCCCTCCAGCAATAAAAGTATGTTTTCTTTTGCATATTTTCTTTCTCTATACCATCATAGTTTCCAGACGATGATTATAAGGTATTATCAGTTGTTATTAAATTTTGTCTTATGATGCAAAATAAAATTTGTGAAGAACCCCTGATCGTTTTCAGCTTTCTTTTGAGCAAAGCTTCAGCTTTCTTTCTAGTTGCAAAATACGATTCACTACAAAATTATGAAAAAACTTATTAAATTTTTCTGCACATGCGTGGTATACAAAGGAACTAATTTAAATACTCATAACTTGCGAAGTTTTTAACGAACTTTTTTAAAATTTCAGATCGACAATTTCGTAATTGATCTTAAATCGTTTAAAATATTTTGCTTAATTCCATCAAATATCTATAAAGTTATAGCGAAAAACCGTAAGGCGAAAAAATTAATTTTTTCTCCTAAATACATTAAAATTTATAGAAGGCGAAGTAGTAGTTTTTATTCAGCAAATTAACAAGTATCCTAACCACTTTTGAAGCGGCATTGATTTTTAAAAAAGATTTACTGTTTGAAATGATAATTAAGTTCATAACTTCATGTGAATTCCTCATAAACTATTTTTAAAATATTATAGTTGTTCGACTGGTTTTAAATGCATATAAATCAGTTCTAAATTCGTACTTTAATTTCTTATTTTCTAATACAGTGAAAATTACTATCTGAAGTTGGACAAGGATTCTATCTCTTACTTAATTTTTGATAGAATTAAAAGTTCTTTACAAAATGAGATTCAAAACAATGGAATCATAAATAAGTAATCTTACTTGTGTGTATTTGGGCTGAACGTTAGGGTCTGGCTTGAAATGCATAGCGGAGTGTAACGTAAAACGCGTCAAAGGAGCTTTTCTCTTTCTGACAGAACTCGGTTCATTACACGCTAGAAAACACGTTTCTTCCGTTATATACTGAACGATAAGAGAGAGTGGCGTTAGTGTATCATTTCGACATCCTTCACTTAATGGATTCTTTCTTTAACCCACTTTTTATTTTGATAAATTTAGTTCTATTTATATTTTATATTCCAGTAAGTAATTTGAAGAATGCATGCTTCTATGCAAAAGACTTGGCCACAATATTAAAAAGTGAATTGCACGCTGAATATCGGACAATTTTACTGCAATGTCAAAGTTGAATCATATTATTTTCAGAAACTCGAGTTTTAACCCTTTGACGCAGATGGCGCACCGGTATTCCTTATGCATATAAATTTTCTGACTCCCTAATTACAAGCAAAAATATAATTTGTTTTAAAATTATAAAAAAACAGTCTAATAGTTACTAAAAAATCTGTTTAATTATCGGAAATTTTTTTGCACTAAAATATGAAATCCAATCAATTTTTTTTCCATTTATATTCAAAAATTTATGAATAATCGTTTTTGTAAATTAAAGAAATTTCAATGATGAATAACTATTTCTCTTAGCTGTAAAAAAAAATGCAAATTAATGCAAATTTAAAAAATTGTTTGGAAAAGAGCCGTGTTTGGAAGATTTTACCTTTAACGCATAAAAAGACACCGGTGTTTAATGTTGTATTTTTTGGAAAAAAATTTTTTAAATGCTAATTAAAATACTTTTCACTTACTCTGATCTAAATTAATACAAAATAATGAGAGAAAAATGAGATAATTCTTTTATTCATCCTTTTTTATTATTTCGTTATTAATTTAATAAAAATTCCGCTTTAAAGAGTTAAATAATTTCAAAAATAACTTAAAAATGAATTCACTTAAAAATATGTAGCTTAGAAGAAACTCATTAAAGTGATAAAAAGTTTTCATTTAGTTAAATTTAATTAACTTTTCTAACTACTGCATAAAAAATTTATAAATTTTATTATTATTCCTTTATTTTTATTTTTTTGCATGTAGAAGTATATTTTTATATAGTGCATTTCTTTCCCTTTTGGTCTTGAACTAAACCCTTTAGATTCAAATACAGATATTTATATGCCAGTGTTTAAAAAAGGTTTACTGGATTCGAATTTCTCAACCTTCTTATAATTTTTCACTGTAGTTAAGAACTCCGATCAATTAGGACAAACCGAACCATTATTTTGCAAAAGACATGCAAGTAGAACAAAATTTTAAAATTATTTTTAGGACCATTGTTATTATTATTTTAAGAAGATAAAAGTAACGTTAATAAAATTTTTATCATTTAGATATTCTTCACTTATGGTTTGTTCTTTAGTCAAATTAATTTCTTATTGAAATTATATTCTAGTGACTAATGAAACGATTACAATAAAATGGTTTGAACACTTTGAGCCAAGATCTAGTACTTAAAATTTCATCCAATAGTTTTTTAGTTTTGGGAGTGAGAAACACACGAGCTGCGCAAGTTTTCTGAAACAGTGACGGCAACAGTAATCTATTTTTATGACAGAAAGATTCTCTAAAATACCACTTAAAGTGTTTTTCCAGTAAGCTCTTCAATATTTGTTTATAAATGACCTCTCAGATATTTCCGTCAAATGCTACTTTAATAGAATTGATAAAGCGCTCTACATTAGAACAGGCAAAAATACTATCTCCATTTCATTGCTTTTTTAATATCCGGAGTCTCGTTTGTTTTCAATGTCATTCATTGAGCAGATAAATGTGTAAAACTGAGATAAACGCTGACGGTTATCGAAAATGAAATGGTGTAATTTTACTGTTACTTTTGTCTCACTTCATAAGTTATCAAGAAATCAGTATTACTGAATCAATCAATAAAGCAGTAACAAAATTTTGAAGGAAAAAAAATTGAACTTTTGAGAATTTTTTCCAGTGGCAAAAATCAATATAACGATGAAGTTAAAATTCTTTATGAAAGAGAAAAAAGCATTATTATTTAGCATAGTAGTCGCTAAATAATATTTGAAAAAGGAAAAGTTAAGAAAAAAAATCAAACTAAAATCAAAAATCACTAAAGAGAAAGGTGGGGACAGAAAACACCAAAATTATAGGAGACGTAAGGGTTGAGATGCGATTATTAGAAACATCTTAAACTTTCAAGGGGCCATCAAACAGTTTATGTTTTCAGTCCAGCCTGAATAGGCTATTACGTAGCACACTGTATATCTGTGAGACACGGAAGAAACTTGGCAATAATTTGAACTGGTAGTTCTTTTATGAACTACAATGTAAATAACTTAAAAACCTGAATGAAAGGCGTCTAGTTTACTTATAAGTCTTTTTTTTTTAAAAAAAAATTGTTGTTCTTCAAAGTTTTAATTAATTCTTCAAGGAAAGCAATAAATTGTTCAAATAAAAGGTATGAGAAACATCAGCGAGAAATTAACTCTTCAAAGTGCAACATATTTTAAAAAATTTCTGAATTTCTCAAATCATGGGTTTATAACCACTAACGTATGAAATGCGAAGTCATTTTATAAAATGCTTAGTATTTTTAGACTGAATGTGAATTTATGTAATTTGTCTAGTCATTCGGATAGAATGCTTGCACGTTTTCCATTAGTCATTCTATAGAATACCTTGACGTTGATAATCTGTGAAATATTAATCAATGCTTACTATATCAGTCGATGTTAGGGATTTTATAAATTTTTGCATCAGATGTTATTTTTTCAGCACAAATACAAAAAATCTGTTGAATGATCAATATATATATATTAAAAAAACTTGTAAATTTATATTAAATGTTGCTAGTTTAATATGATATATTTTAAAAATTCATTACTATTCCTAACTTATTCAGTCAATCTGTTATATCCTAAAACAAATGCTCGAATCTTTCGCTTAATTACTTTTTAAATGGTGTGCAAAAATTTAGTTTCGATTTAGTAGTGGGCACGGCGAAAACAAATAAAAAATTAGCAATAGCAATAAAAATTTTTAAAATAAATAGCGTTAACTCATAAAATGTTTCTAATAAAGTACTCTATGTCTTAAAATTCACGGAATTTTACATAAAAGAAAGGTGAAACAGGTAAAAAGTAAACTTTCCAAGTGTCAATATGAATGTTCTCATGAAAAACTCATGAAGAGTTCGAAGCAGCAATAAAAGACTAAGATTAAAGCAAGGAGCTTGATTTTAGCCTAGAATTTTAACATTACTTTTAGATATCTTTCATGCAATCTCTTTTCCCATAAAAGCTTGAACCACCATTTTAAACCCTCCCCCTTTTTTAGCGATCACAACTTCAAGGTTTGATTATAAAAAAAAAAGGAAGGAAGTAGATTATATACAGTTGGGAACAGGCGTATAGCCTAATCAGTTGCGATATAATATGTAATACTAAAATCTCAATAAAGGCAATCAACGGATTTCACATCAAATTAACTCTTATACAAAAAATACTTTAATTGTCATGGGTTAAAGAAACCCTAATTTAAAAAAAAGCATCATATAGTCTTCCAAAACACATGTCGCATTGCATTGGTGTGATCTTTAAATTCGAAAAATTGCATTTTAAAAAATTAGAATAAAAACTAATGACAGTTTAAACTGCATAATGATTCCTCTTAAAAATGCAGGAAAAACTACACTTTAATATTCATTAGCATTGGTTATTTTATTATTATTTTAAACGTTTTTAAAAAAAGTAATTATTTGATAAAATCAATGATTTTACATGACATATGATTATTCTAAAATTTATACAACAAATTATTAAATTCTAATTCAAATATTTCATCAGACGATATTTTCCATTGCTTTTTAGCAGTTAGTTTATTTTTAACTGCCAACAAGCTTGCTGTAGAAATTGATTATTTTTTTATTGTAGCAAACGATCACGCAGGCATATGATGAATTAAATTTTGGCATTAGGTAAGCAGCTGTACCTTCGCCATATTAAATTTTCTTTATTTTGCAGAGTCACTCATGAAAAAAACACTTTAAAAACAATTTTGTAACAAAATCAACTCTTTATTAGCTTTCAATAACAACAATTTTTCTTAGAAAAGTACAAAAAATAAACTCGATTGATTTAGGAGTTCTTTTGTGGAATCCTTGTAGTGACCTAAAGGAAGGAAGAAAAATCAAAGGATAAGTTTTCATAATGTTTTTAAACTGAAAGCAACATTGTAAGTATGCATTTACTAAAATTACTACCATTAAAGTAGTGTTAAAATTACATTAATTTCTAAACAAAATGAAAATACTGTGACAAATTAAAAACAAATCATTTTTTGTAACTGAAGAGCATAGTGAAATAACGTATTCAAATTTCTTCCAAAAACAATTCACGAAATTTGAGTAATGTTTTCTAATTTGTCACGAAACTGTTCTCGCTTAAGTAAATTTTAAAAATTAGATTATCACAATTTGTTTTAAAAAGTATTTCTTCTTTAAATTCATAAATGAGTGTTACAATTTCAGTTGAAGATGTAAAAACTTCAAAAAAAATTGTTTCGTTCGTATTTGTTCCACATTCAATTTTACACTATCATTTATAATAAGGAGAAATACAAGAAATTGCAAACAATTCAAGCTTTATTTAGGAATTTTTTAAATTTAATTATTTTATAACTAAACTGAACTGAAAATAATGAAATTATCTTAATCCATAAGTAATCCTTAAGTAAATTCATGTATTGTATTAACGTGTTTGATAAGCCAAAACATTATATAATCTTCCAGCAAAACAACTGTGAACTCATTTTCTTCAAAAATACATATTTTAGAGTGCTTGTAGATTTTCAAAGTTTGAAGAGATTCTATTAACTTTTTTTTTGCGTAAAATATTTTTTACTGGGATTATAAGCCCAAACTATATCAAATATATCCTAAAAACAATGACATATCTTTAATGACACTAAGCATCAGGATGTTCCATAATAACCACTCTTAATATGTAGGTTAAAATCTTAGAATACAAACAATAAAAATAATATAATTTTGTAAGATTGAAAAAAACAACGTAAATTCAAGTCTTCCGTGAAGTGACGACAAAACATCAAACCTGTTAAATTACTAGAAGAAACAAAGGCTTTGAAAATGATTATTAGAAGTACGAAGTTTTATCTGACAATTAAGCTGGTTTTGACGATTTCAGTACCGCTACCCCTAGTAGTGATTTGTTTAAATTAAGTAGCGTTTTTGTTTTTCCTAACCTAAATATTAATTTGCTAATGTGTAAAATTTATTGACCTTACTTTTGAATTTTGAAAATATTAAAAGCAGTCATTAAGAAATGCCCCGAGTACAGAGTAAAATTTTAAATACTTACACTTTTAATTTCGCAGTAGGCATGTAGAGCATCGGTTCCGCTAAAGAAGGAAGGAAAAGATTTTGAAATAAATTCACACAAAGTAAAAACATAAAATTATTTTCATTGTGAACATAAAATTGATTATAAAATCATTAGACTTACAATTCTCTGCCTTGACCAGACATTTTGAATCCTCCGAAAGGAACTTGGGCAGAACCAGCAAAGAAGCAATTAACCCTAAAAGTTCAAAAAATATCAAGCGAAAAGATACAATTGAGGACACAAAAATTTGAGCTAAGCAATTGAAGAAATTTTCAATTACAACTATACAATTTGCTTTTAAAGCGCACTTAACTGATGTACTTGGTTCTAGTTGCTAAGGAGAAAATTTAACTATCCTTTTGAACCCTTCACTTCAAAATGTAATTTTTTTTTTTAATTAAATGAACTTAAAGGCATTTTTCTGTAAACATGGCAGAGTAAAATTCGGTAATCCGTGGTGGTGAACTTTTTCCAAATGTCGAAAGGTAGCAAAATCAAAAAAGAAATTTTATCATAGAGGTGGTTATCAGGGGTCTGTTCAGACATTTTGTGAAAGGTCCGTTTTTCGTGAAATTGTGAAAAAATTACTCACATTCTTTCAACCAGGTCCGCTTTTATGAATTTGTGCAAATAGGGTCCGTTATTGCAAAAAAAAACTTTTTCAAGGAGTTTTTAAATTGTAAAGACATACAAGATTATGCTCAATACTGTAAAATTATAATTAAAAAAATTAAATTTTAAAAAATAAACAACAATTGCTGCTTCTAAATTAGAGATGCAACATACAAATATTTGGTATTTAGCCTTTATTGCTGAACGCAGAATATTCATTCTGGACGAATAATGGAAGAAGCGTCTGCCGAAGACTTAATTCGTTTACATCCATCTTTATTTTTTTCCCCTTGGGAACGGTTTATTCGATTAACTAAACAATAACGAAGATAAACAAATTTGTGAAGGGTCCGTTTTTATGTTAAAATATTTTGTGAAGGGTCCGTTTTTATGAAATGATATTTTGTGAAGGGTTCGTTAACGGACCCAAATTTCTTCTAAACAGACCCCTGCTCAGAGACAGGGCTAAAGAGAATAGAAGGGCTGGTTCACTCCTTTGAAGTATCTCTCGCCGCGCCGATCCTCCTACGTCACTCTAGTGACGTCACTTTGGCGCAAAGCTCGCACTTTTACTTCAAGAACGGAGCGTTTGGCCTAACTAGCTCTAACTAATATTGGATCATTTCTTTTTGCGAGCTATTCTAAGACATTTGTTATTTTCTATAATGACTTTCCTCAGTTTTTCCAGTGAATTTACAAGAATATAAAACTATTATCGAAATGCCAGTTTGCGCGATTACAACTTGCAAAAATTCTGATATAAAAACAAAAGGAAAAAGTATAATTTTTCGCGTGTTCCCTAAAGTAAATGAACAACTATGTAAAGAATGGATTCCGAAATGACACAGTTAATATAAAACAGCAATACGTTTATTCTGTCGTAAAGAACTTTTATAAAAATTCATTATCTAAATAGAAACCGCCTCGTTACTTCATAAAGAAAGGCAGGTGAAAAGAATTAAAAAATAGATAAAGTCAAAGAAAATTAAAATGTAAGTAAAAAGTATAAATAAAATATATAGTATATAGTTGAAATTCTCCTAATTTCATAACATATTTTTTAATGTAGTTATTCTAAATATTTATGATTTTTTTAAAAAATTATATTCTCTTCAATTTAAATATCTATAAATTATATCATCGTAAATTTAAATGTCTATAAACAATTGTAAAATTTCTAATGTCATTATGAACCTAAATTATTATTTTGTTTCAGTAATTAGCGTTTAAGGTTGATGTTTCCTAATGATTAAGTATGAACAAATTGCTATTAACGACATATTTTAAAATCAGGGATTCTAAATTTAACTTAACTTATCTTTATAAAAGAATATGTAGACAAAAAAAGTGTCGATATATGCCTTCATTTTTCTTAATAGTTAAAGTTAAAACTGAACTTTTTAAAATAAAGTATTTATCGTGTCATTTTCACCAACTAGCAAAACATTTTTATAAGTTTAAAATGGTATTTTTTTATTATAATAACCAAGAAAGTTTTTTTTGAACTATGTTTATGAACGGAAATAATGTGTTAATTACGTAAAGTTTGAAGGCTAATAACCAGAAAAAGTCTAACTTATTTTTACAAAGAGAAAGATGCAAAGTTATCATATCTTTGCTTGCGATCTCCGAGATCTGTGGACACAGTGACGTCATGAGGAGGGAAATCGTAGCTTCAGCTCTAAGAGCGGAGTGAACTAGCCCTTGTATTCTCTTTAGCCCTGGCTCAGAGATACTTTTCAAATTTATCCGCAGTAACTATTAACTGGAGTATGTTTGAGAACTTTTATTTTAACGTAGCTTTAAAGACGTGTTTGAAAAAATAAATATCCATAGCTTATAATGCTTATTTAAGAAAATAAATACAGCTAAAAATTCGCGTTTAAGAAATACATCATTGTACGAAATTTACTTTTTCAATGTCAACAAACCCAAATTTTTAACACTAACGTCACTTTTGAAAGACTCGTTCTAACTTCGCTTGAAAATTAGCTAGTTTTCATTTAAACACAAAGAATGAACACTGGAATCGTCGAAAGAAAAGGTATGTTTATTCAGGAAAAGTAGTTTTTTGTGTTTGATTTCGTAAGTTAAAATATGGTCTGCCCTAATTAAGTAACATATGGGGTCAACTACTCGAATTTTTAAAAATGAATCCTAGAAACGTGACGATCGGATCATTAGATCGTAAGCTATTCTAAGTGATAACGTTTTTGTGTTTTGCAATATTTGTGAGCACTGTTCATTTCGGCGGAAGAAAATGCTGATATGGCTATTCCCTGGCAAACTAAAAAATAAAAAAATGATGACGCAATTTCATGTCGTAAAATAAAGTGGTGCTTGATATTATGTTATAAAATATGGAAGAAGGGGAAGGAATAAATAAAATAAAAAAACGGGATTGTGGAACAGGCAATTATTTAAAGAATATAGCTATTCGCGAGAGGTAATACTTCATTTTAGAATATTTTATTTCCCTCATAATAAAAAAACAAAAAATTTTTCTATTTTGAATTTTTCGAAATAAAATTATCTTTTAGTTTGTTACCAAATAAAGAGTAGAATTTTTGTAAAGGAAAGTCTGAAAAATGCTTAAATGTAGGGGAGAGTGGGGTCAATTGTAACAGGTTACGATTGTAACAGAGCAAAAATTTCGAGTGTCGGTTTCTAGATTTGGTTTCTAGGTGGCGCACAAGGTGTATTTAATAAATCTACATGTACACCCCTGCTGGCAACCATTTTTATGTACTTTTGAAAGAGTTACATCACAAAAGATATTTTCACGCTACGTAAGTACTTTTTTTGGTATTAGAATATTATATTGTAACAAAGTAATTTTGTTTAAACAAATAAAAGTTATTAACCGAATATGTAAGTGGACACTTTAATTAACATTTCAATAAAAAAAAATTAGTTTAGTTAATTAACTAGCATTTTTTTTAACAAATGAAGCTGAAATGGCGTCTTGGGGACATTTGTAACAATAAGTAAAGGGACGATTGTAACAGCTGAAAATAAATAATCTTATGTTTACAAACCATTACTTAACTCCTTAAGAACCTCCAATAGTTTCCTATATCATTTATATTATGCTGCGTGTGCATTATTTTATTTGTCACCTTTCACAGCATAAATTAAAATTTTTAACCCCTAAAAGTCAAAAGTTTAACCCTTTAAGTATCTGCTCATTATTATTTTTACTCCTAAAATATAACTACTATTTTGATCAATAAAAAAATATATCACAACTATGATAATATGTATAATTAACTATGTTTTAGTTGAATTTATGAACTGTTACAATTGACCCCGTAAGTGGGGACAATTGTAACAAGTACACGACTGTCAAAAATTGTTAATAACTAATATAATAACATTTAAAATAAGGTATTTATTTTTTTTCTAGTAGAGGATAGTCTACTTTACTCGTCTGTCAATTAATACTAATAATATATAGGATTTTTTGTTAGTTAAAAATAGTTAAGTAAAAAATGTTACAATTGACCCCACTCTCCCCTATCGTTTATAATGACTTAATATTTTTGTACAAATAATGAGAAAATGAAAACATACCTTAATAAGACTTAAAAATAATGTTTTACATGCAATTGGATAATCACAAAATGGACAAATTTACAGCATAAAGTATCTTCATTCACTCAAGAGAATTTAAACCGAATGAGCATAATAAAAGCATCAAATACGTAATACATAAAGAACAGAATATGCTTACCATACAGTTCCAGCTCGTACTTGCTGTGCATAAAGGGTAGCTGTGTTCAAATTTTTGGTAACAATTCCTGCAGCCAATCCATATGAGGTTGCATTAGATCTTTCAATTGCTTCTTCCAATGTTTTGTACTTTAATAATTGCATAACAGGTCCAAAAATTTCTTCTTTCGCAATGCGCATATGATCTTGAACATTTGAGAAAACAGTTGGCTGGACGAAATATCCTTTAGTGCCATGCCGGCTACCACCGCATTCAAGTTTGGCTCCTTCTTTCTTACCAGATTCGATGAGGTCTAAGATTTTATCGAACTGTTCATCGTCGATCTGAAACAATATTCCACAATTGTAAACTTCTTATTAAAAATTAAAGAAGGAGGAAATATTTAATAATAATAAGATTTATTTAAGAATAACTGAGTCATTATAAAAATGAGGATGGAGGAAATTCTTAAAACCTAAGATTTTTTAAAAACATGCATCAATCTTTACATTTTAGTTCCACTGAAACTAGTTTTGAATTTATTATTGACATCTGGTCAATGTTCTAGTTCACGGTGTTGTATCTTAGGATGTCCTAGGCCGGCACCATGCATAAATTATCAGTAGTGGCAGACTGATCATTGATGCTGTATTAACAGTAGAAATCGTTTCCTCCTTATACGGCAAATTAAGAGTGTTTTTTCACTCAAATTTTGAATTTTGAATTCAACTTTAAAGGGAAAAAAACAGAATATTTGTGCGTCAAGTAATGGGACAAAGTTTGCTTTTGTCAGTGTAACTAATACTGTATTTGTGAGGAAAAAATAACCTAACTGATCATGGTCCACCTATCAGTGTTCACCAACTGAGTTCAGTGTTTTGACTGTAATAAATAAAAGATTAAAGGAGTCGCAATTCATTAGAAAAAGTAACAAAAACTCTTTCGAAATTAAACCAGCTACTGCTGAGGAAGGCGGAAATGAAAACATCAAAACTATTTAGATTGTCTGACAAAACTTCGAGGTCTTTCTAATAGTCTCCTTTCAATTCCTTCCCTTTTACTCCTTAGGCGATTAGACATTCCTTAGGAATTAGACATCTCTAAGTTTCATGATTTAAAGAGTAACAAGAGAAGAGATAATATTAAGATAGGTTCAGGGTTCGAGTCAAGCTTCGGACATGGATGTACTTTCTCTCTCTGTCCTTGTTAGTGTTGTTGGGTTGATGCTGATCCACCTACATGATGCCTACAAAAGAGACCAACACTATCGCTCATTATATAAGTACCATAAAGCCAAATGTTACCAAAAGTGGTGCGCATTGGGAAAAAATATAAATATGGAAATTATTTTAACACCTGAGTTTTATAAAGCAAACAAAATTTATATGTTTTCATTTAAGTCTTAAGCAAAATTCAGATACCACTTACGATCCTTTCTCGCTTAATTATGAAGTACTAAAATATAACAATTCTGAAAATATAAAAGAAATTTATAACTGAACTCTCTGTATAATGAAAATTTTTTTTGATGCAGTTGGTATCAGAAAATGGACACGCAAGGGAATACCTGAGGTCCTTGAATAGTTTTTTCATCGTATGGATCACCAACAACTCGTTTTACGGCTAGTGCTTTACATTTGGCCACAAAAGCATCGTAAATGTCTTCGTGGACGAAAATTCTTGAACTTGCGCAACAGCATTCACCTTGATTCATGAAGAGACCTAGGTGAGCTATATCAGCAGCTTCGTCCACTAGAAACAAAAAAATACTTTACAGTTCATATTAACAGTAACACAAGTTAACAAAAATTAAGGTAGGATATTTGGTCAATAATTCTACCTTAATTTTTGTTGGGGGGAAATCCGACTCTGGAACTAAATTTTTCGTCCCATTTCTGGTTTATTAAGCATGATAACAATAAAAATATAAGTAATATATATATAATCTATTTAACCGTCTGCAACTCGATTAATAAAACATTTGAATTTTGTCAACGTATATTAAACAGGTTTAAAAGAAATTTATTACATTGTTTTTAAAAAATTCAGCAAAGAATAAATTCTTTGTTAAAAAAATTTCATTGATAAGTTATTTTTTCTTTATTGATATAAATTAACCAAATAAGCCATTGTGTACTTCAACTTAGTTTTTCAAAAATAAACTTTTGAAAATTTCGTTTAAAAATTTTTAGTATTATTAAAATATTTCTATAGGGAAAGGAATTTTTTTACAAGAATTTCTTTTTCATCCAAATTTTTCAAGCAATCTGAACTATACTTGTTTAGTCTGATTCTTTATTTTCCTCGTACATATATTACACAATATTAATATTCATATACCCGAGACTAATACATAATGGTCATATACCCGTGACTAATATATAATGGTCATATACCCGTGACTAATATATAATGGTCATATACCCGTGACTAATATATAATGGTCATATACCCGTGACTAATATATAATGGTCATATACCCGTGACTAATATATAATGGTCATATACCCGTGACTAACATATAATGGTCATATACACGTGACTAATATATAATGGTCATACCAGGAGTCTGTTTAGAAGAAATTTGGGTCCGTTAACGGACCCTTCACAAAATATCTTTCCATGAAAACGGACCCTTCACGAAATATTTTAACTTAAAAACAAACCCTTCACAAAATAATTTATCTTTTAATCGGATCCTTCACAAATTTGTTTTTATCTTCGTTATTGCTTTGTTAATCGAATAAACCCTTCCCAGGGTAGACAACAAGAAAGATGGATGTATAAGAATTAAGTTTTGTCTTCGGCAGACGATTCTTCCATTATTCGTCTGAAATGAATATTCTGCGTTCAGCAGTATAGGCTAAATACCAAATTTTTGTATGTTGCGTCTCTAATTTAGAAGCAGCAATTGCTGTTTATTTCTGAAAATTTAATTTTTTTTTTTAATTATAATTTTACCGTGCTGAGCATAATTTTGTATGTCTTTACAATTTAAAAACTCCTTGAAAAAGTTTTTTTGCAATAACGAACCCTATTTACAGAAATTCACAAAAGCGGACCCTGGTTGAAAGAATGTGACTTAACGTTTATTTTATATTCACAAATTACGAGTAATTTTTTCACAATTTTACAAAAACGGACCTTTCACAAAATGTCTGGACAGACCCCTGTATACCTGAGACTAATATATAATGGTCATATACCTGAGGCTAATATATAATGGTAATATACCTATAACATATTTTGCCTGAACAAATATTAAAACTTTTTTTTATCAAATCACTTTCCCTGTTTTGTGGCTCAACTTCTTGCGTTAAGAGCTTTCTTAACACTATTGATGAACAAGGTATTAAAAATATTTTCTTAAACATTGAGTTCAAGATCGACATTATAATGTCGATATACTTTTTTTTGTGGATGATTATATTGTGAATGGAATCGATGTTAATTTTTAAGAAGTTTTGGAGCGCGCTTTGAAAATTTTTGCTAAGATTAAACATTTTTTAAGCAAGATTTATTTTCAATAGAAAAGTAAATTGGGAAACAGAAATGGATAATCTGTTTAGATACTTACAATCGGCATCTGGGCAGATGACTAACGGACTTTTTCCGCCCATTTCTAGTGTTATTCGTTTAGTGTTACTTTTGCCTGCAGCTTGTTGAATAAGCTTACCAACCTGAAAATAAATCAATAGATACTAAGTCAGAATTGTACAAAATGTAAGTCACAGGTCAAAACATAACGTACTTAGTTTAATTAAGAATAAAACATTCCAAAAGTAATGTGGGCAGACTAGAAATTGTTTGAAAAAGTGCATGTCTTTGGATTGACGTATTACCATTTGGAATTTTAATTTTTTCGGGAGAAAAATAATCTTATCAATACAACAGTCGTAACTAAAGCTAGTTAAAGGTCTTAGCAGCAATTGTTAAACTTTTTACAATTTGTTATGTAATTGAATGTTGGAAAAAAAGTCCATTTATTAACCGGGCTGATCAACCCCCCCCCCCAAAAAAAAAACAAAAAAAAAAAACAGGCAATTTTATTTAATACATTAACCATTTAAATACCAGTGTTCAGTTTTTGGATCATGTCCAAAATACTTTCGGGAAGTTAAGCATATGTGTCCACCAAAATATAATAAAATCTGTATTTGGTTCTGAAATTTCCCCGTTGTTATTTTACTAACCCTAATATGCAACTAAATGAATGAAGTATTTCTAATTTAATCCCAAATGTGTTACCACATTTTCCATATAGGCGCATTTTCTCTTGTTATAAAATATTAGTCCGGAGGGTGAAAAATAAGTTTAAGAAAAATTGAAGGAGATACAAATGAAATTTCCAGTTTAGATAAGAAAACAATTTAATCTCATCAAATTTAAAAATTAGCTTCAGAGTTCGTCAAAAGACTGGTATTAAAACATAATTCGTAAAAAGTAGGGAACAGATCATCAAATCAGTGTTTTAAAATCATTACTGTCCTTTGTTGTGGTGAGATTCGATATACGAACGACTGTAATGGATCAAGAAAGAAACATTTTTAAAATCTGCCAAAGCACAAGAGATGAAGGTGAAACTGAAGAAAAGAAATCAAGTTCTGCTTGATTGCTGGTGGAAGGAAAAGCATTGAAAGGAGATTAATAGAAACACCTCCATGTTCTATAAAAAATCGAATGGGTTTTGATGTTTTCATCCCAGTTTCCTAGATAGTGATTCATCGATAGCATTTAAATTTTTGCTAGCTTAAATGCTGACTTGCTACTCCTAATAAGGCAGCATTTTTTCTTACCGTATATTTGACAAGGGTTTCGAATAAATGAAAGATCCATTATGTAAACATTTTAAGAAAAAGAAACGATGTCCACCAGATATATACTAACCTCGGTAGAACCAGTAAAAGAAACTTTATCCACTTCCATATGGTGAGTGAGTGCACCACCGGCAGTTGGACCATATCCGGGCACCACATTGAAGACACCAGGAGGAAAGCCAGCCTCTTTGGAAAGAGCCGCAATGTAGATGGAAGTCAATGGAGTCTGCTCAGCAGGTTTTAAGATAACGCAGTTTCCACAAGCAAGAGCGGGACCCACTTTATTGGTCACCAGAAGCACAGGGAAATTCCACTACAACAAATAGATAATAAACACTGTAAAAGAACTTAATAGAATTGTGAACACATGTATGTTGACTTTATTTTTACCAATCAATATCTAGTTTTTTTTTCTTTTATCTGTCTTTTCTTTTTTACATCACATTTTTTGATGGCGAAATATTCGTTTGCAAGTGCGGTAATTGTTTTACTTTTGGGTGCATTAAGCGTCCGACCACTAATTTGTTATCTTAAGTTTTTTAAATTCCCTAAGGAGTCACCGCACCGAATTCAATGGAGTGATAATATGATGGATTAACCCCAAAAAATAAATAAAAATGGGGGGGGAGAGAAATAGTCACGATCTGCTATGAAGTAAGATGATGATAGCAAAGACTTCAGTTCCCAAGCAATCCGACATAAAAAAAATTTCTGGGACTGGAAGGGACATCGTAAGACCCGAGAGGTCCGGGCCTAGGGTACCACATTTGTTACAAATATAGTACATATGTCACAAAACGTGATCCCCTTTAATGCTAATTTATTTTTGCGTGTGTGTATGTTTCCTAAAAATTGTCTGCTAGAGTTATAAATTAGAAAAAATTGAAATAAATATAATCTGAAATTTACAAATATATCATAATTTGCCCTTATCATAAATATTGCAAAAGCATTTTGTATGCAAACAATATTTAAATTTGGTTTGAAATTCCGACTAATGGAGCTTTGTGCTTACAACCTGCAGATTTCAGTAGGGCCTGGGAGAATAATAGCAAGCAAAGAGATAGTAGACCCGCAGTTAATTAGAAATCTCTGTCTATGTAATATTACAATTTTAAGAAAGAATCTCAATACGCTAAATACAACTTTATTTCTATTAGGAAAAAAGAAAAAAAAACTTACGGGGATGATAAGACCGCAAATTCCAACAGGCTCCAAACGAGTATATGTAAATGTATTTCCATCTATAAATAAAAGTGTTAACCAAAAAATGTATTTCAGGTAATTAATTAATTTTGAATAATATAAAGATAATTTCAATGTAATAAGAAAGCAAAAAACAAATTATACTTATTTTTTACACCTCGCAAGAGAAATATTAAATAAGAGGGTCCCAAAAATGATCCATTATTTGAAAAATCAGTTAAAGAACGAAATATGTGGTTAACGGAGTGCTGCTTAGGGAAGCCAGAATTTTATTCTCACCGAGTATCAAATTAGTTAGAAAATTTGTCTCTTTATAGCATTGCTGAGAAAAAAACATAAAAATGTTTTTTCAATAGAGTACCCAGTACCATATAGTGCAACAATGTTGCTCAGTTTGAGAAAAAAAATTAATAGCCACCTACGCAAGCATTTGAGTGATCTAAGATATGAAGAAAAATATTATAGTTATTTCTAGTCAACAATACCATCTGTTGACAAACTTTATATCTAAATTTGAAACTTCGTGGGAATACACACTAGTTATCTTAGCAGAACTTAGCAAAATTATACATCTCTTTCTTATTCCGGTTTTCTTTTATTGATTATTCGGTCACTTTTGAGTCACATTGATTATTCGGTCACTTTTCAGAAACAGATAAATATTTTATACTTCTCAGTGACAAATTAATCCTTAATAACAGAGAATAACAATTACTTTCGAAACAACATTCATACGAATTCTTACCAGTTGGTATGACTTTTCCATGGATTTTATCGGCACAACCAGAGTAATACCTCAAGGTTTTAATAGCAAACTTCATATCACCAATAGAATCCTTAAAAGGTTTGCCATTTTCTAACGTTTGCAAGTTCTGAAAAAGTGAACAAAAGAATCCATTAATATTATTAAATTTAATTTCAAACAATTTATTCAACGCAATGCATGTCATACTGTACACGAAAGTATTAAAAATTTTGCATAAGTAATAAATTTAAAATAGTCATGCTGTGATGGAGTTTATGTAGATTTCCTGTTACCATAAAAATTTTTACTTAATTTTAGTGTTAAAAGTTAAGCAACCTAACTTTATAGCAATATAAAATTTCTCTTCTTTCTTAATTTTTAACTAGGTTACTTCTCTTGCTCATGAATTTAATTATTAAAATTATATCTGTCAGAGAATCCCTACGAAATATTTCTGTTCTCAGAATATTAAATTGGAAAAGTAAAGCCGTCAGTTTTGAAACATCTGTAAAGAAATTTTAATACCATTAGTTTATTTATTTATTTTGAGGATGCTGATCACTTTGGTGTAAAGATACTTTTTTTAACCGCTTTGCCAAGTTAAAGTTCAAATAACAATAAGAGCCATTAAATCCTTTTAATGTGAGGCAGTGTTTCCCAACTTGTGGTTCACGAACTCTTAAGAAAACGAGGTCTATACGAGTTGCAATGGAGGGGTTTTAGGCTACTAATGTAAAAGAACAAAGACATAAAAATTTGACATAAGGTAATTTAGTTTGAGCACGAAGTAATTTGAAACAAATATTTTCTGAACTATTTATAATGTTGGTTTGTTTGTTTTCTATGCAAAAATTTTAGTTTTCTTATTCTTTCACATATTTACATACTATTATTACATACTGCGCTCATGGGTAAGAGTTACTTATTAAGGATAACTACAATTAAATCGTTGATAATAATTGAAATTGAATAAAATTCTTGCAAGGTTTTTGCAAACATATATTGTGGATATTTCAACTTGAGTATAAAGAAAAAGGATTTTACGAGTAATTATTGCAAAAATAAACTCAAAAATTTATTTTTGCTTAATATCCCTTGAAAAAAAGGACTCTACATGCCTCTTTATTTTTATCTGTTTGAACCACTGCGTAATCTCTCTCAGCATAGGAACAATGCTCCATTTCTCTGGACTAGAAACACCTCCCATTTTCATGGGAGAGATTGTGCAGCTTTTTATTTAAACATAACCAAGTCTAGAAAGAATTATTGAAGTTCGCACTGTTATAAAGGTTTGTAGCTTATGAAAAATCGTTAAATTTTATAATAATACTACTGGCATTCTCTATAACAAAGAGAAAAACTATGAAAATTCAGAAACTTGATTTACTCTACTACTTTATCACAAATACTTGGATATCGTGTCTCGTAGTATTAATGATGTGAAAAGTGAATTGTTGAAAAGAATTAAATTAAAATTAAATTATTTTGAAATCAAACTTGATGTGTCGATCTCACCCAATTTAGTTCCCTAAATTGCTTTTAAAGAATTTTCATAGGATATCTCAATAAGAATTTTTTTTTAGCCTGGAAAGATTTCTTAACGAGCTTGAGAAATAATTTTTCTATAAATATTCGCTTTATTAGGAATTTATTAGTTTTATTTATAAGGAATTTATTAGTTTTATTTATTAGTACCATAAATATTAATTAATGCTTGTAAAAGGAAAAAGAGTACCGTAATCATTAATTAATGATTTTATTAGGAAAAGTACCCTAATTAATGCCTGTATGAGGAAAGAGTATTGTAATTATTACTGGAATTAGGGAAAAGGGTATCCTGATTAATGCTTGAATTAGGGAAGAGTAACCTAATTAATGCTTGAATTAGGGAAAAGAGTAACCTAATTAATGCATGCATAATTAAAAGAATACTCTAACTAATATTTGTATTAGGAGTAAAGTAGGTACCCAAGTTAATGCTTGTATTAGGAAAAGAGTACCCAAATTAATGTTGTATTAGAAAAAGAATGCTCAAATTAATACTTGTATAAGGAAAAAGAGTACCACCCTAATTCATGCTGGTATTTAAAAATTAGTGGAAATTTTAAATTTCTCATATCAATACAATTTGATATTTTCATCAAGTTAAATTTCTTTAATTTAAAGTTGATCATGGAAATAAAACATTTATGCTTATTGATTTTCAGAGACTGGATACACAATTAAAGCTTTCCAATTCTATCGTCTAGCTAGACACACTGTAAATACCTACGCCTGTAAATGATAGATATTGGAACAAATTTATGAAATGTCAGCTAAGTAGGTAAATATTGTATTGTATCTCTGAATATTACATTGCGTTTACTACACTTTTTCGATGATCTTAATATGAGACATAAAATATTTCGCTTTATGGTTTTAAGCCATCTGTGCACACACCCATAACGATCAGTTACATCTATTTTTTTTCCTTCAAAATAGCTATTGATCATTTTCATTTAAGCTTCAAAATTTATTTATTTTGTATCGACTCATAAAGGTTTTACAAATTGGCTTGAATGAAATTCTTAAAACTGAATCTAAAGCAGACCAACTATATTGCAACTTTCACTACATCCAAAGCAATTTTAAAAAATCGCTTATTGACATCAGGTTCAGTATTACAAATGAGTATACTGATTTGTTTAAAAAAAAACTATTCATTTTATTATAGATTAAAAGCGGAATTTCATCCACGACAGAAACAGTCAAACATTGATCCAAATTTTTAATTTTGCTTCATCAATTACTCGTAGCTACAAAAATATATTAACAGTTCTCAAGAATCAAACGTATTCAACTGAGCACCAAATTGTTTCTTGTAGGACTTATGGATTTATTCATTTTTTGCAGCTATCCGTTTTTATTTTATAAATGTTTATATTTGGATGTTTTGGATTATATTTTGCTAATGTTGCAAAATAAAAATTTAATTTTTTTTCATATGTTACTAACGGTTACACGAGTTTACAGATCTTTTCTTAATATCTTGAGTTCGAAAAAAAAAATTTCGGGAACACTGCTGCATAGTTTACAAATGAAAATTTAATTTAAAGAGCAGCAATATTTCTTTTAATCCTGCTAAGCTACGAATCAAGCTGGTTTTGAAATCAAATCTTCCAGATTCCTTGTTGTATTAGATTATTCAAAAATAAAATGCTTAATCTCAGCCGATCTCAGCAAGGACTCACATTTAGATATCTGGGCACTTCTATCCGTTTTTGTTCTGAGACAAGTCTGCCAGTAGATCTCCATGGCGCTGTTCTCTTTTTGCAAATAATGTCTGGAGATCATTTTTACAAATTTACTACCTCAAGTTTCTAATTTCAGAAACACAGCGAAATTCGCAGTTGTATATTGCAGTTTTACTCAGTAACTCTTATTTGACAACATATTCAAATTTCATAGGGATTGGCTAATTTTTGGGGGAGTATAATTTTTCCTTGATTTATGATGTTTAGTTTATTTGGTATCAAAAGAAGAAGAATACATACCGCCAAGTATTCAATGTCTCTCTCCATGAGGTCAGACAACTTGTAAAGGAGTCGTCCTCTATCGTAAGCATCCATTGTGCGCCAAACAGAGCCATTCTTAAAAGCAGCCTTTGCAGCTTGCACTGCTTTTTCCACATCAGCCTATTTGGAATAAAGGGATTTGTGTTTTAAAAGATTTTTTGAAATCATCCAATAATACAAGGCATATATGATACGATCAATGTAATTTATCAGTTAATATTAATAATCTTACCAGTTAGTAGTATTATTAGCCAGATTTATTACTAACCTAAACATAGGGTCAGTGCACTTAAATGCCACCCGATTTCATAAAAGTTTGTCGCATTTAGGTCAAATTTTACCTTTTTTTAAAAATTCTTCACCGAAAATAGCTAAAATATTACGATAATAGTTCTAAACAAAGTTTTTCTTGCTGAAATTTAATTATTATCTGCAACTTAAGCAAAGATGTTGCATTTTTATCGTTTTTAAGGTAACCAGCCTTTAAATGCGACCCTCAAGGTATGTTGCAACAGTGCATTTTTACAACGTTTTTACTCATTTGCTTTTGTGTCCATAAAAATGAAATCTTACTATCTAATTTTCAAATACTCTCCGACTAGCTAGAATGCTCTATGCCCGAAGACAATATGAGTTTAAATCGTTTCATGATGAATTACAAGAAATGTTTATCGCCATTTTGTCTCAAAATTGAGTTTATCGTCTATCAAAATTCTGACCATTTTAAACTAAGCTTAATATCCAATTAAAACTCTGATCTAGATGGCTAGCAAGTTCGGAATACATCGCATTTAGGACATGTTGGGGGAGCATGAAGATAAGATGAAATTGCACGTTAAATAAGGTTTTAAATGTATGGAAAAGAAATGGGATAGGCTCCAGAGATACGAAATTTTCATACAATGATTCACGAATTAGATGATACAGATATTCATAGAATAGAATACAGATGATTCACGAATTAGGATTTAACGTAACTGAACATTGTCGCATTTCGGCACACTGACCTTACATAATATATTTTACTAAAGGGAATGATTTGAAATCAATCCATCAGTTGTTTCGAAGTTCATTCAATTTCTAGATTCGTTCCGTCACTAATTTAAGAGCAGAAGTGTTTTCAAACTGTCTTACTCTTTTTCAACGCTTAATTTGTTCTTTAAATTTGAATTATAATTTAAACTTGCTCTTTAGAAATGCTGGCATGCATATTTTAAATTTACAATGTATGCTATTAAAAATTTTTAATACGTTCTTACTACATTCAAAGATCGGAAATCAAATTCTTGCATTTTATAATGAGGGTCTTTAAAGAAAATCGACAAATGCATCTGTGTAATCAACTGATCAATACTTTAGGAAGAGTGAAAATATTGCTTTACCTGGTCTCCTTCCTGGACTTCGACTATTGTTTCAGCATTTGTGGGATTGATTACCGGGAATTTCTTTCCGCTTGCAGAATTGTGCCACTCATTGTTAATAAAGATCTGGAAAAAAAAAGTTAATTTACATGAGAAAAAAAGAAATTTTAAATCTATAAATAATAAAACTATGTTAAACAAAAGACTATCACTGTAAAATGTTGATTTTGTCCCTCATATTTGTGACATCGGATTTTTCAAAGAATCAAAAAGCAATGTATAAGCGTATAAGATACTGTAAATATTATACTGCTTAATTTTACAGCTTACACTGAAGGAAAAAATTTCTGTTGCATGAAATTTTTTTTATCACGTTCAATGCCACGTTAATTTTACATGGCTTGCCCGCCTGGCCAAAATTATTTTCTCAGCATGTATTGCATTAATTTCTTCAAACCGTTTTAGTAACGGTAATATAAAAAAAATTAAAAGCATTAAAAATTTACTCGAATTATGTATTCCTAATAATCTTGGCTTCGCCGGTCACCGGTGACCCCCATGGCATTCAACGTGTTAACAAATCTTAGATACTTTCGCATTGGTGACTTCAAATTTTACTTGAGTTCTCCCTTTAAGTTTCAGTTTTATTTTTAAATGACACTTTTAGTCAATATTTGTCAAAATGTACAATTTAGATAACAGGGAGTCGTGTAAATGTAACGACAAACTTCTCGGGGAGTTAGGGCAGACCATCAGAATTAAAATTGCATAAGAACCAATTTTTCTAAAATGTCGTCATATGCGACTAATAAAATATGCTTCCTTAACATAAACAGTTTCTTCGTGAGCTTCTGAATCGATCATAAATAGGGAAGAAGCGCCTTTAGCTGTTTACATTTCTGGACATGGGATTCCATGCGATTATTATGCTGACGATGGATCTTAACTCCTCTAAAAGTTTGTCACAACATTTATGCGAACCCTATTATACTTAATGTTTTTAAACTTGAACATTTCGTTTCGTCAAATAAAAAAAAGAGACTAAAAATGTCATTTAAAATAATATCTAGATTTTGGATCAAAATTAATTTCAGAATTGAAATCCCTACATCCGCATCAGGCAAGACCTTGTATTTATGAAGAAAGAAAATTTGTTCCCCATTATAAGCGAATTGTAGAATGCTCCTCAAAAATCTAATCAAGGCTGATGCAGACAAAATTCACCGCCAAATTGTAAAAAAAATATTAACTGTTTAATTGCTCAGGAAAGTATGCTAGAGTTCAAGAAAATTTTATGGGGCTAAAAATCAATAATTTTACATCCTTTTTAAATGTTATTCCATTTCTCATTCGTTTTGAGAGAAACTGTAAAAATACTTAAAAGATGGTTGTTTGTAAACGTCAATACTGAGCTAACACGTCTATACGTCAATATGGACTATTGTAAGGAAATCAAACGATGTTATAAACCAAGTCTGACTGAAACTAAAAAGAGGAAGAAAGTCACTAAGGTGCCTGAAGGTCATATTTCTCTGAAAGTTAACAGCCTAAAACATAATCTTCGAATCTTTCTTAGAAAATGTATTGTAAAATATTAATAATAAATTTATACAGTAATTACTAATTTTCAACAATTGTGATACAACTATTTACACTCCAAAATTTGAAAAACAGTAATTGTAAACGACTCCGTACAAAAAAACAGTACTTGTACCATCCGACATTTGACGTATGTCCAAAATAATTTTTCAATTGGTAGTGAACTGAAGAACATTTTAAACCCAATCAAATTTTTACAAAACTATCAGTTATTATGAAGGAGGTTGTTGACAGTATATTGCTCCGATGTGATACAATTATTGTGATTCACAAAACTTCACAAAATATTTTAACTTAAAAATGGACTCTTCACTAAATGATTTTTCTTATAATCGAACCCTTCACAAATTTGTTTATTTTCATTATTATTTTGTTAATCGAACAAACCCTTTCCAGGGCAGAAAACAAGAAAGATGGATGTAAACGAATTAAGTTTTGTCTTCAGACGATTCTTCCATTATTAGTCCGAAATGAATATTCTGCGTTTAGCAGTATTGGCTAAATACCAAATATTTGTATGTTGCATCTCTAATTTAGAAACAGCAATTGCTGTTTATTTTTGAAAATTTAATTTTTTTAATTATAATTTTACAGTGCCGAGCATAATATTGTATCTATTTACAATTTTAAAACTCCTTGAAAAAGTTTTTTGCAATAACTGGACCCTATTAGCACAAATTCATAAAAGCGGACCCCAGTTGAAAGAATGAGAGTAATTTTTTCACAATTTCACGAAAAACGGACCTTTCACAAAATGTCTGAACAGACCCCTGGAAATAGTTTTTACACATTTTTGTTAAATTCTAAAATTTATGTGCTTTCAAATTTATGATTTGGAAGAAGAAATTTGTGGTGACATTCAAATGGAAAGGATAAATTTGAGAATTGAAACTAGGTTAGACTAGAAAAAATTTTCATGGTGAGGTTTTTATTTTTTTATTTTATTCAAACAAGTCAATTTTGTCGTTTCTTTTTACGCTTTTTCTTTCAAGAATTGAGAACATTTCAAATTCGTTTCGCTTTTTTTCTTATTTTTTTTTATTTTTATTATTATTATTATAGCGCGGTATTTTAATGGAACGTTTCTGATACACTTTGTTCTCTTATCGCCACTTTTTTTCGTCTACGGTAATTTAGATAACCGGTTCGATAAAAAAAAAAAATTGTGATTTCCAACATTAAAGTTTTGTTCTAAGAATCTAGAACACTTTTTTTCTGTTTTTCTGCTTTCATTATTGACCTTGCTTTTTATCGGCGTATATATTATGAAATTTTTAAAAGCGTTTCTAATAAACTTTATTCTTTTATCTACACTTCTTTCTAAAAATACGGCAGTCCTCCACGAAGGCAAATTTCTCCCAATAGTTGATCCAGGACCCCTTGTCTTCTGGATAGGATTCAAAATACAAGGATACGTAGTTGAACATTAGTAGTCGTAAACCCAAAATTGGGTCGGCTGTTCAACGACGGTTGTAAAATAAAAAGTTAAGAAGTTGAACTGTGGATAAAACGCTTGCCTCGAAATGAGGTGAACCGGGTTCGAGTCTCAGCGATGGCTGCTTGATTCGAATCCCGTACCCAACCACAGAGCTGAAATAAAATATCCTCAGTGGTAGACGGATAATGGGTTAGATTCCCTTTGTCGTCAGATTAACCGTGGGAGGTTTTCAGAATTTTCCTCATCATGTAACGCAAATGCGAGTAGGTTGCATCAAAATTTATCCACGAAGGCAAAATTCTCCCATATACTTGATACAGGAGTTACTTTGTCTTCTGGATTGGGTTTAAAATTACAAGGCTACGGAGTTGAGCATTGGTAGTCGTTAACTCAAGATTCTGTAGGCTGTTCAACAATGATTAAAAATAAAATGTTAAATTACTATTTTCAACGTTAACATTTTCTTTTAAAAGTATAGAACGATTTCTTTTTCCTTTTTATTTTTACTAATCTTTATTTTATCGAAGTTTTCCTTATGACGCGGCAATTTTTAAGATAGTTTCTATCCGACTTATTTCATTTCTCTTCACTTTTTCTTGAAAATTCCGTAATTGGAGAACTAAGATATTTAAAATTAGATCTTTATTTTTTCTGTTTCGTTTTTGTATGGTGACTAATTATTTAACACGCATTGTTTGTCTCCTAAATGAATCTTGCATAATACTGCACGGTCATCAGAGTCAAAAATAGTTTTTCTCGCTAGATTGCTATAATTGGCGTAAGGTTATAGGTTATCAATCACTGAATTTTTACCTTCAAGCTTCTTTTTTAGTTAATTGAATGTTTATATATTTTTTGCTTTATTTTTTATGATTTACCCACCCTAATGAATATTAAGTTGATTAAATAAAAAATTAAACAGTGCTGACTTAAATATTAGAGGTATTTTTTATTGAATGAAATTAGTTTTGAAGTTTGTTTGACATTCTATTTTTCGAACTAGTCTAGGACTCAGGATATTGTACTGTACTACAAATATAACAAGAATATTGAGTTTCTAAACTTACCAATAAAGCTAAGTTTAATTATTTTTTAATAATGACTAAATCTACAAATAAAAAATATTTATATTTATGATTTTTTTTGAAAAATGTTTATGTTCGACATTCGCGAAATCACTATATTCGTTACAATCCTAGTCAGGGTTGGCAAGATTTTGCCGCAGGTGGAAAAAACCATGGTAAATACCGGTAAAAACCGTCCTGGCAAAAACAGGTTTTTGCCAGGCAAATTGGCAAAAAGTGGCAAAAACCTATATTTCCAAGATGAGAGGACAAAAACACATTTTTGATACAAAATTCCTAAAATTGAAATATATTTTATGAATATAAATAGTTACAAAAAAATTAACAAAATTATTTATCCATAATTAAATGATAATGTAATAATATATCATTTTAGTAGTTTAAAACATTATTGATTGGAAAATTTGTGATTATTCTCTTTTTCCAGTGAAATGAACTTATTTTAAAGTAATGTAACTATAATTTAAAGCATAAAATATCTTATCAACATGTGTAGTTAATTATTGTACAAATAATAATTTTTTATAATAAATAATATTATACAAATAATAATATTTATTTGTAAAAAAACATATTTTAGGATTCTAAAATGAAAGGAGATCAAAAACTTTCAATCTCTTAAAAATTATTACCCTTATATTAATTATTAATATGTTAAAAATAATTTTTTCATGTAATGTTTCAAAATTATTCTTCCTTATGATTGATTTAAATTTGTTTCAATTATTTTGTAATAATATTTAATCAACAATTTAGATAATTTGGTTTTTGCCGGTTTTTACCAGTTTTTGCCGGTTTTTACCAGGTTTTTGCCACTGTCCTGGCAAAAACCCCTTTTTGCCGGCAAAAACTCCAACCCTGATCCTAGTACTATGGACAGAATCTGATTAAGCGAAGGAAGTAACTGGATTTTATTTAACTGTTGTGCCGATAAGTTCTCTTGAAATATGGTGAAGTCAGCAGTGTTGTAGTGAATGGGCTATGGTGGATTCAGTTTTTAAATGTTATGACTGACTGAGCTATAGGCTATAGTTTCATATCTTAGTGTATATTTTCACTGACCATAATATCCGTGCGTTCAGTATATATAGTAGTAATCTGTTTTGGAACATAATCGATTTTGTGCTTTTAAGATATAGTTGCAGTCACCCATGAAATAAGATATAGTTGAAGTCACCTATAAAATTGAGTGCAAGCTCATCTGTACTGACAGGTAGCCGATGAGTGGCTTCAGGAGTTGAAAGTGCGCCTGTATGACCATTTGTCTATCTGACCTTTTATATATCCTTTTAAATTTATTTATGAGTGGTGGGCAAAATTCTTTATATTCTAATTTATTAAAAATATTAATAAATTACCTATGTTACCACTAGGAAAAATATTATCTAAAACTACGCAGAGATTCCATAGTAGCTGGAGGGATGCTAATAGAAATCTGGGATATTTGAAAGGTTGAGCCCGAAGAATTCGATTAGTATTTTTTAGTTAAATCTATCTTAATTAGATCTTAATTTATTTCTTATGACCAAGAATTTCCTTGTTATCTTTCAGAATCAGTGAAATTAAGGAGATTAAAGTTAAAACTATCATAAAAGACTACATTAAACAAGCTTACCACGGGTATTTAATATTTACGAAAGTGATAATTAATTTACGTCAATACCAGTAGGAATTTTTTTTATCACTTTAACGTTTAGAGATTTGATTGATAAGAATTTTCTTGCGAATAGATTTTCTGTAAAAAAATAACATGTACACGTGTTCACAAATGAATTATAATATTGACGTTTGTTTCATTTCTGACACCACTAAGAAAAAATAATATAGGAAATTAAGCACAAAAAAAAAAAAAAAAAAAAAGATATAAGTGTCACTCAGTTAATTCACGAATGTTCAGTGTCCAGTTCAAAAACAATTTTCAAATCATTCAAAGAAGACTTCATTTCAGAAAATAATCGGTTTCTTTTAGAAACTTGGTCTTATATAACTGAGGTCAAAGTTATCTAATGAAATAGTACAAGATCTTTCTGTCATTTTAAAGTGGGTGAAAAAAATTAAAAGAAACTTCAAACGATAAATTTCGGTAAACCTTGAAAAGGTCAGATATGAGAATCTAGAAAAATGCTGATAAAAATCCCCCAGTAATAACTTGACACGTGAACAAACCGAATTGATAAGAGGCAAAATACAGTGGAAAAGAAAACAAATGAAAACTTGAAAAATAAAACCTTTGACAAGAGACATTCTTTTTAATTAGGGATATTTAGCTGAGAAGAAAGTTAACTCATAAATGCGATAAATTACGAATTTAAAAAAAAGATTCAATTAATTAGATTTAATTGACAGTTATAAGTAATTTTGTGATATTACAAAAATTATTAAATAAAATATTAATTTTTTGCATATTGAAAAATGATTTTATAATATATTTCTTTACATTTCGATCATGAAACAAAATCAACTTAACTCAAGAAATTAATGTCCGTAAAAACAAAGTTTTTAGAAAAAACCAAACCCCCTTATTTTTTATTTATTTATTTTTTGGGGGGAGGACTTTTTCACGGTTTAATTGGGTTTTTCAGAGTTGAATTTTTCCTCATTTTTTCTATTCCTTCAGAGTAAATCTTGCGGCATTAATAAATACCAAGTAATAAATACTATTAATTTAATAATTAAGCCCTTCATAACCTTAAATAATAATACATTCTTTATTAATGTCATTTACATAGATGAATTCGAAATAATATTCTTGATTATAGTAATAGAGTATTTTCAGGCCACGTAAAATCACATCAACCATGCATAAAACTGTACAACAGTTTCTTGAATCAAATTTGATTCAATTTTTCGTTGTATAAAAGAGTTTTGCTTAACTTAATAACGTAAAGTCACCTAGAAGGATAACAAATAATATTATTATAATTGAATTTTCCCTTCTTTGTCGTGAGTTTTTAATAACAAGTTTATTCCTTCAAAATAAAAAAATTAAGTATATTCATTTGGTATAATGCTATTGCTAGAAGCAAATTCATGCTATAATCCACATTTACCTCAGTCAAGAAGTTTTTCTCAGTACTTATACTTTTCGGGAGGCAGTAAAAAACTTATGAACACAGTATCTACATTAGATACCATGGAATCAATATTAAATGCGTTTATTAGTTATATCTGGTACAAATTAAATTATACTAATACTAGTAGTACCAATTGCCATAATTAAGCACCATTGGTGTCAATAACAATATGGCTATCCTTACGGTTTCCCGAAACGAGTAAGTACCTTTTTCTCATAAATTTTATTCGCCGCACGTAACTAGTTTATTCAATTACCGTTGATTTGATATTACTTAGTTTTATAAAAACATAGTTCAAAAGCATAACTATAAATAAAATAAGTGGTTTTAGATAATTTTAGGAATACTAATTTGGTAGCGTAGTCTGCCTATGATACTATGGTCATGTTGATCATTGAACTTTTTTGAGATAATAAATAAAAAATTAAATATTAACGAGCATTTAATAAACTCCTTTTTTATTAAATAGAGTAATAAGCTAACAAACATGACGGATAATATTTTTTAAATACTCGAAAAAATCTTTTATAGTTTAATTTGAAACAATGGCTAATGCTAAAATCAAGAGAAAGAATTTATTTTTTATACGTCTCTCCCGAACAAATTTGGGATTGGAGGCTGAAATTCACACTTCACCTGTTGTCTGAATTTCATGACATTAGCACAAACATAAGCACACACACCTGCAGAAATTTTTCCTTTTATTATTGTAGACAGATATTTTTAAACTTATTTATTTCTGTACCGTTACAATTCAATAAAAAATTTTTTTAATATATTTTACGCTATTAAAATTAAGACTGAAAAATAGTTCATTGATGCCATTCTATAATAACTATTTATATGCGTAATAATTAAATAAAAACAATTACAAAGCGAAGAGTATCAATTAGTTAAATTATTTGTATTTGTTACACATAACATAGTGTCGAAGAAGAAAATGTAAGTTTTAAAATAATTTTCGGGAAGATTTCCGTATCGTGATCAGCGTCAGAATAATCGCGAAGTCTTTGCAACTTCCGGGCATATGCCCGCGAGAAAAAAAAATCACAGAAAGGGATCAACTGGGACATAATTTGTAGTCACCCCCGGGCAAACCACTACATCTTCTTATAAAAAAATTTCTCCAGTTTAAAATCCATTTGGGAGTTTCGTCTATTGTTGTTGGTGAAACAGATCACGATACGGAAATATTCCTAATTTTTTTTTTTTTTTTTGTTAACTATTTCATTTTAAGATTGTTAAAACTTATTTCGATAATATGATGGCTTTGGATGTATGGTCGTATCTTAAATTTTAATACACATGCAAATGTTACAATTAAATTTTGGGAATAAAATTTGACATGGACAATTTTCTTTAAAAATTGTTGTAAAAAAGGTGTTGGGAGTAAGGAACTTTTGTTTTGTTGAAAAGCTGCATAACTACGCCTCTGTAGATTCGCTAGATACGATGTTAATTTACTTTGTCTACAGAGCCATTTAAAAGTCAATTGAAAGCTTCCTCATTATTAGTTCTCACCTAAACAGTGTAATATTGAATCTTCAACGCCTTCCTCTCCATAAATAATTTCACATAATTTAGTTTGAATAGTTACGGACTACGAACAACACAAATTAAACTATACAAATATACGTTATAGAGTTAAAAATTATTAATCATATGTACGAGGATGAAATCTAGCCCACTATAAAAATTCAAGGCCAAAGCCTAACATAATAATTGTAGAAATGAAACACCAAGGACAGAAATAGAAAACGTCAGTTGTGAGAAGAGGAGGTTTTATGTTTTTTAAATCAACCTTGGATGGAATGGTAAAAGCATAATGTATTGTAAAAGGTAAAAACATTACGAACTATTATTATTTGCTAGAATTAATGTACACGACAAAAAATTTTCACGATCAACGCCTTGAAACTTGAGTGTTGTTGCTAGTTGCGATCAAATAGTTAAAGGATATGATAAAGTTTCATTATTCGTTCTAAAAAATAAAAAAATAGTTCAGTGCGCAAAATAAAAAACAGACAGTCTTCAATAACTTTTAATGTAATGATTTTGATGTAAATCTTCACGTTCTGTGACTCAATTTTAATGGTTCAAGTGGGTGACTTCAAATAGGCTAATTAATTAGTGCAGACGATATTTTAAGTTACGAAATCAGATATAAAAACGTACTTTCTCTGAATAAACATACCCTTTTTTCGACAGATTCAAATTTCTGATCCCCAAAACATGAGAGTAGCCGCAATCTGGGTAATATGTTCTCCATAGTTTGATCAGGAGTGTGGTCCAAAGTTTGAGCCCCTTAACGTCAATTTCACTTTTCGCGTATTTTGTTAGATCTCGAGAACTTTTTAAGCGAATTGAAATATTTTTGCACACAAATATAATTCGTTTGACCAAAAATAATTTCATGCAAAAAATAATTTTTAGTAAATGTTTATAATTTTTTATTATTTTAATTATTGTCGAAAAAAATTTGAATTGTAAAGGTATAAAATTTTTTGCATTATTTTTAAAAACGTAATTTTTCATGACAAAATAAGAGATCTGAGTGAAATCGGTCGAATAGTTCCTGTGGAATCAAACTTTAAAAAAGTCTTATTTTAAAAATTAAATTTCTCAGGAATTATTCAATAGATCTCACTCAAATATTGTATTTTGCTATGTATTATTAAATTCTTAAAAACCATATAAAAATTGTATGCCTTATAATTCAAAAAGTTTTCTATTAATATTAAATAAAATATTAAAATAAGAAATATTTACTAAAAGTCATTTTTTACATGGAGTTTTGCTTAGACAAACGAATTTTAAAATTGGTGCACAAACTTTTCAATTCGCTTGAAAAGCACTCGAAGTATGGTGCAATAAGTAAAAAGTAAAATTAACATTAGGGAGTCCAAACTTTGATCTTCTCTCCTGACCTAATTGGGACTATATTTCCCAGATTGCGGCTACCGCCTATATCAGAAATCCGAATAAGTCGGATTTCTGAGAAAAGTATGTTTATTCAGAGTTAAGTAGTATAACATAACATATAGTTTGCAATAATTAAGTAGCATAACATAAAACATCGTCTGCAATAATTAAGTAGCATAACATAAAATATCGTCTGCAGTAATTAAGTAGCATAACATAACATATCGTCTGCAGTTATTAAGTAGCATAACATAAAATATCGACTGCAGTAATTAAGTAGCATAACATAAAATATCATCTGCAGTAATTAAGTAGCATAACATAAAATATGGTCTGCAGTTATTAAGTAGCATAACATAAAATATCGTCTGCAGTAATTAAGTAGCATATTTGAAGTTTCCCCCTCTAACCATTGAAATTATTTAAAATTTTAGCTCATGTTATACCGAACATTTTATCAAAAATTCACTATGATACCTATCTAAAAAATTGCTCAAAATGCCCAGATCTTAAAGTGCGAACATGTAAGATTCAATTCACTTTTATTCAGAAATATGATTTTATACTTACATATTGTCTAAATTTTTTATTGTACAGTTTTAAATCACAAAGTACTTAAATTTTTATTTAAAAAGACGGAACAGTAAATGTACCTATTATTGCTATTTTATACTGGTCGCTGGTGGAGACTAGTATAAAATAACAATAATAAGTACAGTAGTTCTGCAAGTATAATTTAAGCATTTATATTTATCCTTTTTTTTTTTTTTTTGGTAAGGTAATTCTCAAATTTATGAAAATAAGTGCACAATAAATATTTTATTGATCTTTTTTATTGTATAATAAATACAGTATTTTTTCAACAAAAAAAAAATTTCAGACTCATATTAAACCTTTTTTTATAAATTAAGTACAGTAATTCTTAAATCTTTAAGAATAAGAGCACAATTCATATTGATCCTATTTTTATAACATCTGGAAGTAATAAAATAAACAATTTACCTGAGTGTGTTTCACCTGAACCTTGGAATTTGGTTTATAACTCATCCTGAATCTTTAAGATGTAAAAAGGTGAGAAAATACTAAGTTTCTTTTTCCAGTATCACAGGCACTAACTAACACTAAGCCACTCGTCCGTTAAAGAGTAGAAAATTTATTCCGCACTTTTCAATATATAAGCGGAGATAAATGTTGGTGGCGCGTCGTCTGTCCGCTGCTTTTGGCGTTATCACCTTTCCCTGACCTTGATTTTGTCGCCGGAAGAATTGTTCGAAAGATCAGAAATAAGAATCGAATCGATAAATAAATAAGTTTAAAAGATGAATTTTTTTAAAAACATTTTAGCAAATATGTTAAATCTAGGGAAATCAGAACTGAGGGTCTAGGAAGTTGATAGAAAACTAGTGAGCTTCTAGGTAATTGACCTGTCTGACTTATTTCGGCGGCGTCTAGCAGTTCCCCGTATTTTTATTTTTTTAGTGTTCTAGTTTTTTTTTCTTCTCCCTTAGATTTTTTTTTTAACGTCAAGGTATTTATCAGATAAAAAAACTCCCCACATGACTACCGTGGCTATGAATTAAAATAGAATACAAAAACGAAGACAACAGTTCGGCAGAACATCTTGAAATATCGATATTTTTCAGTATAGCTATCATGAT